>NW_011888825.1:4673081-4706257 GCF_000151845.1 Pteropus vampyrus | reverse complement strand
GAAAGATGTGCTCATGGGGAGATGGGAGATGAGATGGGAAAGAAAGAGGTCAGGAGGCAGCAGTGTGTTGGAAAACTGACTCAAAAAAAAAAAAACATATTTATAGAAAAGAAAAAATAACAAGCAATAAAGGGAATTAACCAAAGTTAATATAGGTTCTTTGAAAAGACATAAAATAGACAAGCCCTTGGGAAAACTAACTAAAAAAAAAAAAAAAAAAAACTGTGCTAAGGCACAAATGACAAATACCATGAATGAAAAAGAAGAGTATTTTTTAAAATTTCAGGATATAAATTACTCAAACTGACTTTAAAAATCTTTCAAAGTGAAGACTTTATGGTGAAATAAATTTAATCAGAATTTATACTCTATCCTTTACAATATTACTACTGCCCTAAGATCAAGCAAAACAATTCACTAGTTTCCAATGGTCTTGCAGACAAGCCGAACACCCAGTCGAGGAACAAGTAATTTCAACCCTATCTACCCAGACTACTCTGAAGAAGAGGGAAGGCGGTATCCAATTCATTTCCACACCATTGAAACCAGAATCAAAAATAGCGCAAAGCAATTGATAGGACAAGCTCATTTTTGTTATAACCGATTTTCAGCAGCGTAGATTGCCACTCCCCTAAATGAGTATACTTTCTCTGACTTAGATGTGGCTACGGTCTCTACTTTGGGCCAATGAGATGTAGACAAAAGCACTTGATTTCTGGAAGGTTTTCTCAAACAGACTTCATCTATTTAGAGAGTAATTCCTGTCTATTTAGAATGTAAGGATAGCCTGGGGATGGTGGGCCAGTGAAAAGAGGTCTGTGGTGAGATTTTAGGTCCTCAATATCAGGCATAGCCTTCCTACCTGCTGGATTTCTGTCTTTTGCAAGGCTTCCATTTTGTTTAAAGCTCTACCACTTAGGACTTTTCTGTTATATGCAACCCAAGCTAATCCCAATGGCTACAGCTTGGGCCAATTGAGCATGAGGGACCCACAGAGTGGTGACAAGGAAGCTACCAATCTTGCCTATGTGGCTGAGAAGAATCCTAACAGGTGGGACCTGAGGAACCAAAGCATGGCTACTTGTAATGTTACAGTCACACTATGTGGATACTTGGAGCCCAGAAGCAAAAGAGCTGAGAGGAACTCTACAGATTATTTCATTCGACTCTCTCATTTTATTGACGTGGAGAGTGAAAACAGCTCACAAAAGTTGATATATTCATATAATTCTGACTCCAATTCAGATGTGTGTGGCAGTTTTCCCCATACAAAGCAATTCCCGACACCAGCTGGATCCAGTCCTACAATTCAACTCAATTCTGACACTATTTGCATGAAGATAGCATAGGAATCTACAGGTTAAATGCTCAGTCCTGCAAGACTGCACCCCCACCATTTCAGTTGCCAACCACAAATCCAAATTGCCACCTGCACTTCTCACCAACAGGCTACAGATTGGAGGTTGCCATGACCTCCTCCTTGGATTCTATTCATTTGCTAAAGTGGCTCACAGAACTCAAAGAAACATTTTACTTACTAGATTACCAATTTATTATAAAAGGATATAACTTAGGAGACTTCATCATGCTACTGAGAACGGTGCACAATTTATAACTTATGAATTGTTTATTTCTGGAATTTTCCATTTAATATTTTCAGGCTGAGGTTGAGGACAGGTAATTGAAACCATGGAAAGCAAAGCCATGGATAAGGAGAGACTACTGTGGTTTTATCCACTACACACAAGAAGGCAAGGGATGCTTTATGGGTCAACGTAGAGGAGGAAGGCAATTGTAATTTCTAAAAAAATGGCACTCTGCTCCTTGTGTTTTGCTTATTTTAAAGTTAGGTCCCATTAATATGTAACACATGCAGTGAAAAGCAATTAGCTATACACAATAGTCAGGTCACAATGAAAACCTGACTTGGTCCAAGCTCCTTATCAACTAGCTCTGGGTTATATCTTGGGTAATTCACTTCATCTGTCTAGGCCTTTCATGCTGTCTGTAAAACAAAGCTGGCTGTGACATGCTCTCTTGAGGATTTCTTGACTCTAAAACCTGATCATTTTGTAATTATATTTGATTTATCTCTTGATAAATCTTTATATGCCAGTGACATTCAACTTTGGCAATGCTTACCAACTTCTATCATAGCAGGCAAAAGTAAATCTGGTGCCTTGAATTGAAGCATAAGGAAAATCTGAGTGCTCTTTTATGGGTAATCTTTTCGGTCTGGGATAAAACAAACATTTCAATAACAGACAAACTGAATCATCACAGAATCATTTCTCAAACCAATGCTTCCTGGACAACCATGTCATGCACAGTCAAGCAGCATCAAATGCTGCCAGGAAAAAGAAAGCAAAGTTATTAATGAGAAAGTGCTACATAGCTTTTATAATAAGTACCATCATATTTTTGGACCTGGTAGGAATTAATATTTTAGAAAGCTAACAATTAGTGAACAGTGTTAAACTTTATCATCAGAACCTCTTAGAGTCTGGGTCTGGGCAATTCTTACTGATTAGCAAAAGTAGGATTAACTGAGGTCAGACTCATCCAAGGTGAAAATATTAGAACCTAACAACAGAAAAGGACAGAAAGCAGAAGGAAAGACTAGGTTACTTTATTAACGTCAGACGCCTGAGAGATTGGGTTCCAGGTAGCAAGCATGATTCAAACCAGAAACAGAAAATCAGTTCAGGTTAACAAGCCAAGCCAAGGTTACAAACACGTGTGAAGAGTGTCAAGCAAACAGCAAATACAGACTCACAGGTTAGTATAGGGTCAGGGTAGAAAAGCAGGTAATGAATACAACAGAAAGAAAGGCACAGGAGCAGGTTAATTTTTGGGTTACAAGGCTCTGCTGACCCAAATGCATTCAAATAGACTTTGAAAAGTGCATTACACAGAACATGAAAAGTCCACATGGACACAAATCTCAGGAAAGGATCTCCGACAGGCAGGCCCTAGAAAAAGCTCGTTTAAATCGTAACATAAAAGACACATTTTTCATGCTCTCTGTACCTAGAATCTGAATGGTCTTTTATGAACTAAATCTGAGTGCCAGAATCTAGTCAACATTTATTTTGATAAACAAACATATACTTTGTGTTCTTTCTAAGAACATATTAATAACTGGTCTCTGCCCTTAAAGATCTTAGAATCCTTAGAAATTATAAGTTCTAAATCCTTAGCAATTCTAATTCTGTAGAAATGGTGAAGCAAATCAGGGATTTCAGAAGCATATTAGTGCCCTGGCGTAGGTTTAACAAACATTGAGAGAGAATTTGACAATCAATTTCCAGAAGTCTCATCTAACTTAAAAAATAAAAAATAAAAAAATTGCAGGCTTTTGCATGGATTACAGGAAAAGAAATTGTGAAGGCAGGAATACTTGAAGGATATTCGGGTTTCATACCCAATCAATAAATTTAATAAAAACTGAGAAATGTGTGGGTTAATACTGAGGATGTAACTGAAGCAGCACACAGTGTTTCCATGCAGAAATAACAAATCATTTCAAAGGCTGGAAATATACACCAAACGAGGCAGTGAAAGAAGTCCCAGGAGAGGACTTCTATCCTTTAATTCAAAGCTATTATTAATATTATAATGAACAGAAAGATAGCAAGGCTATATGCTTCAATAAAAAAACATGAATATCAGTTTTCACATTTTCTATTCTATTCTTATTTAAAGTAGCAGATAACAAGAAATGGATTTGGGGGGGGTTTGGGGTTTTTTTTTATATTTTTCTTTATTCAAGATCACATTCTAAGTGATATCTGACTGGTTGTTTGATCACCTCAGCGTTATGATATAAACATTTCTGCTACAATATAATACATATATTCCTGAAAAATATTCAGCATGTAACAACACACTAAAAGGGAAAACAGTAAAAATGTGGTTATAGGAAAAGTAGGGTTGGAGCAAACCAATACAATATCATAACCAGAGCATAACAAAAGTAATGGCAACCCTAATAAAGCATTTGGGTTGTAAAGCCTAATAAATAAAAAAACTCTAGCACAGTTGCAAAGGCATGTTAAAACCAAATAATTATTTTTTTTAAATAGTTAAATTAGGTCTTTACCTGAAAAAAGAAAAGTGACAGCAGGAAGGACTTAAGCTACTAAGTCATGGAGATAAAAGCAAAATACACAAAGATCAAGAAGGACATCCTCTGTCTTAAATTCTCCCACCCCAAGCACTTCTAAGACAAAGCACTTGGCCAAGCTCAGCCAAAAGAAGGCACAGGCATCATGGATGGTAGCTTATTCCTCCACACCTAGATGTGTTCAGCTGTGTTAGTTTTTTTGTACTCAGCTCCAGTTACTTGGCGTAAGAAAACATTAACATGGTGCGGAAACTGCCTTTTTTTGGTGTGGGGGGGTTGCTATTTATTTATTTATTATGGTGACATTAGTTAACAAAATCCAATAAGTTTCAAGTGTACAATTCAACAATAAATCATATATATATATATGTGTGTGTGTAGATATATATATATATATCATTGTGTGTTCACTGCTCATAGTTAAATTTCTTTCTGTCACCATATATTTGACCCCTTTTACTCCAACAACCACCCCCCACCACCCCCGGTAAGCACTCATCCACTGTCCTTGTTTATGAGTCTCTGTTTGTCATGTTTGTTGCTTTTAGATTTATATACCACATATAAGTGATTTCACCACATATAAGTGATTTCCAGCTTTTTCTGTCTGGCTTATTTCGCTTAGCATGATTATCTCAAGATCTATCCATGTTGTTGCAAATGGCAGTATTTCATCTCTTCTTGTGGCTGAGTAATTTTCTTTTGTATATATATGTACCACAGCTTCTTTAGCCAATCATCTATTGTAGGACGCTTTGGTTGTTTCCATGTCCTGGCCACCGTGAATAATGCTGCTATGAACATCGGTGTGCAAATATCTTTTTGGATATGAGTTTTCAAGTCTCTGGAGTAAATACCCAGTAGAAAGATTGCTGGGTCATATGGTAGACCAGGAGAAAGATTGCTAGGTCATATGGTAGATCAATTCTTAGTTTTTTGAGGAACCTCCATATTGTTTTCCATAGTGGCTGTACCAATTTGCAGTCTCACCAGCAGTGTATGAAGATCCCTTTTTCTCTACATCCTCTCCAACACTTGTTATTACTTGTCTTGTTGATGATAACAGGTGTGAGATGTATCTCATTGTGGTTTTCATTTGCATTTCCCTAATAGCTAGTGATGTAGAGCATCTTTTCATATATTTGTTGGCCATTTATATGTCCTCTAGTGTCTGTTCAAGTCCTCTGCCCATTTTCTGATTGGACTGTTCAAGTGTCTGTTCAAGTCCTCTGCCCATTTTCTGATTGGATTGTTTTTTTGTTGTTATTGAGTTGTATGAGTTCTTTGTACATTTAGGATATTAGGCCTTTATCGGAGGTGTTGCTTACAAATTTATTTTCCTATTCGGATGGAAACTGCCTTTGAAATAATACAACTTACTCTTTCTACTGACATCATTCCTCCATGTACCAATCACATGTGACCTAATTAGCATTTCTAATGTATTCAAACATACTTTGCAGCAAAACAATCTGTATTCTTATCCCTAATTATTATTTTAAAGAACTTCATGTATCAAATTAGGTAAATCAAATTGTGCTACCTTATTCAGAGCTAAAGACAGGTAAAAAAGATGTCATTCAGAAAGCGTTGAAGCACAGCTGACACTGCATGCCACTTCAATGACTTTGTCAGCACTGTGTTACTTAGTGGGTTAACCTTAAACAATCTAAAAATGTCAAGATAGAGAATTCTCAGCTCTACTCTAGCACCACCAAAGTTCTCCCTGAATAAGATCATTTAAAACTACTTTGTAGCAAAAGTACTTTGCACATGACTGATGTGCAAAGAGAATTCAACTGCCTAGTTAAAGAAACAAATAATGAAAGTGTTCTCCAGATGAAATCATTTTAAGTAGTCCATGATCTAGTCTTTTCATTAATTCTAATTGTCTCATTTACTCATATATTTACCTCTAAGAATGGCATTCTGAGAGATGTCATGGCATTTGAAGATGTCTCAGGTTGTCAAGGTAACCAAAAACACTGCAAAAAATAATTTTCATTACTACTACGACAGATATTTTTCCAGCCTCAAATCACTTTGTTTTCAGCATAAAATGTTCTACAGGGGGCTAGTTAAATGCATTGTAAGATATCTGTGTAATGAAATACTATACTGTCATAAAAAAGCATAACTATGTGGGCTAATTATATATATATATAAGCATTGTACAGAGCACAAATGTGTACAGCATGCACCTATGTTTTTCAAAAAGGGTAAGGGTATACACGTATACACATGTACATAGAAGACTGAGTATCCTAAATACTGTTAAAGGTGGTTGCCTGGGAGCTACGAAGCTGGGAAAATGTTTACATTTTTAATTTGCACTGTCAAAACAAGTTACCATGTTTATGTGCTTATTTCCCAATTTAAAAGTAGTTTAAAAAAAACATAGTAAAGATTTTAATTTCTAGCTAAATGGATCTAAGTCTGCATTGTTTTAGTTAAGCCTCAAAGTGTCCTCAAAGTCATCCATTTGTCAACTGAACATTTTCCCTAGAAATAACCCTTCTCTCTATATCATTACTCTGAAAACAGGCTGAAAAATCGAGTTTAGAAAAGAGGTCAAAAGTTTTCAGTAATATGTTTTTAGATATTTTTTAAATAGATTTTTTTTAATACAGGAACTCTGCTTTCTATTTATTTCTTACTACCCTCTGAACCTTAGCTCTTGTGCAATATACAGGGACTAGCTTCATACCTTACACAGAGTACTCCACTGACATTTGCTGCCCTGCTAGGAGAGCTTCCAAAGAATTATTAGCTACTTTGTATGTGTGTTTGTGGGAGGAGGAAGTCTAACTATCTGGCATTGGCAGCTGTTAATACAGTTACATTAGGAATAAAAATGTTACAAATAGAGAGGTATTAACTAATTCCAACCTTCCCAGGGATAGGTGAATAGACTGTGACTCAGTAGGAAAGTTCTATGAAGCTTTAACCAACTTAAATAATACTTATTGAGAGCCAACTGTGTACAAAGACTTAGAGATACAGAGCATAAAAAGATGAACAAGACAAGCAATGTCCTTGTTCCCATAGGTTAATTTTCTAGCAAGGAGAGATAGATGATAGAGGAAAAAAAGCAAACATACACAAAAATGTCAGAGTGACAAAAAGTATAGAGACACTGGGTAATAGGATAAAAGTTTTGGGGGCGGGGTGGGCCAGGGGAAATTTTTTTTTTTTCTTAAGCTGGCAACTTTCTTTAGACCCTGTAGGATTCAGAATTGAACAGAAGCTCTATATTCTGGGGACAGAGTGAACTCAGACTAGAATAGAGAAATGAATCTGAGCTCAGCTCTCAGTAAAGGCAGCCCTCAACTTAGTTTTCTCTGATCCTTGGCAAATCTTATTTAAATAGTACAGGTCAGTTTTGCTTCTGGTAATGGTGTAGTATCTCCTATCAGACTAACCTTCCCACAGGTAACTATAAACTCTGGACAAAGCGAACAAAAAACAAAAGACTCCCTGCAGGCACTGGAGAAGGGGTAAAGGAAGGTAGAAGCTGCAGGAAGTTCAACATCTGAAAGAATGCAACAGTTTCTCATTTTATAGCTTTTGCCTAAGGACAAGCTACAATCTCCACAAGAAAGGGGCAGCTAAAACTCATAGAAACTGAGTGTTGCTTTCTGGAAGAACCAGAGGAGTCAGAGGCTACTCCAGTAGCTGAAAGGTGAGGGAGAAAATGACCAAAAGCCATGGAAGAGCGGCCCCAAATCTGTGTATAAACCGTCCAAATTTCTGTCAGACTCCTGCACAAAGCAGACCCTCAAGAGCCCAGTTAAGATGAAATAAATGAAATAGAAATTGCAGCTGAGGACGACAAAGTTTTGAGTTTGAATTCTTTAAGACTGCCTACAAACAAAAAGTAACCAATAGTCTATGGAAGAATATAATAGCATCCACAGTTTCCGGAATGCATCATTCACAACATCCAGGATATAAATCAAAATTACTAGACATAAGAAATAGGAAAACATGACCCAATTCAAAAAAAAAAAAGTTAAAGAATTGAGATCAATCAAAAGATGAACTAGATGCTGAAATTAGGGAATAAAGTTTTTAAACAGCTATTACAACCTTGTTTATATAAAAGGAAAAAAATGCTTATAATGAACAAATAGCAAATCTCAACAGAAAACAAGAGCTATAGCAGATGTCATGGGTCTGAAGAATGGTAAGAAACTGTAATATTGTGATTTATAATAAAAAATATATATTTGGTCTTCATCTTAAACACCTTGGAATTTCCTAAGTGATGAAAATGATGATGTCTTTTGTTCTGTTAATGAGGAGACATCTGGACCCTACATAAAGATGGGGGTTGGTTGCCAGAGGAACCAATCATGGGATTCAGAGGGTCAGAACTTTCAGCCCTACAGAGGGACCTCTAGGAAGAGGCGTGGGGTTGGAGGTTGATTGACTGCTAATGACCAATGATTTAATTAATCATGGCTATGTAATGAAGCCTCTATAAAAACCTGGAACAGGGTCTACAGAGCTTCCAGGTTGTACAGATTTGAGAAAAGTGGCACACTTGGAGAATGCATGGAAGCTCCAAGCCCTTTCCCAGAAGCACAGGTGACAATCTGGACTTGTGGTTGGTAGCTGAAGCGGGTTGGCGTTCAGTCTTGTGGGACTGAGTCCTAAACCTGTGGGATCTGACACTATCTCCAGGTTGACAGTGTCAGAATTGAGTTGAGTTGTAGGACACCAATCTGGTGACAGATGTGTTGTGAATTTGACACTAGTGTGACAATAAAAGAGAAACAGACATGGGAGAAGCCTGGGGAGATCTGCTAAGGCAGCAAGGAGCAGATTGAGATCGGGGGCATATAAGTAAGGCACAAGGAGGCAGAAAGAAGGATCAGAATTAGAAACAGGTCAGGAAACGTCAAAGCTAGCAAAGTACCAGCATGAGCTCCCCTAACCAGAGGCAATGATTGAGCAGAAGGGACATCTAGATGTTCTCTGCCACAGACACGGCATTTATTTCCACAAAGCTTCCACAATGGGCAGTTGCTTAAAACTTGGGGGCTGAGGAGAGCTATATACATGAAATAAACAGCAAATTCTCCCCTTCCAACCTCAGCATATAAGAACTATTGCTTCAGCTAAGTTTTGGAATTGGGAAAATATTCTGCCCTTCTGCATCTAGGGGTGAGAGGAATGATCAAAAGCCTGAGTAGCCTGTGGGATGGTGTGTGTTATTCAGGTGCTAAATGTGCTGTATCCACATGCAACATTGCCCTGCATTGTCACATGCTGAGGGTTTGATACATATTACCACCTGCGCTTACATTTGAGACAATTATTTTTCTAAACATGTTTTAAGGCCTTGCCCTGTTTTTCTGTCTCCAGGGATAGACGTTTGGGGTTTAGTCAGCATCATATGCTACCCACATTGGCTAGGCCAGTGGTTCTCAAAGTGCTGTCCCAGACCTGCACATCAGCAGCACCTGGAAGCTTGTAAGGAATGGAATTTATTGGCTCCCACTACAGATCTACTGAATCAGAAACTAGAGGTGTGGAGCCCAGAGTTTTCACAAGGCCTCCAGGTGATTCTGATACACACAGACGATGGAGAACCAATGAACAAGAACCGATCAGTGTTCTCTACCTTGACAACATATTTAAATCACCTGGGGAGATTTAAAAAGCCTCACTGGCCAGGCTGCACCACATACCAATGAAAGCAAACCTTTGGGGGTGGAATCCAAGCATGAGCATCGGAAGCTCCCCATATAGTTCTCACATTCAGCCGAGGCTGAATGTCAGGGCCACTCCACATCACCGTCTGTAGTCTCCTTATCCCCAGAGACCATGCAGAATTATTTTATTTCTCTGGAGAGGTTATGCTGTTTACCCAGAATGTTCTTTTTCCAATGCATGAACATAGTTGTATGTACTTGTGAAATTTGCCAAAGAACCTATTTTTAAATATTTTTTAAGAAGGGCCCCCTAAATCATATAAGGTTCACAAAGTGAGTCTGCCTCAATTGTCTTCATTTTTAAAATGAAAAATTTTTAAATGGAAAAGTAGCAAGCCTAGAATAAGGGCTGGGAAGCGGAAGTGAAAATGGAGCCCAAGCGTGTCCTTGCAAAGGCCACATTTTTGAAGAATCTAAAAGTCATTGGCAATCCCATGTCCTCCTAGTTCTGGGCCCTCACCCTCGGGGCACATTTTCACTGTAGTACATTTGCACCAAGCTGTGTACAAGCAAGACTGCTGTCGGCTCAAGACATGCCTTTCTGCAAACGGAAAAGGCACCCCTTCCTCAAATGCAACTATTTTAAGGTTACTACATATCGCATGGTGTGAAGAGTTCTGTCTGGAGGAGCCTTCTGAAATTCTGGTGGGCAGCACACCTGGCTGAACACAGACTTGTCCACTGCTCTCATGCCCCTTAGCCGCCACAGTGGGTGCACACCCCCCACCACACACACACACACATTGAGGGAACTGTGCCAGGGCCAGAGTCCTGTAGGGATGGGAACTGATTCAAGGGACTGTTAGGATCAGGTTACCAGCATACACAGAGGTAAGGGAGTATCCATACTGTGGATGTCAGTGGGTTTACGTAAATAGAACTTTCTTTTGCAACTCCATGACTTGGCTAGGAAACCTGGAATACACCTGTCTACTTGTGCTCTCTCTGGGACATAAATCATATCCCCTTACGTATAGCCCTCGGGCAGGTGAAACCTGTAGTCCCCTTCATGGTGGCCCTGAACAGGATTTCTAATCAACTCCCCTAAGCAGTAGCACCTGTTCTCTACCTCCACAACCCAGATGAGCCATCCAAGTACCACTTCTCACTCACGGTACTCTGCTATCCCAGGCCAGAAACTGCTTGTTCCTATTCTCATGGACGAGAGAAGTGGCCTGGGACACAAGTTGGTATCTCAAGAAATTGGGGGTCAAACAAAGCAATTAAAGGACTACTGAGATGAAAGAATGGACTAGTGACAAACAAAAGTGTCTTCTCTAACTTTGGATCCCTAGGTCAGCATCAAGAGATACTGGGTCATGGGCTGTGTCCCTAATTTGCCATTCCTTTTAAATCTAAGATCGGAGTAAAACCAAGACATGGCAGAGTCACTGTGACAAAGCTAAGAACACAGTCCTATTTGGCTACAGTAAACTGCTTACACAGCCTAATCACATGCATACTTCTGGACTGAAAAATTTGCATCAGGTTGCAAAGAGATAGGTTATTAAAATGGATCAATTTCCATAGATTGAGATATAGAATAAAATGCACTTATTATTAAATTTTCTGTTAACAAGAAAAATCTCAATACTGAAAATCTTAACAATAAAAGAGTAATTAAGAAACCAAGTTTTGATGGATACACAGCAAATGACAATACTATAAAATGTATGCTGGTGTTTCACTAAAAATAGTAAGGGTTGGGGGGACACACTAAGAGCTAGAGTGGGGTATATTTGAAATTTTTATAATTGAGAAGATGTTTGAGTGCGAATGGTGGTTGTTATTTCTTTACCTTTTTAAGTTAGTCTCCATCTGGGTCACAGAACAAAACTAACATATTCTTTACTTACAAGTGTGAGTGCTTGACTGGTTTTATTTCTGGGTTAATCTCTTAACTGTATCTGGAAATAAATGTGACTTGCATGAAAATGAGGTATAATTTAGAAACAGAAGAGGAGCCAGGAGGAAAAAATAATATCATTTCAATTTAAAGCACTAAAGTCTTCATTCTTTAACAAAAACAAAACAAAACGAAAAAAAAAACACACATGTTAAGCATAGGGTCATTGGTGATGTACCTCTACTAAATCTTTACAGGTTTCTGCATTTCTGGTTTGAACATCTAAAATGTAGTATAATCCTATCAAGAATCTATAAGTAATTCCGAGCCAGTACAGACATGGAGGTAATAAAAGGTGTCTGGGGCCAAGTTTCATCAGTTTAAATCAAAGAATGTGCTAAACAACTTTGTTTCGTTAAGAATGAAATGTGTGTTGTAATTCAAGGAGAGATAATTTTAAACAACTTGGATTCCATTGGTACTAATAAAGTTCATAGGGTGTGGTAAAGGACTCACAGGGTGACTGAGGAAAAAACTGGACCCAGTTCAAAGAAGTACCACCTGCAAGAACTAGGGACACTCAAGGAGCATATGCTGCAAAGAAGGATGACAACAGTCCTCAGTCTGAGATGGAAAGATCACCACTTTTATAAAGTAAGCCCCTGGGAAGAAATAAGATACTCTGGGACCAGACCATGACAAATGGCCAATCTTTAACTGTGCCAGTTTTTCAATTGTTACATCAGCAGTCTGTTGCTGTCACTGCAGCAAGTAAAATGATCAAAGAATACAATCAATGAAAGTTTGGTGGAAGTGAAATAGCGTAAGGAATGGTACATGTAAAACTAGTTTTCAAAAGTGGGAAGGAGAGGGTGAATATGTTTTCTAAATCCTCCTGCACCCAAACCACAAATTCAGAAGGAATTTTTCCAACGGGACTGTTACTCCCAACTCCTCCCCATCCCCAAATATAGGACTAATTTACTTTAAAATAGGGAGAGCTAGGATACTTTTTAAAATTAGAGAATACCAATTTATAGTGCCGGAAGGACATAATAGTCAAAGACTAATATCTGCAAAAGAAAGTTTTCCACTTGGAAAATTCAGGAAATTAGTAAAGAAAAAACATCTGAAACATTCAAAGCTTTTCTTAACTTTTGAATGTATTTTCCTTCGGACTTTTGATACATACACATAGATAGTTTTAACGAGACAGTGACTATATATATAAATATGTATCCTACTTTTTCTCTCAATATTTTCCAGGGAAACAAATCTTTCCAAGATCTTGAGAAATTCTGTAAACACACCATTTTTAATGACAATGATAACTTCAGGAATTACTCTTAAATAAGACATACAAAAGGATCCAGTTTTTAAATAAAATGTTATTGAAATATTTATAGTGATCAAGAAATGAATACAAATAATTCACTGCTTTACTTATTAAAGAACAGAGATGGTAGGGGAGAAAAACTAAGAGGAATCCAAAGGCCATTAGGCAATGGAGAAGGAAAAAGTCTACGAGAGGGAGAAGGATGCTGGAAAAGTCAAAAGATGAGTTCTGAATGAAGCATATTAATCATCTTCACATATAAGATTATAAACCTATTTATTCAAGCCATCCACAAACAGGGCAAGGCCCACATATCAGAATGCCATCAACTATTTCCACCCTATCCTCTAAAGGTGCCCTCAATATATAATAAGTTATTTATCCAGTGACCACTCATTCTAATGATACTATGATCCTACATATGTTCTTATATTACCCACAAAATCACTGTCAGCCACTGCAAAAGCCATCAGCTCTATCATTTACCCACATTTACAGGTTTAATGGTCTATTTTAAAAAATGAGATTCACCTCCCATAACTTACTATTCTCAGGCTAGCTCCTAGCGACCACTGCTTCCTCTTCTAAATTTCTACAAGTCAACTTACTCATTTGTCCTTGCTTAGTATTTGGGTCAGGCATGCCAATCAATGATACATTTTAAAAAATCAACTCTCTTTTCTTTAAAAACAAACAAACTAGCATGATTTTGCTCATCTCTGCTCTTCAAGCATTTCTGTCTTTACCTAAAGGTTCTTAAAAGTTACCAGCCATTTACACTTTTGGGTATATATTTAAAAGAACTAAATGCAGGGTCTTGAAAAATCACTGTACACCCATATGTTCACAGCAGCATTATTCAAAATAGCCATGAGATGAAAGCAACCTAAATGTCCACTGACAGATGAACAGATAAACAAAATGTATATATACAAAATGGAATATTAGTTGGCCTTAAAAAAAAGGAAATCGTGTCACATGCTACAACATGGATGACTTTGGTACATTATGCTAAAAGAAATCCTAGGCCCCCAAACAAGAAGACAAATACTACATAATTCCATTTATATGAGGTAGCTGAAGTAGTTAAATTAAACTACTTCAGCTACCTCATATAAATGGAATTATGTACCTCATATAAATGGAATTAAGTAGTTAAGTTAAATTATGGGGGTTGGAGGAAGAGGAGAAAGGATAGTTGTTTAATGAAAACAGTTTCAGGTCTGCAAGATGAAAAAGTTCTGCAGATCTCTTACACAATGATGTAAATATACTTAGCACTACTGAACTGTGTACACTTAAAAATAGGTAAGATAGTACATTTTATATTACATGTCTTTTTACAATTTAAAAAGTTTAATTATTTTTTAAAAAACTTTATCAGCCATTGTTTGGCAGTTGGACCAGGCCAGGTAAAAATGGTAAAAACAAGGTAATGTTTTCTTCCAAAATCTGAGGCTTTAACTCTAAATCACCAAATCTCATTTTACCCTTTTAAATCAGATTACTTTTCTCAGGAGATAGAAAACAAAAAGTAATTGAGAAAACTAGTTTTCTGCCTTTTTTTTTTTTTTTTGGATGCTGTTATGTGAAGGAGCTTTTTTATCTCTATAAATGTGTGTGTGTGTGTGTGTGTGTGTTGCATATGTGTGTAAGTATAGTTCATATATAATAGTATATCAGTTATATTAGTTTCAGGTGTACAATATAGTGATTCAACATTTTTATACTTTGCAGTGTGATCATCATACTAATTCTAGTAATCAACTGTCACCGTACAAATTTATCACACTGTTATTGACTATATCCCCCTTCACCATTTCATCCATCTCCCTTTCTCCCTCACCTCCGGTAACCATCCCTTTACTTTCTGTTTCTATGAGTCTGTTTTTGTTTGGTTTTCTTCCTTTTATTCATCAACTTATATCATCAAGCCTAAGAAGATGACTTATCTTTTCTACCTTTTATCATGATGCTCAGAAGCCCAGAAAGTGATATTTGTTACTCTTCATCTTGTTTGAACATGACCAAAAATCAGTAACCTCTCCCTCCCTCTCCCTCTCCCCTCTTCCCTCCCCTCTCCCTACTTCTCTCTCTACTTCTTCTCCTCTCTCTCTCTCTCTCTCTCTCTCTCTCTCTCTCACACACACACACACACACACACACACACAATTTTCTTTTATTGTTCTTAAGGATTTGGGCAAGCCTGTATTCAATTGGGCTTTAGAGTTCTAATTAAAATTTATATTGACGGACATCATTTGGTCATTTACACCTTACTAGAAACCTTTCCCCCTAATTTGACATGTGCTTTCTAAATTAAACTTGTCAAAAGGGCAAACTCTGAAGCCACAGTGTTCCTATGGGATGTTTTCCTTTCTCTGGATCACACTAAATCTCTCGTTCTCTTACACATTATCTGGGATAAAGAAAAATACCTTCATTTTTTCAATCTTTCCAACCCTCAGCAATCGTGCCTTTTAGTTTTCTTAGCAACCAAAAACATGAAATAATTAAAAGCAATCAAGCCTATAATGGTTAAAATAAACTATACTTATAACCTAATATACTAAATATTATTATAGGAAAAAACAAAAGTATGTATCATGTATTTATATGACTATTAATAAGAGACGCTAGCACTATAAAGGAAACCAAAAAGAGAATGTATTTGAAGTTTTCCCAATTGTCTATTTCTCACTGCTTTCACTTTGTTCTCTAACATCCAAATGTTATACCTAATCTGAGAAAAGCACTTTCCTAGAAAATAAACTCTACTGGCAAGAGACCAGGTTTCATCCCTAATGCCAACATAATGCTAGAGACAGTATGCACTTACTAGTTGAATGAATAAGTGAACCTCATTATGTGGTACAGGATTTCAGTTTCATGGGACTAGCTTGACAATGGTTTACAAATTCACAGCAGTTTTATTCCCTATGCAGAGAAGGCAAACTAAATCTATATGTTTAGTAAATCAAGAGCATATTATCTTTAGAGATAAGGAAGAATGCATAAGGAAGCAAAAGCTGAATGGGAGGAGCAAGAAGACCAGGCAGTGGGGTGGGGATGGAAAAACAGCTCCTGGTGTTTAGTAAGTGCTTAAAATTCCAAAAGGATGGTGAGAAGAATGGGAATTCAAAGAGGAAGATGCACAGAACCAGATGATAATCCAAGGGACCAATGGCAGGGCCCATAACAAATATAACCTTCTTCAAGGTAACCAGGTATATAACAACAATCCTAGGAAAACAAAGTCTGTAAGGCAGAAAAGAAAAAGACAGAACAAACAAACAAAAACCACAGAAAAGAGTTGAGAGAGTCAAGGAGGATGAATTTAAGTTGGGTAGGCATTAGCTTCCCAATTGTAGATCAGGGTAATAATGCCACCACATCATCACATTCCACTTACACACTTTCAAATGAGCTCACGGATATGAATTCCTTTGCAGAGTTAACCCCCATACAGACACTGAACACTATTCCGAGCTGCTCAGAGTCATCCTCAGTAATTCCTACTGCTTCCTCTTTGCTCCTCAATCTTTGCTCCCATCCAGTTGCACCTTAAACTATTTCCAGGAAGGACACTCACTCTCCCCAGCTCTGCCACAGCCTGGGAATACAGTGGGGAGAGACAGGAGACCCTAAATAGTACTGGGCTCCAGGCACAGAAGCTTTGAATGTAACAAGAATAAAACATAGTATATTATGGGGGAAGGAAAAGGTCAGCCATGCAAGGCCTGGTTTCCACGAAAACAAGGAAGACCTGTGATTTTATGACTTGGCACCAAATTAATTCAAGAACCCAACTGTGAACAATCAGGAAAGATCTTTACACACTTCTAATGCTTCAACTTTACAAACAATAAAAGTGACAAAGATCCTCAACTTGACCAAACTCTAGCCAGGCTCCCCCAAGCCCTCTTCTCAACTAAGCCTCAATCTTGGCCTATAAAAACTAGACTCTCAACTAAAAAAATTTCGTCCACAACCACCACCACCACCACCCCCTCCTAGCCCCACATTAAGAGACTTAAACAAACACTAACATAGTTTCTAACAGCTCAAGGCAGCATTCCTGAGATGACCCTAACCCCCTTAAAGTGCCTGCCTGAGAAAGCTCAAGGCTGCCAAAAGAATTTACTGTTTGTTCTAGCCAACACCTGACCAGAGGCCCCTGACTTATTCCTTAGAGGATTTGTTAGAAAAGGCTTACAATTGCGAATCTTTCCTCTGTCCCTTTAAGATGTATATGCATCTTCTACTACTAGAAGTATCTTCCTCAAAGACCTGAAAGCCACTTCTTTAAAATGTAATCCGCAGGAAAAACAGGGCTTCTGTGGGAGGATAAAATCTTAACTTCCACCGTTGCCAACTAACAGACACAGTTGGCCTAATCAGCATTTACACTGACCGGTCTTTGTAATTTTTCTTTTTCCTGACTTTACTGAGCCTCTGCTCTTCCCCTCCCTACTCCCCAGTCATTCCTTTAAAATGCACTTGCCTCACAAATCAAAGTTCAGATTAGTTCATGCTGGACCCTCTTCTCTACTGCAATAGTATATAACTGATAAAAATCTGTCCTTACTACTTTACTTTGGTGAAATAAAGGAATAAAGAATATAGGAAATGATCAGGCAGCCCAGTCTGATTTCTGGACTCTGTCACTGACTAGCCATGTGACCTCGAGATGTTTTCCTGTCTGTAAAAGGAGACTCTACCCGCTAACTCACAAGAGTTGTTGAAGAGTGAAATGAAATTAGAGCGTGAATTTAGGATCATGTCTGGAATACAGTAAGCACTCAATAAGTAATTCCTAAAAAAGCTATCAGGAATAAACCTCTGGGAGGGTTCATGAAAACTGTGCAAGTGGGCAAAAACCTAAGATAGGTAAATGTAATACATTTAAAGAAAAATAACTGCAAAGTCAGGAGATATGTCCCCACATGAAAGCAACTTTATCCTCACTTCTCTGTTCTGATGAAGGGGACAATGTCCCTTTAAACAATCTAATGAAACCACTTTCTGAAAGCAGGCAGTTGCTAAGTGTTGCCAAGGGATACAGGCTAAACTTGTGTGTAAATTAATCATTGTGTGCAAATTAAGCAAAACACCAGATGAGAGCTGTCTGGAATAGCTCCCTATCAAAAGAAAAAGTAATAACATAATATTTCATAGACTTTTTTTATTTGTTTAGTTGTGAAAAAAAGAATTTACAGGACACCTAATCTGATTCCCACGTTTTGCGGGAGGGCAGTCTTAAGCCTCCAGAGTTTAGTAAAATGATTTGACCGAGGTTCCAAGGCAACGCATGAGTGGACTGGACGTGGACACTAACCTCACCAACCTTGATGATCCCTCATAGTAACAGTATGGAGGAAAGCACAACATAGATGTAGAAATATTCCTAACAAGGACAAGAAACTTGAGTTATAGGACATTAAAACAATTTGAAAAGTTAAGATTTAAGAATCTGAAAAATCGATCCTCCCTCACTCCCAACTTAATCTAAAAGGGACAAAGCTGAGTGGCTGAGCCCAGAGCAATCAGAAAACCAGGGGAAAAAATGGAAGCACCTCTCTTACCACTAGTACCAGAGAGCATATAAGATGATCTCAGCAGAACATCTAAAGACAGAATTTTAAGTTCCCTGACCTAAGAGAAATTATCAATCAGAGCAAAAAGACTCACAGCTCTTTTAGGCAAAGAAGGAAAGCATTTGAATAAATATTTATGAAAACACTTCAATCCCCTTGCAATCCTAAAGCTCCAGGGTTTATAAAAATAGTATTCTTTGCTGCCACATAGTGGTAGGAAGCCTAAATTGCAGGGAAAGTACTTAATCCGAGGCTGGCATATTTATTTATTCTAATATTTACTGAGCACCAACTATATTACTCTTTTAGACACTAAGATGCATAGTAAACAAAACAGACCAAAATTTCTGCCTTTGAGGACCTTACATTACAGTAGCGAGAGAAAGAAAATAAATATAAATGTAGAGTAAGTATGAGATAACTGCCATGGGGAAAAAATAAAGCAGGATAAGGGATGAGAATCATGAATGCTGAGGCAGTGAGACTGCGATTTTAAACAGGGTGATCGAGAGAGACTACATCAAGAAAATGACATCTAAGCAAAGACTTACTACAGGGAAGGAAAATGGCTTGCAGGTATGGTGCAGAAGAATGTTTCAGGAAGAGGAAAAATACAGTGCAAAAGCCTTAAAGTGAGAATATGTTTAATGTGATAACATTGAAACAGCCAATTTAGGAGAAAAAAAATGGCGTAGATGATAGAGGCTCTGTTCATCCCTCTGGCGACCAAATCGAAGTCGTAACAGAAACAAGGAACAGCAGCAAGGAAAAATTGCCTGGGATCTAGATGAACAAGCTATACAACTACGGAGAAACACAAGAAAGCACCCCGCAACCACAGAAGGTAGACAGGGCAAGGATGCGGGGCTGCCTGGTCCCAAGCAACTGAGATGGAGGCTACAGCAGAGACAGACGCCTCTTAAAGGGGCCATGTCTGCGAGTGGATTTTCACGGTGACAGACCTGCTCGCTCTGAGTACCAGTGCTGATTCGGCTTCACACAGGGGGCACTAGGGACTTACAGGGAGACACTGTCCAAGTGAGGGCCGAAGCAAGACTCGTTCAGTACAGAAGTGCCTGAGGTATCCGTTGTTCCCTGTTGAGTCCTCCCCTCATCAGTGCGCTGGACACAGCGCTGTCATTGCTGTGACATCATCAAACTGGTAATAAAGGTCGCTCTGCTCAGAGGATTCCCTGGAACTCTGCCTATCCCAACTTGGGCCCCACCCAAGTCACATCCAGGTGTATCCTCAGCAAGTCAGGTGCTCCTTGCTGAGACTCACCCTGGTGGAGGTGAGTCTTGGGCTCAGTTTCTGGTGTGGCCTTTTGGGGCAACTATAAGCACAGCATCTGTGGACTGCTTACTGAATCTTAACAGGTGGCACCAGAGGGGTAGAGGTTTGGACTAAATTTGGCCTGCTGAACGCCTCTCAGGACTGTGCCATTGGACACCTACTTCACGAATCCACACTAATAAGACCGGGAAACTTAGGAGCTTTGCTTAGTACATAGAAGCAGACACAGAAAGGCAGCCAAAATGGGAAGACAAAGAAGCAGAAGCCATATGAGAGAACAGAACAGAGATCCAGAAATAATAGAGTCAAGCAATCTAACAGATGCGGAGTTCAAAACACTAGTTATAAAGATAAGAACTTTTGGGAAGTGTAGACAACTCCAACAAAGAGATAAAAATGGAAATAGAAATTATATAAGGGAATCAATTTGAAATGGAAAACACATCATCTGAGATGAGAAGTATATTAAATTTAATAAACAAAGGAATAAACAAAGTGAATGAAGAAGAGGATCACATGCCCTATCTAGAGGACAGAAAAGCCAAACAGGGCACTCAATCAGAATGGAAAGAAAAAAGATGCTAAGACTATAAAAATAATTTAGGGAGCATATGGGACACTATTATGGCTCCAAATATTCGTCTGATTGGTGTAACTAAAGAAAATCAAGATGTTGAACAGCTGTTTGAATAAATAATGGAAAACTTTCCTAACCTGGTGAAGGAAACAGACATAAAACCTCAGGAAGCTCAGAGAATTCCAAAAATCAGGGATCCAAAGAGGCCCACAGCAAGACACATCATACTTAAAATGCCAAGGGTTAAATACAAAGAAAGATTATTAAAAGCAGCTAGAGAAAAACTGATAGTTACCTACAAGGGAGCACCCATAAGACTGGCAGCTGATTTCTTAAAAGAAACTATGCAGGACATAAGGGTTTGGCACAAAATATTCGACAGGATGAAGACCCAGGATATACAACCACGAATAATTTACCCAGCAAAGCTATCATTTGGAGTTGAAGGACAGATAAAGAGTTTCCCAGACAAAAATAAACTAAAGGAATTTATCATCACCAAGCCAGAAATACAGGAAATGTTGGAGAAACTTCTTCAAGAAGAAAAAACAACAACAACAAACAAACATGAATTAAAAACAAGAATAAAAAATGGTAAAAACTACATTCCTATCAATAAGTACCTTAAATGGAAAAGAATTAAGTGCTCCAACCAAAAGACAGAGTGGCTGAAAGATAAGAAAACAAGGCCTCTACATATGAAAAAGAAGGGAATGGAAAAAGATATTGCTTCAATGAACCTAGAAGGTATTTAAGTAAGACAGAAAAAGATAAACACTATATGATTTCATTTATATGTGGAATTTAAGGAATAAAAGAACAAACTAATCATAAACAGACTGACAAATAGAGTGAACAATTTGGTGATGGACAGAGGGGAGGGGACTTTGGGAGGCTGGGAGAATGGGGTGAACGGTTAAAGAAGTACAAATTAGTAGCTGATGGATGGTCACAGGGATGGGGAGCACGGCATAGGGAATGCAGTTAGCATTAATACGTTGGCTAGGCGGACGGTCAGGGGAGGGAGAGAACTATTGGGGGGATCATTTTACAAAATATATAGATGTCTAACCAATGTACTGTATACTTGAAACTAATTAAAATTTTAAAAAAATAATAAAAAATAAATAAAAAATAAAAGGCCAGTTTAACCAAAAGTGGCTGTGATTAAATCAAACGATCACCATCAATGATTAGTGCTTATAATAAAACCTAGGCATTATGTCTAAAATCCAGGTTTAAGAGAGGGAGACATGGAGAGGTGCCAAACACTCATAAACATGAAGATAAATAATTATGCAATGTAGCTAGTACCATGATAGTTTTCAGGTGAGTTCTGCCTTTCAAGGAATATTTAATACCCACTTTATACAAATTGTTCCAGAAAATAAAAATGAAAGTTTTTATTTATTTAATGAGACTAGACTTTGTAAACTTGATTCCTAAGCCACAAAAGGATTATAAGAAAATAGAGCTATAGGCCAATTTCCTTATGAATGTAATGTAAAAATCCAAAATAAAATATTAGCTAAATAGTCCAACTATAAATTTTTAAAATATATAATTTAGTAGTGTTATTTAAGTAATGCCAGGATGATTCAATATAAAAATAATCTATCAGTTTCATATAATAATACTACATATATACTATACTATATATAATATACTACATCTATATATAATAAAGGAGAAAAATTATATGATTATCTCAATGGATACAGGAAGAGCATTTGAAATAAATGAACATCTATTGGAGATTTAAAAAATAAAAACAAAAATATCTTATTGCAAAATAGGATAAGATTAACTTAACCCTCTGTACTGAAAGTCCAACAAAGAAAGAAAAAAAGTCTGGATTATCTGGTATGAAAGGGGGACCACTAAACAAGTTTCAAGGTACTGATTAGGTGTTGGGAGGTAGGGAGAAGAAAGTGTACTCAAGCTAATACTTAGATTCATCTGGCATGGATTGAAGTTGAAGAGTTTAATGGTAGAAACACCGAAAATAAATCTATTATCATACATGAGCCGATGAGGGCTAGTTGGAAGAACTGGACAAATAAAAAGATTAATTTTGAGGAAACAAAACAATCTTGTAACTGAATGGGAATGGTGGGAGTGGAAAAATCAAAGATGACTGCAAGCATTCTTGTCTCAGTTTCTGGTATCAATGACAGAAATAGAAAACTCTGGAGACAGGGCCCAGATGATAAGCTTGGTTTTAGAAACAGAAAATTCAGCATGATGTGCTGCTGTAGCCACAATGGCCAATAAAATTTAAGTGCACTGAGAAATAAAAATGCAATTATCTCCTCAAATAAAGTCATGGTCCAATTACACTGGGAACAAGATTGGCTCTGGTTACTATACCCAAGAAAATAGAAGACACGAAGAGGAAGAACAGAGTAGAACAAATCAAATGATCAAGTCAAATGGCTTGTAAGGCTTCCTTATGAAACTTCTTAAAAGAGTTTGTAAAGAAACAAGCTAAGAGGGACTAAATGAATCATAAAACAAATGTGTGAAAAGTTAGAGATATCTCCTGAATAAAACAAGTATCAACAAGATAATTTAGAATGAACACAAAGAATGACTCTAAAGAACAATGAATACAATCATAAAATGCATTATCCCTATTAACATTGTCTGCAGATAGAACACTTCCAAATCTATATAATCAACATTATTGATTGCCTTCTACATGTCATGCACTGTGGTAGGCAATAGGATACAAAATTGGGCTAAAACAGACATAGTCCTTGTGACGGTTAAATTTATCTGTCAACTTGGCTAGGCTACATCATCCAGTTTTGGGTCAAATATAAGTCTAGATATTACTGTGGAGGAGTTTTTTAGATGTGAATAACATTTAAATCAATAGATTTTAAGTAAAGCAGAATACCCTCTGCCTTAGTCTATTTGGGCTGTTATAAGATCAACTGGATGGCTTATAAACAACAGAAATTTCTTTTTCACAGTTCTGGAAGCTGGAAGTCCAAGATCAAGGTGTCAGCAGATTCCATGTCTGGTGAGGGCCCACTTTCTGGTTCACAGACAGCCGTCTTTTCACTCTGTCCTCACACGGTGAAAGGGGGAAAGGGATCTCTCTGGTGTCTCTTTTACAAAAGCACTAACCCCATTCCTGACGGCTCTGCCCTCATGATCCAGTCACCTCCCATTGGGCACACCTCCAAATACTATCACATTGGAGAACAGGTTTCAACACACGAATTTTGGGAGGACACAAACATTCAGTCTATGGCATCCTCTGTAATGGAAGTTGGCCTCTTCCAATCAGTTGAAGGCTTTTAAGAGAAAAGACTGAAGTCCCCCAAGGAAGAATGAATTCTGCCTCCAGACTGTCTTCAGACTCAAAACTGCAATATCAACTCTTCCTTGGGTCTCTAGCCTGCCATTCTGCCCTACAGATTTTAGACTTACCAGATCCCACAATCACAAGAGCCAATTCCTTAAAATAAGTCTTTCTCATATCTCCATATATGCATCGTATTGGTTCTGTTTCTCTGGAGAACTCTAATGAACATAACCCTTCATGTCATAAAAAAAAAAAAAATAGTAATCAAGTTACTCTATAAATGACTACATATTTAGAAACTAAGCTAAGCCTACAAAACCGAAAAAATTTGATTCAACAAGAACAAAAAATAAGAGAATCTGACCTAACCTGGGATTCAGTGCTATGGGAAATCTTCGCCAAAAGTCATCACTCCAGCCAAGATTCTAGAAAAACAGGAGATAGGTAGGAAACAGTGATCAGGTGCCAGAGAGCAATGCAAGCAGAAGGTAGAGCAGTGCAGAAGTGAAAGGAGGGAAGGAGGAAAGGTGGTTGGACAGGTACATCAAGGCCAGACTGTGAAGAATCTTATATGGCTATACTAAGGTTTTCAGTCATTATCTTCAGAGTGATTTGAAAGCACTGAAAGAAATTAGCCTGGGGATGACAGCAGATTTGCATTTTGAAGACTACTCAAGCTACTGTGTAAGAACCAGAGTGAAAGAGGGTCAGGGTGCAGAATGGTGAATTGGAAAGAAAAGGTGATGCTAAGCTCTGAATGTCTGTGCCTCCAAAATTGTATGTTGAAATCCTACTTCACAAAGATGATGGTATTGGGACGTGGGGCCTTCGGGAGGTGCTTTGGTCACGAGGGTAGAGCTTTCATGAATGAGATTAATATTCTTATAAAAGGGGCTCCAAAGAGGTCCCTACCCGCTTCCACCATGTGAGGACATAGCAAGAAGGTGCCGGCTATGAACCAGGAAGAAGGCTCTCACCAGAACCTAACCATGCTGGTACCTTGATTCTGGACTTCCAGCCTCAAGAACTCTGAGAAATATATTTCTGTTGTTTATGAGCTGCCCAGTCTGTGGTATTTTATTATACTAGCCTGAATAAACTAAGACATGTGAGGTCAAAGTTTCTGCCTCATCCAACTGGATGGCAGATACTACAGTACGGAAGCCTAAGCAAAAGATCATGAATTTAGGGCTTGGAAATGTGGCGTGTGAGATACCTTTAAACATCTAAGTGGAGAAGTCTACCTAGACTCTGCCCTAAATTTCTGGATATTAGCCTCCTAAAAAAGGTTTCTCTGCTTCCACTCTCGCCTCTCTATTGATTACTCTGTGAACAGTAGGAAGAGAGATCTTTTAAAAATGTCAGTAACATATTACTCTTTCCTTCAAAATTCAAATTCTTTCCCATGGTGCATAAGGCCTGTGGATCTTATAAGGTCATCTAAAGCTCAAAGAGGGTTTTTAAGAAATAAGTGTGAGTCATCTGCACAGAATGGTCACTGAAGCCAAGGGCGTGAAGGAAACTGAATAGGATGAGATTATAGAATGATCCATGAGGAAATCCATTATTTCCTGAAAGGGAGACAGATAAGGAATGACCAGAAAAACAGGAAGAACACCAGCAGAATATGGTATCATTGAAGCCAAAGGGGAGAAAAAAGCCTTTCAGTAAAGTGATCAACAATACCAAATGCTCAGATGTCCAATGGACTTAGCAATATGGAATTTCATGCCTTTTTGGTATCGAACTGAGTTCAGGCAGAGTGGCTGGGGTAAGGAATAAGCCCGGAAGGTACGATATAAAGTGAATGTGAAGCAAAGAAAGGGAAATTGTGAATATAAACAAGTCTTTCCAAAAAAGTGTGAAGAGACATAGTGGGGTGAGGGAGTATCAAGGGAAGGGATCAAACATATTCCAGTGTGGATGGAATCAACTATTTAAAAGAACACAGGAGAGAGAAGGATACTTGGTAGCATGAAAAGGTTCCGGAGGAGGAAAGACCCAGGGCACAGATGGAAGGACAGAAAGAAGATAGAAAGAAGGACCCCTCCTCCACTAGAACACTTTCCTTTCCACGAAGGAAGAGAGGAAAAGTTATAGATATAGGTGGTCTTTTGCTTTCATAGGGTAAAGGTAAAGTCATCCTATCCATCTGATAGAGCTTCAATTTTCTCTAGGAAGTAAAAAGTGAGGTTGGCTATGAGAAAAAAAGGGGCTGAGGAGGCAGAAATTTTAGAAAAACAGAAAAGGGAAAAAAATACTGTTGTTTTGGAGGATGAAAGAACAAGCTGATCTGAAATAGGCTTCACAGGCAGCAAAGGGGGCCCATTTGAGTTAGGTGGTAAAAAATCATAGTGGTACTAACCTGCCTTGTGGAGTTGCTTCCTCTAGCAAGGTTTTCCTCTTCAGGTGCAGACACAGAGATGATGAGAAATACTTCAAAATGGTTTGGTGGTCAGCAAGTTAATTAAAAGTATTAAGGGAACCTGGGACTCTGAAGATTCACTTTATCATAAAGACCATCATGCCCTTCCATGAAATATGATAATATCCACTATCAAGAAAGACTGCCAGATAGCGCATTACTCTATAACACAGAGACTACACTAGCTGGAGATTTTACCAAGGCAGAATTCTGAGTTATGAGACTCTGCAGATAAAAGAAAGCAAAATGTATTGATGTAGTGCAGCAGATAAGGAGAAGGTCTACCCACTACCACCACTATCTTGATATTTGAATAAAACACAATATGGCTGACTCTACTTGTTGGCTTTGACACCAACCTGTGTAGTAGAGGAACTCCTTCTTAGACAGACTTAGTGTTTAATTGCCTGTCTCTAGCTCAGAGTCAGATATGTGCTGGGGGAAAGAGGGTATGGTAAAGTCATTAGACAAGGAGAGCAGCCAGGAGAACCAACATTTCATTATTCAGTGCATCCTCTTCCTGGCTCTATTGCTGTGCATAATTGTCTGTTCAGCTCTCATCACTTCCACTTAGGCCTAAGGTGATAAGACAATTCTATCCTGGTTTACAAATGGCTTGCATTCTAGACTTTGGTTTCTTTCCATGAATAATTAACAGTAATGGTTTATTAAATAGAGTATGACCTTACTCGTGCTCCATAGACCACTTGGCACTGAATTCCCAGAGGCATGGAAGTTTTAACTCTCGTGCTTAAAGGAATGCCACCACTCTCCCTCCCAAGCCAAGGGAAGTCAATGACAATCTATTTCAGGGGTCAGCAAACTATGGCCTGTGGGCCAAAGCCAGCCTGTCACCTAGTTTTGTATTGCTCACAAGCTAAGACTGATTGTTACCTTTTAAATAATTGAAGAAAATTTAAAAAAGAATACTTTGTAAAATGTGAAAATTACATGAACTTCAAATACCAATGCCCACAACTATTTTTACTGGAACACAGTCTTGCTCATTTATTTTCATATTGTCAGTGACTGCCTTCGCATAACGGCAGAGTTGAGTAATTTTACACACAGCCTAAAATATTTACTATCTGGCCCTGTACAAAAAGGTTTGCTGACCCCTTATCTATTGCAGCCTTCCTAGACTAAATCCAGGTTCAGACTCTTAATCCTTTGAGGACAGTGCCCCAAAAAACTAGCAATCATTTGGAACTAGCACGTGGAGCTAATGAAATCCCAGAGCCATCCTAGCACCAAGACCTCAGATCCTTACATGTAAGTTGGCCACATGATTTAAAATCTTCTGCTCATACTGTATGGTGATTCTGAGGCTGATAAGCAAACCTTTTCCCTATAGAGACAGTCAATCTATAATACAGAGTTGAGTGCATTTGTTTTCACTGTTATGTTTAACAAGCAACACTGAAAGTGAAATAAAACAGGTTGCAATTCATAATGCTCAGAAAACATCCCACAGGAAAGAAAGATAATGCTTTGCTTGCTATCTTTTGTTTTCCCATCTTCTCTAGTTGATGTTTGGGGATCACTGCTTGTGAACAACTGTCAGATACCTCTTGCTACAGCTCTCTAGTTCATGGTAGGCCAACGAAAGCTATTTGCCTCTTCAAGGTTGTCTGTCCAGCTCCATCTGTATCTCACTGTACAGTAATGAGACTGGCTTTCTAACATTGTGTAATATACAATGAAATGGATTTTTTTTATTGCCTTTAAAGATGTTAAGATTGAGGTGGCTGGACAAATAGTGCCATGAAAATTACTGAGCCAGAGGTGTGTTTGCAGATTTTTGTTAACAATCATCTGACCTAGCTGTGAATGAAAACCAACCAAGTGAGAGAATCCAGCCTCAGAATCTCAGCTGTACTATGAACACTGTCCCTTGTCATTCATAACCAAGTAAATGGAAATACCTCAAGGCATCACATCCCTACTCATCAGTATGCCTACATTTTTGCTTTTTGCTTTCAGTTCTTGTTGAGTTACGCAACTCTCCTGTTCCATTTTGGGTCAGATTTGATCAGCATCTTCTGTCAGCCCACAATGTCACTGCTTCTAACTTGGCTATCTATTCAAATAAATCCTAAACCCTCCCAACTGGTCTAACTGTCATCATACCAATTATTTTCTTAACTTCCAAAATAAAATTTAATGGGCACATTTGGAAAGAGCACAAAGATTAGTTAGTTAAACACAGCTAAGACTTTTATGACTCCATCCTCCTCCCTACAGTCAAAGACATCCATCCCTCCTCAAAGGCTGTATATCTTATCTTCAGAGCTTTGCCTGCCACAAGTGAAGGAACAAAGATTCCTCTCCCCAGAATGATATATCCTCATGCCTTCTTAACTATTACACTGGTATACTATAAAATCTCTCTCATCAGTCCTCTTCCCCAAGCTCTATCTTTTAAAACTAAGTGCTTGATAATCACATCACCTGATTTGCCACATTGTACACTGTCTCAGTGAACGTACTCATGTGGTGCCATGAGAACGAAGACACATTGTATAGTCTTTCTTACTAGTCAATGTGTTCCTCAAGGACTGGATCCATAGTATACCTTTTTTGCAGGCTATAAACACCCACACACCCACCTACCCACCCCCAACACACACATATACATATTACAGCAGTTTTAGGTTTACAACAAAATTAAGAGGAAGGTACAGAAGACATTTTCCATATAGCTCTGCCCCCACACATGCATAACTTCCCTCATTATCAACACTCCCCATCAGATAGGTACTTTTGTTACAATTGATGAACCTACACTGACACATCATTATTGACCAAAGTCTATAGTTTACATTAGAGTACATTCTTGGCATTGTATATTCTATGAGTATGGACAAATGTATAAAGACATGTATCCATCATTATAGTAACAGACAGAGTATTTTCACGGCCCTAAAAATTTTCTGTATTCTGTCTATTCATCCCTTCTTCCTCCAATAAATCTCTGGCAACCACTGATCTTTTTACTATCTCCATAGTTTTGCCTTTTCCAGAACGTCATATAGTTGGAATCATACAGTGTGTAGCCCATTCAGATTAGCTTCTTTCACTTAGTAATATACACTTAAGTTTCCTCCATGTCTTTTCATGACATAGCAGCTCATATTTATTTTTTAGTGCTGAATAATATTGTATTGCCTAGATGTAACACAGTTTATCCATTCACCTAGTGAAAGACATCTTGGTTGCTTCCAAATTTTGGCAATTATAAATAAGGCTGCTATCAACATCTGTGTACAGGGTTTTGTGTGGATATAAGTTTTTAATTCCTTTGGATAAATACCAAGGAGCTCGATTTCTAGATGAGGTAAGAGTATGTTTTGTTTTGTAAGAAACTGCCAAGCTGTTTTCCAAAATGGCTGTATCATTTTGCATTCCCACCAGCAATGAATGAGAGTTCCTGTTGTTCCATATCCTCACCAGCATTTGGTGTTGTCACTGTTCTGGATTTTGGCTATTCTAATAGGTATGCATCTCATTGTTTTAATTTGCGTTTCTTTGATGACATATGATGTGAAGCATCTTTTCATATGCTTATTTTCCATTTGTATATTTTCTTTGGAAAGGTGTCTATTAAGATCTTTGGTCCCATTGTTTAGTCACATTGTTTTCCTCTTATTGAATCTTAAGAGTTCTTTGTACATTTTGGATAACAGTCTTTATAAGATGTCTTTTGGAAATATTTTCTCCCAGTCTGTGTCTTATATTCTCATTCTCTTGAAGCTGTCTTTTCCAGAGTAGAAATGTTTGATTTTAATGCAGTCCACCTTATCAATTATTTCTTTCATGGATTGTACCTTTAGTTTTATGTCTACATAGTCATTGTCATACTCAAGGTCATGTAGGTTTCTCCTATGTTACCTTCTAACAGTTTTTTAGTTTACCATCTGATTCATTTTTGTATTCTCACAATAGTAACAGGCACAAAGTACAAGCTCAACAATAGTTTAGCAAATCCATTTCCTAGCTCAGAATGTGGAAGTAAATCTTAATGAAAAATCTCTACCTACAATAACCAGTAACTTCTTTTCTTCTCTAGTTGAAATTTTTAAAACATGTTATTAAATATTGAGTAGTTACTAAAAATATTTAAAATATTGAAAAGATGGGTAAAATACAACAGAAATGCAATCCAGGGACAAATCCAGATATACTGTCAATTGATTTATGACAAAGAGACTACTGCAATACAACAAAGAAAGCATGAACTTTTTCAATAAATGATGCTAGAGAAATTGGATACTCATCTAGAAAAAAAGATAAAATTGACCCCTATGTCATGATACACTCACTTATTTAAGGTGGATTATAGTCTTAAGTGTTAAAAGTAAAATGACAAACCTCTGGAATAAAATATAGAATATTTTTTTCTAAGAAGTAGGCAAGTATGATTTCAACACTACTAAACCCTTCTTAAAAACTACTATAAAAGAAAAATAACTTGGATTTTGTCAAAATTAAAAACTTCTATCCATCAAAAGACATTAAGTGAAAAAGCAAACAACTGGCAAAGAAAGTATTGGTAATCGCATAAGTAATGACAGATTTCAATTCAAAATATATAATGAACTTCTACAAATCAGTTAACGAAGAGACATAGAATCTAGTTTTAGTATGGGCAAAAGATGGTACAGGAATTTCACACACACACACAAAGATATTTGAAGGCACAATAAACTCATAAAAATGTGTTGAACATCTTTAATTGTTAGGGAAATGCACAAAGGCCAGAATGAGATACCACTATATACCCATTAAAGTGACAAAAATGAAAAGGACTGACAATACCGAGTATTGACATGGGTAGGGAACAACTAGACTCACATATAACTGATGGAAGTGTAAAATGATACTAACACTGAAAAATTTTTTGATATCTTATAAAACTGACCAGCAATTATACTCTTTGGTACATACCCAAAGAAACAAAAGCATGTGTTCACAAAAAGTTTTGCTCAAGAATGTTCACAGCATGTTTTCTCAGAAAAGCCAAACACTGGAAGGAATCCAAATGTCCCCCGGTAGGTAAATGGATAAACAAATTATGGGTATATTGAGCCATGGACTATTAAAGAGGAAGAAAAACGAATAAACTACTGATATGCACAATGACATGGATGAATCTTAAAAAATAATACACTGTGAGAAGCCAGACACAAAAGAACACATGCTTTATGATTTGATTTATGTGAATTCCAATTGTTCCAACACCATTGTTGAAAAGACATTCTGTTCTCCATTGAACTGTCTCTGTATCTTTGTTCAAAACTCAATTGACTACATTTGTGTAAGTATTTTTCTGGACTCTCTTCTTTTCAATTGATCTAAGTGTATATATCTTCATCAATATCAATCTGTCTTGATTATAGTAGCTTTATAATAATTATAAAAATTAAGTAGTGCAATGCCTCCAATGATATTCTTCTTTTCTGAAACTGTTTTCAATACTATAAGTCCTTTGCCTCTCTATGCAAATTATAGAGTTAGCCTGTCTGTATCCACAAAAATATCTTGCAGAAATTTTTACTGAAATTGCATTGATCAATATAGGGAAAATTGACATCATAACAAGGTTGAGTCTTGCAATCTTGAATACAATCTGTCTCCCCATTTATTTAGGTCTTCATTAATTTCTTTCATCATTGTTTGTTGTTTTCAGCATACAGATCCTGCACGTGTTTTGTTCGATTTATATCTAAGTTTTTCTAAATTTCATTTCCAATTGTTCACTGCAGGTATATAAAAATACCATTGACTTTTATATGTTCACTCTGCATCTTGAGATTGATAAGTTCACTTATGAATTCTAAGAGGTCTTCATAAATTCCTTAGTATTTTACCCGTAGGCAATCATGTCATCTACAAATTGGGCAGTTTTAATTCCTTTCCAACCTGTATTTCTTATGTTTTTCTTGCCTTATTGTACTAACTAGGCTCTCTATTACCAGGTTGAATAGAAATCACAGAGAGAATCCTGGTCTTGGTTCAAATCTTAGGGAATGCATTCAATCTTTCACCATTAAATATGGCATTAGCTATAGGGCTGTCTTAGATATTCTTTATCATATTCAAGTTCCTAATATTTCTAGTTTGATATTTTATTATGAATGGATTTTAAATTTTGTTATATGCTTTTACTGTAGCAATTGATATGAACATTTGTTTTCTCTTCTTCAGTCACTTAATATGGGAGGTTACATTGATCAATTTGTGAATCTTGACAAACCATACATTCTTGGGATAAACCCTGCTTGGTCATGGCATATTATTCTTTTTATATAGTGCTATATTTGATTTGCTGATATTTTAAGGATTTCTGCATCTACATTAATGAGAGCTATTGTTCTATGGTTTTCTTGTAATGTCTATGTCTGGTTTTGCTATCAGGATAATGCTGGCCTCATAAAATAAGTGGAAAGTATTCTCTTCTATTGTTTGAAAAAAAAATGTGTAGAATTGATGTTATTTCTTTAAATGTTCTGTAAAATTTACCAGTAAAACCATTTGGACCTGGATTTTTGTTTCTGGAAAGCACTTAATTTCTTTATAGATGTAAGACTATCCCAGTTATCTGTCTTTTCTTTGGTGAGTTTTAGGAATTTGTGGCTTTCAGGGAATTAATAGATTTTATCTAGGCTATCCAATTTATTTGCAGAGTTCTTTGCAGTATTTTTAAAATTTGTTTTAATGACTTATCAGGTCTGTAGTGATATCCTCTCTTGTATTCATGATATTAATCATCTGTGCCTTCACTTAGTTTTTTCCTTAGTCAGTTTGAGTACATCAATTTTATTAATCTTTTCAGAACATCAGCTTTTGTTTTCATTTATCCTCTCTACTGTTTTGCTATTTTCTATTTCATTAATTCTCATTCATCTCTTTATTACTTCTTTCTGGTTGATTTGGGCT
>NW_011888825.1:4662095-4671946 GCF_000151845.1 Pteropus vampyrus | reverse complement strand
TTTAGGTCTTCATTAATTTCTTTCATCATTGTTTGTTGTTTTCAGCATACAGATCCTGCACGTGTTTTGTTCGATTTATATCTAAGTTTTTCTAACTTTCATTTCCAATTGTTCACTGCAGGTATATAAAAATACCATTGACTTGTTTTTTTGTTTTCATTTATCCTCTCTACTGTTTTGCTATTTTCTATTTCATTAATTCTCATTCATCTCTTTATTACTTCTTTCTGGTTGATTTGGGCTTATTTTGTTTTCCTTTTCCTTTTTAAGATGAACGCTTAGATTATTGATAAGAGACCACTGTTCTTTTCTAATGTAAGCATTTAATGCTGTTAATGCCTGCCTAAGCTTTAGTTGCATCCCACAAATTTTGATATGTTGTATCTTCATTTCCATTAAAAATATTTTCAAATTTCCCATGAAATTTCCTCTTTGACCTATGGATTAAGTATATTGTTTAATATTGAGATTTTCTAGTTATCTTTCTGTTATTGATTTATAATTGAATTCCATTATGGTCGGAGAATAAATTTTGTATGATTTCAATTTTTTTTAACTTTATGACCCAGGATATGGGTAACTTTGGTGAATCTTTCAGGGGCCCTTGAAAAGAATATGCATTTTCTTATTGAGTGAAGTATTCCATAAATGTCACTCAGATTCAGTTAGTTTATAGTGTTATTCAGTTCTTCTATATCCTACTTGATCTGCTGTCTACTAATTCTATCAATAACTGAGAGAGGAGTATTGAAGTCGCCGTCTATAACTGTGGTTTGTCTACTTCTCTTTTCAGTACTATCACTTTTTACTGCTTGTATTTTGAACCTCTGTTTTCAGGTGTATACTCATTTAGGTTCATTTTGTCTTTTTGGTAAATTGAAACTTTTATCACTACTTAATATATTTTTTATCCCTGTAATTTTCCTTGATCTAAAGTCTACTGTATCTGATATTAATATTCACTCCTTCGTTTTGAATGCTTCAACCTTGATAAACTCTTGAAAATTCTAATTATTATTTGTAGGATTTGGGGGTTTTCTATGTAGACAATCATACCTGAAAATCATGATGGTTTAGTGCTTCTTTCCAATTTTCATATTTCTTTATCATATTCAGGAACTTTATGACTTATTTATTCTCCTTAGAATAGTAAGGATGAATATGTGCCATTGCTACCGTAATATAATCCCACATCACATTCTACTCAAATTAATCAAAAACTTCCTCCTCTTTTAGCCTAAAAGCCTATGCAGTGGTATTAGCAAAGGAATATATGGTTACTTTTATCCCTGTTCAGTTGAGGAAGGTTATGCTCCTTGCTCAAGCTCACAGCTTCAAGATAAATGAAAGAACAGTGAAAAACAAAGAAAACCATTACCTAACCATCCAAATATATCTAAAAAATCCAGAGGCTCAATCAGATCTGCTTTCTACTTGACATTCTCTTTTTTGGCCTCCTTCCTTCATTTCAGGCTGCCCCTTTTCAGTCTGTCCCATATATAGCAGCTAAAGTGCTGTTCTACAACAACTACATCTACAACCTCAGTCCCCCTTTACAACTGCTTTCAGTAACTCCTCATTGCCTAACAGATCACATTTCAACCCCTGTGCTTAGCATCCACAGCTCTCCAAAATCCAGTATCCTCCAACACCTGACCTTCCATCAACCTCCATAATACTCACTGCCTTCTCAAAAGTTCCACAAGTCCCATTGACTGTGAAAATGCAATACCTATTCCCACCTCTCTGTACTTGGTTCCTTTCCTATGGGCTGTCTGTTTTTCTCTTTATTTATCTCTAAACTACCTTTAAAGGCTCACTTTTAATTTCTACCTCTTCCTTGAAGCAACAAAAGAAAAGAGAATTTCAATGTGTTTGTGGTGTTATTTGTATCTGCTTCATGTATGCACCACCCAATGGCCACTTTGAGACCTGGGCACTACTTTTATTCAATTGGGTTCTAGTCTGCCAAATCTGGGCGAATCTCCTATAAAATGGAGTCATGGGGACTCTAAATGTATTATGAGTTTACACATGTATCACAGTCCTCAGTGATCATTTCACTCTTCCACCCAAAGTCCTTCTGATCTTTTAGTTATTACCCCTTTGTCATAGGCTATATACTCTTGTTCACTATTCCAGCCTTTCCTACCCCACCAGGACTATTTCAGTATTTTCCCCAATATTGAACATAATAAACATTTACTTAATATGAGAGAAAATTGCTTATTTGTCTCACAGGATAGGTATGGAGGGGTAAGTTTGCAAGGAATACAAATAGGCATCTGTGTATAAGCATTCGTATTTAAATGTCTAAAGGAAAACCATTAGGGGAACACTGCTTCTCCTCCTTCTTCTATTATATTCCAAGAACCCTAGGAGACCGAGGGGAATCAGGAAAGAGAGGACAAGGATCTTTTTAAAAATCAAAAACCACCTGGAGCAGAGTCCTTTTATCCTCACTTCTCTGTAAAACCAGGAGAGATATGAAGGGCGGACAGGAGGGGTTTCACTAGAAATAAACCAGTTTCCAATACAGTGTGAGTGGGTGGAGTGAGGAGGGAAGTTGAATGGTTTTCTCACAACAATATGACCCTAATAGTTAACCACAGTTATAACATCTACCACTTCAGATTTGTGAAAAGTAAAGGAAGGGTTTTTTTTAATGTAAAGAGAAAGAACAAGTCAATATAAAAATAAAGGGCAGGAGATAAAAACAATAAAAGTGCCAGAGAAAATAAGAAAAGTAACTAGGTGGAAGAGTGTACTAGAGAGAAATAAAAAAATAATTAGTATATACATACATGCTACATATATGCACACATATATGCATATATACACATGTACACACATGAGCTTCCTTGTCTTTCACTCCAGCCTCTATTCAAGTAGGAATTTAATATGCATCTGCTCAAGGTACAAAAAGTCACAAAAACAAGCTTGGTAGGTTTATTCATAAGGATAGGATTGGGTGACTTAGCATGCCCCTCACCACTCTCAGGAGGGTATATATCACAGGCTGAAAATCCCCAATGAGGACAATATACAAATATTAGGCTTATTAATAAGGGATATAAAATAGCCTGACAAACAGTTCTACAGATAATCAAACTTTTTAACCAACAATGAAAAGGCCAAACATTAATTGATAACTCCGATGGAGAAGGAAATGACTGCTCCTCTGAGTATCAAGAAGAAATCCTAAAATCTGACACCACAGATCAAAAAGAGGCATTAAGAAAGCCTGACAAACAATGCTGTAGATAATTAAACTTTTAGCTAGCAATAAAAAGACAAAATGCAATCAATAACTCCGAGATGAAAGCAACTGCTCCTCTGAATAGTGAGAAGAAATCTCAAAATCTGACACCAAAGAGCTGAAGTCAAAGATGCTAGTGACCCTCAGATGGCAATGAATTTGAGTGGGTCCCAGTTCCATACTGATACTAACACTTACCGTGGGCCAGGAGAAACATCAGCCTCCCCGCAGCATTCTGGGATTAACTTGTTCATGGGTGGGTTTTGGTTGGAGGGTGACCTGCCTCCCTGTGACTATGTATTTGTACATGCTGAGCCGTGAATGCTCATTTCTGCAGGTCCTACTAGTTATACAAATTCATATTGTTAAGAAAGAGTGAGCAGAGCAGTGCTAAGAAGACTAGCCTGACTGCAGCCTTCGCCAATAGAAAAAGGTAAGGAAGCTTAAGGTCCAGTTAACCAAAGACCCTAGTATGCTTGCATGGAACCTGCCACTGTATAATGAGTGGATGGAAAAAAGCAATTCTCTGGATAAATAAGGACTGCTACAGAACATGGCCAAGTCTGTGACTTTTGCTAAGAGAAATAAAGTATTTCAAAATGCAAAAGTAAGGTCAGTTAGAATACAGTCACGTGCCATTTAGCAATGGGGATACATTCTGAGAAATGCATCATTAAGCTATTTCCTCATTGTGAGAAAATCATAGAGTGTATTTGTACAAACCTAAATGGTATAACCCACTAGATACCTAGGCTATACGGTATAGCCTGCTGCTCCTAGGCTAGAAGCCTATACAACATATTATCGTCCACAATAACAAAAGTTAAATCAAACACTAGAGAAAATGATGCAATATAGTGACACAGTAAACAAGGGATGTATGAGGCTGCTGCCAGCTTTATGTGCTATACTTTTATGAGACTGACAGCTCAGTAGATTTGTCTATACCAGCCTCACCTCAAACACGTGAGTAATGCATTGCACTACAATGTTATGATGGCTATGAGATCATTAGGTGATAGGAATTTTTAAGCTCCAACATAATCTCACTGGACCACTATTACATATGTAGTCCATCATTAACCGAAACATTGTTATGCCACGCGTGACTGTGGTAGCTTGTTTATAAAGAGTTGAGACTAGTTTGTGCATACAATGGGAAATGCACACTCTATCTCCTGCTTCCAAGCCACCAAGAAGCACTCACTGTTGGCAATTCTGTATATCCTTCCAGAGATGGTATATGCATTTATGAGCACTATGTGTGTTTGGGAGCCTATTCACCTCTCATACACCTTTTAGAAAATATGTTGAATATCACATGCAAGTTTCTGCATCTTGCTCTTTTCCTGGGTCAGGTATCTTGGAGATGGCTACATATTGGTGTATTTAGATTTGTTTCAGATAGCATTCCATCTATAGATGTTTCATCATCTATTTAAGTTATTTTTGAAGAATAAATTCTATATAGACCCAGATTACTATCTCAGATTTGCTATAGTGCACATTGCTATCTTAAACCTTCATTTAAATTTTTCCCTCATCTTCATCTGTCACAATTCCATGCTTCTTTCCAAAGTCCAACCTAAATAAACTTTTGCTCCTTAAATCCTGGTTTGTCTACTAAAGGTGTGATTGTTCTGTACTCCCAATCAATTTTAACATTTCAAACTGTCTTAGGGCATTAGTAAAAACTGGATTCAAATATCTGCAGTGTGTTCATGTCTTAGCCTCCCTACTGGAATATAAATTCCTTGAGGGCAAGATTATATGACCCCCACCACTGAGCTTGGAACAAAGCAAACAGAATAAACATTGTTTGTTAAATGAGAAATGTGTGCTTCATGGGTGATGCGAGTTGAATTGTGCTCCCCGCAACAACAGATGGTATGATGGAGTCCTAACTACAGGAAACTTGAATGTGATCTTAGTTGGAAATAGCGTTGTTGCAGATGTAATTCATTATGATGAGGTTGTACTGGAGTAGGTAGACCCTTAATCCAATATGACTGGTGTCCTTATAAGAAGAGACACAGAGACAGACACAGGGAGAATGATGTGCGATGACAGAGGCAGAGATTGAAAGGATGTATTTATAAGCCAAGGAACATCAAGAATTGCTGGCAACGAGAAAAACTAAGAGAAAGTTCTGACACTATTCTCTGATACCATCCAGATGTCCTATCATTTGATTCTGTTCTGACACTAACCAAAGTTAGCACAGACACCACAGGTTAAGGACAAAGTACTTCACTAGACTGCCCCTATCTCAGATGTCAGCCACAAGTTTGGGCGTCCCATAAGCCACCCATAATTCTGCTCAGCTGGCTACAAATTCAGGGCTTCCCACAACTCCCTCAGGTATAATAACCCATTAGAACAACTCCAGAACTCACTGAAACTTCTACTTTTACAATTATAGTTTTATGTGTAATTATATGTATAAAGGTTACAACTCAGGAACAATGAAATGAAAGAGATGCATAGGGCAAAGTCTGCAGTGCAACTGGGAGAGATACCAGGCTTCCATGACCTCTCCTTATGGAATTCAAATGCCTTCCCAGCCTCCTCCAACTGGGAAGCTCTACTGAGCTTTGGTGTCCAGATTTTATATGGGGTTTCACTTTGTAGGCATGATGAATTAAGTCATTGGCCAAAGCGCTGAACTCCATCTCTAGCTCCCCTCCTCTCCCTGGATGTTGGGCTGGCCCAAAGTTCTAACCCTTTAACCATGTGATTGCACCTTCTGGTGACCAGCTCCCATCTTCAAGTTATCTACGGGCCTGCCATTAGTTGCTTCATTAGCATATGAAAGCACAACTATCACTCAAGAAAATCCAAAGATTGTTGAAGCTTTGTGCTGGAAACTGAAGACAAGAAGGAGATGTCCTTTATTATGCCATAGGAAGGCACAGATTCTCCCTAGAGCCTTCATAGACAGCGTGGCCCTGCCTGCGCCTTGATTTCTGACTTCCGGCCTCTAGAACAGTGAGAAAATGATTTTCTGTTTTTTCAAGCCACTAAGTTTGTAGTAATCTGTTACAGAAGTAGTAGGAAATTAACACAGTGGGTGGAGGAAGGCTTTCCCTTATGCATAACACTATCCCTGTAAGCTCAAATGGAAGCTACCAGTGTATTCCCTTTGTTTCCATACCATCTAGTACTTCCTAACACAACCTCAGACCCTTCTTCAGCCCTCCTCAATTCTCAGAGCTCTCCACATTTCAATGCTTCAATTTTGTCCACCTGCTGATAAGTTAACTCAGTAATCTCCTAGATCTCTCTCCCAAGCTGCAGACCCTATCCCAGCTGCATTTTTCACAGGCTCCTTCTCAAGCAAGAGAAGTTCACCATAGCGTGACTGTCCACCCTTTGCTCAAACCCAAACTTCATCAGTAGCTTTATTTCCTGTTCTCCCACATGTTCCACCAAGGTCACCTGATTCAAAATCTTAAATATCTCTGGAACCTCTCCATGACTCACCTCCTCCTGACCACAAATCTGATCTAGATGACCATCATATCTCATAGATTATCTACCTAGTGTCTTAGTCAACAATATCATCTCCTAACTAGTCTCTTTGCACCAGGCTTGCTCCCCTCCATTTGGCTCTCCACTCTGCATCCAGAGTCATCATTCTAAAACTCAAATCTGACCTTACTACTACCATTTAAAAAAATAACAGCACCATCTTACACTTACCAAGGGTTTATTCCCCAAGAAACTATTTTAAACACTTTATGTGTATTCATTCATTTAAAATTCCATAGGGACGAAATTATTAATATCCCTATTTTGCAAATAAGACAACTGAGGCTTAGAAAATCTAAGTGACTTTGAAACTTATAACTGATGGAAGCAAGGTATAAACTTATGGGATCTGATATCAGAACCCATGTTCATAATCCCAAAACTATGGGAGAGAGGTCACTAATTCACCATTGGTCCTTGGATAAAATCCAAACCTGCTGAATCATGTCTTATAAATAGGGTGACCATACAATTTGCTCAGGTTTTCACCTGCTGTCTCCAGCTCTCTGGCACTATTAGAAGTGTCCTTTTTCAACAATAAATTAGGTGGTCATCCTCTTTATGAGCCTCATACCTACTCCCAGTGATATTCCAAATATAGAGAACTTATTTTATTTCTTTGAAGGAGCCACATACCACATCTTTTGGCATTCACACACATCATTCCCAGTTTCCTTAGCCTGCTAACAATGCCTCACCCTTCATGTCTCAGCTTACATGGTTTCCTCCCAAATCCCATTCCAACCAAACTCACATGTTCTCATGGTACCATGAACAACCCACCTATTATCAAAGATACAGCCCTTCATTATAATGACTTGTTTAATTGCTTTCTTACTCACTCATATTTCTAGCAGCGGACTTGGCACATAGTAGGAATAGTGGACACCAGATTCCCTTTCAGGAATGGAACACTTATTCCACAGCTGTTAGGGATGCAGCCAGATGATCACCATCAGCTGTCTACTCTTTGGCACTGCTGTGCCTGAAGGTCATGCCATCTTCCAGGGGAAGTCCAATTCCAATGACTGACCAAGGAAGAGGTATAAAGGCTCTGTCTCTGATCTCCAATTCAAGACAACTCTGAAGAGACACCCAAGCCCCAGCACCCAACACGGAATTGACTGAAGCCTTCATTGAGATGTCACAGCTTCACTTCTCCCTCTGCCAAGACCGGCTTCTCTTCACTCCCTTCCATGGGTGCTGATGCTAAAGGTACTCGCTAATCAGTAGTCTGCAAGTTGTTCTCATTATCTAATTCCCAAGGACCCAAACTGTGACAGTAGGTGACCAATGGATATGTATTTAATGAACAACTTCTTCACTCAATGAGCTATCATGACTTACACATTCCTCTTAGCATATAAGACTATGTGATGGCCTAGGTATGGCTTGCAAAATGGAGAATCATACTTTGGAATTACAGACAATTTACTAGGGACTAATTTTAAAGCAGTGTCATAGTTTGTGCTAGTAAAAATCTTGGAGATCATGAAGGCATGATTATGAGCCTACAGTTAAATATTTAGTGTGGGAAACCTCAATTTAGAGGCAATTAAAAAATCAATTCTGACACCTGTTAGAGTAGCAATACAACCTCATCTCCACATCTTTGATAAGGACCTGCTCCTGCTATTTGCAAAGCACTGTGGACAACACAGACAGGTTTCAGAGGAGTCAGCCTTGATCCCTGCAAACACACACCGCTTCCAGTCTAGTGAAAAAACAGAACGGCAACTAGAAATCAAAGCAGGGTGAAATAAGTGATACAAGAGAACAGAGTGCTGAGAATGCACGAAGGGAGAAGCAAAAGTGGGAGAGACAGGAAGGAGTGACATCTGAATTGAACTCTGAGAATAAATTTGAGTCCCTTCTATATTCCAGACACTGTGCTGGGGATCTACAGACTATGAATTACAGGGCTATGTATCCTATTATGTTTACAGTCATGCATACATTGTATGCATACATTATGCATACATTGCATACAGTTATGTAATGTATGCATAACTGTAAACATAATAGGATACACCAAGTTTAATACAGCAATGTGAACCAGTGTTCTGGGACACAGAAAAACGGACCTGATAAATAGAAAGGAGAGGCAACTGCTTGATCGAAGGACAAAAAAATCCAAAGTAATATTTGAGCTTCATTGACTAATACTCCTGATGATACATTCTATAAATTCTAGTTTGAGGACTGGGGGATCCATGAAAAATGGTCTCCACACTCAGAATGCTGGGTTCAGCCATGTTACAGTCAACATGGACACTGCTGACTATATACCCAGAATGCTTTCCTCCTCCTTCCTTCTGAACAGAATTGTTATTTTGTCTAGGTATCCATCCCTCCTCCATGAAGGACTCCTGACTTAGAAGAGGCTTTCCCCACTCCAACTCCTGAAAGGGCCTTGATGGCTCTAAGCCAGTCATCATAATCCTACCTCCCCGGCCAGTGACCAGATCAAAGATGCAGCTTAATCAGCCCACCACATCCCTTCCCTCCAACATATTAATGGTCAATGGTAAATACATGAAATAAATTAGCTTAAACTAGAGGAAAGGGTGCTGATCCCATGATTAGGATCATTTGGGCTGCTCCTCTTAGCCCATTTGAGCTGCGAAACCTTAAAGGCATTCACGTGGCTTTTAAAAAACGGAAATTTATTTCTCACAGTTCTGAGTCTGGGAAGTCCAAGATTAAGGTGCCAGCCAACATGGTGAGGGCCTGCTTTCTGGTTCACAACAGTGCCTTCTCAATGGTGCCCTCACACGGTGGAAAGGGCAAGGGCACTTTCTAGGGCCGGTTATATAAGGCACTAATCCCATACATGAGGACAATGTCCTCGTGACCTAATCACCTCCTAAAGGTCCCACATCCTAATATCATTACGTTGGGGATTAGAATTTCCACATCTGAATTTGGGGGGCGGAGATACAAACATTCAGACCATAACACCTCTACTCTTGTCTCCTTTTTGGTTTACAAACATGGAAGCAAATTACCTCAGTTGCTGCTGGCAGCTGTATTTTGACCATGAAAAAAGCCAGTTGGAGAG
>NW_011888825.1:4657275-4659450 GCF_000151845.1 Pteropus vampyrus | reverse complement strand
ATCATGTCTTTTTGAGAGCATGAAGACGTTTCCCATGTTTGAAACTGAGGCTCAAGAGAACTTCAAACATTTTTTTCTAGACCTTTCAGGGCCCTAAACTTAAAATATCATTATAAGAAATTCCAGCTACATTTTACATGTGCCCCCTCTGGCAGGGTTTTTAGTTTGGCTGGCTTTGTTTGTTTTTGATTTTACAAAATACATGTTTATTTTAAAGCATTTTAAAAAATTTAAAAAGCAGAAGCAGCAAGAATTCAAATTATTCTGATTAATTACTCTCTTACCGAAAGATAAACATCACATGCTGAACCTTCCAATCTTTCTGGATTTCCTTCCAGTCTTTGCTGGGCATTTTTTAAAAATAGTGTACGATCTCAACTTTGTATGCACTTGCACTTCTGTATCCTATTTCCTTATCTTAAACATTTCTCTCAAGTTCTTAATTTTTCTGAATGTTATGAAAACACTAAGATCATTACAACTGTATAGATGTGCCAGAACTTACTTAATCATGCCACTAATATTAGATAGACACTTAAAAGTTGTCCATTTTCCCCTACTACTTTGAGTCATCAAAGTATTGTAATGCAGAGCATCAATGTCAGAGCCAGCAGATCTGGGAGCTAATCTCAACTACTTCCCTTACCAACTGTGCAACAAGCAGCAACAATTCTCTCACCTGATCTGAGACTTAAGCAGAAAATGGGGGAAAGATCTGGACCGACTCTTAAAGAGTTGCTGTGAGAATTAAACAGGCATGTCTGTACAGTACTGCACAAGTGTCTGTCACTGGACACACTTGACAATGGGCATCTGTAACAATGAAGCAAGTGTACCTATTTGCAATCACCAAGGTGCACATAAGGAGACAGTTCAAAGCTCTGCCTGCCTTTCGTATTCTTTTTTTGTTTTTTTTTAAGGTCTCTATTTGGTTAATAAGTTATGTAGAAGTCTATGGAGGCTTTTGCAGATATAGAAACTGCTACTTTTAAACATAGAGCATAGAGCTTAAAAAAAAACACTTTCAATGGGCACCCTCCTACCCATTCTGGTGAAACTACAATAAGGGAAAAGTAAAGAATTTGCTATTGACAGAAATTTTATTGTATGTTCTTTGTGGTTAAGGCTACATACAAGATATTTGATTACCTTAAAAAAATGTGACATTTTTATTTTTATACAAGTCAGGAACAATTAATTAGCATTCTAAAACCACCTAAACTGAAGTAACTTGAGAGGCCCTAAGGCTGCAGAGATCCACGTTAGGGAGAGCATTTGCCTGTGCTGGACCTCCTTAGGGCCCAGCTCAGATCTGGCCCTGCCCCTTTCTTGGTCTGCTACTTCTACATCCTCCATTCCCCATTTGTAAAATGGGCCTATAAGCAGCACCCAATTCATATAGATATTGCAATGAGTCAATAAAAATAACGTCTATAAAGTACATAGCCCAGTGCTTGGCTATAAGTGACACAGCTGTGGTTTTTGTGGTTCTCCTCCTTCCAGGTCCATGAAAGGCTGCCTTTCCCTGCCCCGTCTGAAGTGAGGTATGGTCAGATGATTTGCTTTAGCCAATGAAATTTAAGTAGAACTGACAGGTCACTTCAAATAAACCTTAGGAGCCAGTGTACAATTCACCACACACTCATTTACTGCCTGTACCATCACAGAGATACCTAAGGAGCAGGTTCAAGTGTGGGCCTGTGAAGGGCTATTCTCAGCCTCCATCAGCCAGCACTATAAGCCACCGAGATTTTAAGGATTTTTGTTACTGCAGAATAACCTAGACCATCCTAAGTAATATAATAACTACTAGTCACAATGGATTTTAAATGAGTGGGGCCATCAATATTACTGATATCTCAAGATGTTTCATATTTGTGACTAAATATAGAAAAATTGAGTTTGATCTGAGAAAATAAGACATATGGGTATCAGTTCCAAGCTATAATTTTTAGGTACTTAGGAATATAAATAAGATCGAAGTGAATGTGCCACGTCAAAGAGACTTTCAGCACAGCAAGGGAAAGTGGTAATAACTGTAATTGATTTAGTACTTGTTATTTCCCAGGGGTTATGCTAAGAATATTATCTTATTTAACCCTGGCAATGATCCCATAAGGCAGATGTCATTCCAGTGTGGTGGAATAAGAATTTGTTTTCATTACTCCTCTCCCC
>NW_011888825.1:4654786-4657225 GCF_000151845.1 Pteropus vampyrus | reverse complement strand
CTCTTGTCTCCTTTTTGGTTTACAAACATGGAAGCAAATTACCTCAGTTGCTGCTGGCAGCTGTATTTTGACCATGAAAAAAGCCAGTTGGAGAGAAAAGCCAACACATAGATGAAAGCAAAGCATAGAAAAATGGAGAGAAAGATCACAAGGCACCTGGACTCTGCTTACCTTTGAACAACCTGTAATCTGAAATAGTTTCTTTATTCTTGAAACCATTCTGAATTGACATTATTTACTATAATTACGAGCAGTCTCAGTGATAAAAGTGATCAACAGCTTTCCTTACTGCAGTTAGAGCCTTAGATATAAAGATCAATTATAAATTTCTAAGATGAGTCTATAGTATACTGCATTTTCCACAGTTCTGGATTTTCCCCCCCGTAAACTCGATAAAGAAGGAAAATAACATTCTTCTTTCCATGTATTCAAAAATATAGTCTTGCCTGTGTTGCAGAAAGTCAGAGAAGAGATTCAAGGCAAGAATACAAATAATGAGGGCACTGTAATGGTCAAGGGTAGAGAAACAGATGATAAGAATGAGAAATGAAAAAGAAGACATAGATCAAATACAATTCAGAGATAGATTCATCGTAATTGGATATGTAGGGTTGAGAAATGACTCCTCTCAATATCAGGAAACATATTCTGGAGATCACTGCTAAATTCACAGATCCCTGGTAAACTGATCAAGGTAGAATCTTTGACATCAAAGAGTTTGGGCAGCATCTGGGTATGTTGAATGGCCATCACCCCTTCCCCATTTTTTGGGCAAAAGCCTCTGATTTTCCTTTTGGGAACTGCCTCCCCCCGCTGCAGTCTCTGTGGACTTGCAATCCATAGAAATTCCTACTCTTCCATTGTCCCTAAAAGATCGTTGGGCCACAAGACCCAAACTAAACCAGACACTCTCCAGTGACGGAATTACCCAAGGGACCCAATGACACAAAACGACTGGCAAGCAACCCCTGTGAAGAGGCTGCCCTGTCGTGCTGCAGCAGGGCACTACCTAGTAATTCCTTTGATTTTTGTGAGCCAACTCCATCTTTCTCAAATCTTCTTTTTTGCTTAGATTAGCCAGAGTCTACGTCTGCTGCTGCAACCAGAGAACCCTAACTGGTCACTGGAACAAGTCCTCAGTTCCAAGTCATGCAGACCAAGTTTCAAAATGTTATATGTCTTTAAAATTAGCAACCCTGAAAAGTTATTAGTATATCACTTCCTAATAGCAAACTATTTCATTCTATAAAATGAGACCTTACATCATGTCTTTTTGAGAGCATGAAGACGTTTCCCATGTTTGAAACTGAGGCTCAAGAGAACTTCAAACATTTTTTTCTAGACCTTTCAGGGCCCTAAACTTAAAATATCATTATAAGAAATTCCAGCTACATTTTACATGTGCCCCCTCTGGCAGGGTTTTTAGTTTGGCTGGCTTTGTTTGTTTTTGATTTTACAAAATACATGTTTATTTTAAAGCATTTTAAAAAATTTAAAAAGCAGAAGCAGCAAGAATTCAAATTATTCTGATTAATTACTCTCTTACCGAAAGATAAACATCACATGCTGAACCTTCCAATCTTTCTGGATTTCCTTCCAGTCTTTGCTGGGCATTTTTTAAAAATAGTGTACGATCTCAACTTTGTATGCACTTGCACTTCTGTATCCTATTTCCTTATCTTAAACATTTCTCTCAAGTTCTTAATTTTTCTGAATGTTATGAAAACACTAAGATCATTACAACTGTATAGATGTGCCAGAACTTACTTAATCATGCCACTAATATTAGATAGACACTTAAAAGTTGTCCATTTTCCCCTACTACTTTGAGTCATCAAAGTATTGTAATGCAGAGCATCAATGTCAGAGCCAGCAGATCTGGGAGCTAATCTCAACTACTTCCCTTACCAACTGTGCAACAAGCAGCAACAATTCTCTCACCTGATCTGAGACTTAAGCAGAAAATGGGGGAAAGATCTGGACCGACTCTTAAAGAGTTGCTGTGAGAATTAAACAGGCATGTCTGTACAGTACTGCACAAGTGTCTGTCACTGGACACACTTGACAATGGGCAGCTGTTAGAATGAAGCAAGTGTACCTATTTGCAATCACCAAGGTGCACATAAGGAGACAGTTCAAAGCTCTGCCTGCCTTTCGTATTCTTTTTTTGTTTTTTTTTAAGGTCTCTATTTGGTTAATAAGTTATGTAGAAGTCTATGGAGGCTTTTGCAGATATAGAAACTGCTACTTTTAAACATAGAGCATAGAGCTAAAAAAAAACACTTTCAATGGGCACCCTCCTACCCATTCTGGTGAAACTACAATAAGGGAAAAGTAAAGAATTTGCTATTGACAGAAATTTTATTGTATGTTCTTTGTGGTTAAGGCTACATACAAGATATTTGATTACCTTAAAAAAATGTGACATTTTTATTTTTA
>NW_011888825.1:4630849-4653786 GCF_000151845.1 Pteropus vampyrus | reverse complement strand
TTATCCTAAAGATACTTCCCTCTGAAGAATCTATGAGAAGCTATGGCCACCCTCCCATTATAGAGACAAAGAATGACCTTGTCATAGCTGCATAATGGAGAAGAGGGAAATGCAGTGAGCAGGAGTGCAAGAATGCTTTCCAAGACAGGCAGTAGGGAAGGGAGAGGTAACATTCCTGGTTTGGCAACTGGTAGAGGCTCCCCCTCCCCATCTCCAGTTATATCCAGGGGAGCTTTGTGACTATTCCTAACCAATGAAATATGAATAGAGGTGACATTTGTAAAATTCCCGCCCCAGGCATTTAAGAGCCTATATGCCATCTCTACACCCTCTCTTCACCTTATCTGTGACTGAAAGCCATATATTGAGAATGGGAAGGGGGCGGGGGTGGCAGGGTGGATACTGGTGAATCCATGGAGGAGTGCTGTCCTTGGGAGTCCCCTGGTTCACATTCCATTTCATAGGAGCTTAAAATAAACTTTTGCTTATGTTAAGCCACTGAGGTTCGAGTTCATGTGTTACCACTGCAGAGACTAACCTATCCTGACTAATACATCATGAAAGACTAAAGACTAGGAAAAGAATAAAACAAGCCCAAGGAAATCTGGAGGAATTAATTTTTTTTATTTAAAAATTTAAAAAGCAGAAGTTACTACAAATAGAAAAATATACTGATCAAGAGCTAATGAGAAAGAGCTCCCCTCGCCAGCCTGCCCTGCCTGCCCTTCCTCACCTGCCCGCTGGGCTTCTGTGCCTCTTTGGTCGTCCTCCTCCTTTGCCCTGCTATCCTGACTGTCTCTCCCTTCTCCCCCTCAGAGGATGTCCTCCCTCCAACTCAACCTCAATCTGCTCAAGGAGCCTCTGAGCTTCATCAGGTGGATTGTTTCTACCTTCTTTTTTGCCACCTGTGGAAGTTTTAAGGGCAAAACAGAAATTCTAGTGAGTTGTTATAAAGTTCCTAACAATAAAACAATTACAGCTACTTCTAGCTGTCCATTCAAGTTGAATCAAGCATTGTTTCAGGCACTTACAGATGTAAATGTGTGTGATACAAGTTGGAAAAGTCATGTCCTTATCAAAGATTACTCTTCTTCTGTGCAATTCTGTTACTTACAATCTTTGTCTTCCTGTACTGCATTGCTGCTCTTCTGCTCTATGTTGGTTACACAAACCTGTACCCAGATAGTTGAAAACTTACCCTGGTTGGCTTCATTGTTACTCTTATTGCCACTTTCTTGTGGTTGGTGAACATTTCAGCCTGGGCTAAAGCTCTTGCAGATACTGAAATAGCTACTGGTCACAATATTGTCCAGAAACTTGCATCTTGTAATCATCAAGGAGTGATGTGTTCTTTTGGCTCTGTGACTACATGTCTGTGATCCCTAAATGTCTGTGATCTTTGACTCTCTAAATATGATACTTTGGGAGGAAATGAAAGATTTGTTGTACAAGGAGACCAGCCTACACAGTCCATCAAAAACTTCTGCTTCCCAGAGCCTAGGAAGAATTCCACCTTCTACCTGAATATAATTAAAAGGAGAAGTACAATGTATAAAATATACATCTAAACTATGACCTGTTGCCAACATCTTGAGGATTATTTGTATCTAATAAAAGTACTGGCTTTTTCAGCAAATTAGTGGGCTTAAAATTTGGCTGCTTTTTAACATAAAGTTGGTGCCTTTCCTAGAAATTTAAGATGCCAATGTATTCTCACATGTAAATTTGAAAATTCAGGGGCCTATTATGAGATGAAACACACTTTTAAATGAATGATAATTTCTTCACTAAGTTGTTTGCTTTCCAAAGTGTTTACACCTTAAGCCTTAACACATATCTTCACTCAGGAGTTGTATCATCACATCATAATAGGAAGAAAATCTCTATTTGAAATATACAGAACTGTAAGTTTGTACCTGTCTGTTTAAGAAAGCTTTGATAACCTAAATTTTATTTAGAAAAAAACATATTTAGTTCAGAATTTACATCTGAACATTGTTTATATGTTATGAAAAATTTTTAATTGCAAAGACTAGGTATTAGGTATATGTTTTATTTCTGTTTTTCTAAATGACCTAGAATACTTAATAAGTGTGCTAAAACTGGGGAATGGGGATTAAAAATTTCTAATAGACATATAGTTAATTTAGTAATTCTGTCTCATGAGATTTAAGCTTTCATTATGCTGACTTGGCTATGTAAGTAGAAAGAACATGATTCAACTAGATATTTTGATATGTACAGGCGTTACTCTTAGTGACATTTGTTTGCCGTCCTTTGTTGCTCATGCCACTTAAGTGCAAGCTGAGATCTAGTCTCCTTGCAAGAGAGTAAAATAATCCACCTTTTTTTTTTTGCAGACCTTATTCATAGGGTTAAAAAAAATTAAGATTGCCTTTTCTTTTTGAAACATTTAACACTTAGATTCAATGACATTGCTATTTTGAGTTTAGCACTGATGTAAAAATAAATGAGATTTAGATTTTATGTTTTTTAATGTTTATTCTTATTTTGCAAATGAATGATTAAGGAATTATGTATTATAAACAAGGAGACTAAGTGAGCTATATTATAGGTGTACCGTCTTTGCACACACATTTAGAAATATTCTGAATATAGGGCTTATTCAGATTTTGCTTCCTAATGTTTTTGTTGTACAGGGCCAGACTTCCTGTTTTTACCACATGATTGTTTATGTGTGAAGCATCTCTTGCTATTGCTTTATTTTTGCTGATTTTGTTCATGACAAGTACTGTCAATATGAGAATGTATATCTTTTATGCAACCAACTTAATAAAGAAGTTAAAAGAAATAAAAGAAGCTAATAAGAAAAAAATTATTGGAAAAAAAAACCTAAAAGCTGATTCTACAAAATGTGGAGAAGAAAATCCTCTGGCAAAGCTAGTTATGGTACAAAGAGAGAGAGAAATGCCAATTAGGATGTAAAGAAAATACAACTACATACTAAAAATTAGATTCTATTAAATTTTAAAATCATAATAAAATGAATATTTTTTTATAAATTGCTACTTAAATGACTCAGGAAATTATAGAAAATATAGTCTAGGAACCATTAAGAAATTGGGAAAACTGTCAAAGCCACTTCCAAATAAAGTCCTGAAAAAGTAGTTTTCAACCTTCAAAGAACTAGTAATTCCTTATCTCACCATTGCATAAAAAATGTAGGAAATGGACAATTAATTTTACACTGTTATCAAAACTTGACAGGTATAGCAAAAGAAAAAAATTAGATGCTCTCATTGATAAATACTGAATACCAGAATCCTAAATAAAACACCAGTAAATTAAATCTAGCAGAATAAAAAAAAAAATACTCAAGTCAGACTGATTACAGGAAAACAAGGAGAGCTCAATATTAGAAAATCTATTGAGGTTCAAGAACCTAAAACATAAGTTCCTCATGCAGAGGAATTCTATCACTGATGTATCCTTAGCACAGAAAACACTGCCTGGAACATATTAAGTATTAAATAAATATTTATGGCATAAATTATTGAATTATTAATAAATGGAGAAAAACATGATTATCTTTAAAGATCATGATAATATAGTTAATCAAATGTAGCTTTAATGCCAAAAAAAAAACCTCAAAGTAAAATAATAAAATTATGCAATATGTAACGTGATTAAAAATCAAAATCTCTCAAACACATTATTATGTGTTTCCATGGAGGATAATAAGAGACATAGATGCTCACATACTGCCACATATTTTAACATGGTTCTACAAGTCGTAGACAATGCAATTAGACAAAATAATTATAAATACTGAATAAGAAGAAGCAAAATTATTATTTGCAGAAAATGTGATTGTCTACCTAGAAAATCCAATACACTCAACTCTTTAAAAAGTATTTAAAAGTAATGAGATAGTTTATGAAGGTAGTTGTTAAGAGTTATATAAAAGTCAATAACTTTCTTATAGTCCAGCAACAAAGAATAAGAAAATATAATTTAACAAAAGATTCCAATCATTAAGGCTACCGTAATGACAGTGACAAATTACCTAAAAATAAAATTATGCAGGACCTAAATGGACAAAAACTAGTTTATAGGATCATAAACAGACTTTAGTAAACATATCCTATTGCCAGGTAAAAATAATTCTCATTATACTCAGTGTTGTAAAAGTGTCCATTTCCCCCGTGTTAATATGTATTTTCAAAAATGCTGAAGAAGAATAAACAAATAAGAATAGACAAGAAAACTTAATCAGCTCTCTTTGACAAGGGAGCAATCTGTAGATTAGTTGTAGGTAAGGCGCAGCAAGATCCTTAGGCAAATCTGATGATTTCTAATGCCAAGAGAAAGAGTTGTCCTGGATGAAGCTGGGATGAGGGGCCCAGACTGACTCCATGCAACTCCTACCCACAGCATGGGACACACCAATCCACTGCTGCTCACCTGAGCAGCTGAGCCCACCTCAAATTCCTGCCAGAACTGACAGACAGTTCAAGAGAACAAACCAGAAATTCTAGAAATAGATACAAAGCAGATGAAATGTTTTAACAAGTAGCTGAAATTTAATATGTGATAATGACATTTCAATACAGCGGGTATGGATTACATTATTCAATTTGATAGTAGGGTAACTGTTTGACTTAAAAAAAACTCTAAATGTGACAAATTATACCATACCAAAATTAATGACTGATAAAGATTTGATGGTAAAATGAAATTATATAAATGTTAATCAAAATGTATGAATATTTATGTAATCTTGGGCTGGGAACAATGTTCCTAAGAATAACATTTAAGTGCAAACCATAAATTGATAGATCACAAAATTTTATTACAGGCATGAAACGAAAAAGGCAAAAAAACTACAGGAAGTCATACGTGGCAAGTGACAAAGCACATGTATGCTTATTAAAAGTTCCCTAAAAATCAATAAGAAAACAGTTATAAACGTTACTTTAAAAAAGTGGGGCAAAGACATATGCAGGCAATTCAGAAGAGGCAACAAATGTCCAATAAACATTACGAATGCTCAATCACACTAGAAATTAAAAGAGAAAGGAGTTTTTGTTTTCATTCATGCGATTAACGAAGTTGTAATATTAGTTGCTCATAGGGTTAGGGAGAAGAAATTCTACTGAGGATGGAAATACACGTTTTTTTTATATATAAAATATACGCTCACACAGTCTTAAAAACTCAAATACTCCTTAACCCAGCAATTCCACTTCTAAAACTTCATCCTAGATAAGCAAACCAGTGAGAAATATCTGCTACATGATTAGCAAAAGGTAATTGGTGACTATAATGGAATATTACATAGCCTTGAAAAATTATGCTATAGAGGTACAGTTATTGACAATGGGATGGATTCCAGATATAATATGAAGGAAAAAAGCATGCTGTGAAATAGCATACATGGCATGGTCTCTATTTCTTTTCAAATAACACTGATACCTATTAAAAACTTAGAAGACTATATCCAAAATATGAACCGTAGTCTCTAGGTAATGAGATTATTAGTGATTTTTTTTTCCTTTTTGTCCATCCATAAGTTTATAACTTTTCTACAATAAACAAATACCACTTATGTAACTAAAAAGAAAGTTAAAAAAAGTAAATTGAATTCTGTGGGAAAATAAACATTTATCCTAAAAATAAACTCTAAAGTTGGAAAACGAAAGCAAAAACATCTGCTTTCTGGACAGAAAGGATAGTTTTAAATTGCTAGACAGGCACGCCCTTCCCAAAGGCAGTGGGTTTCCAGGTGCCAGCTCAGATTCTCTGCATCCAGCAGGAGAGCCTGAACTATCCTGCTCTCTCCTCTCAACCTTTCTGTCTGACCTACAATTAACTCCACACAGAGCTGAAGCATAACTGTATTATTTGCTGTTGTTATAGATATAGCATTTGAAATAACCTGTTCTTGATTATTAATAAAAGGGATGCTTACTAATCCCCTCTAAATAGTACAATTATAAATTAAATGACTGTTTTACTCACATAGCTACTGATTCACTTTTTCTAGAGGAAGAAAAAATGGCCTATCACCAATCATAAAAAAATACTAATCAATACTGATAAATTTCTTTGGTGGAGGCAAAGTGGGAGGGAAAGTCATTAATTGCTGTTGGAGAGAATGGCTCCCTCACAATGACTTGCAGGTCTGGGATAACAGAATTCTGCAGGAAATTCAGGCAGCCTCAGGCTCACTGCTGAGTATAGCCCAGCAGAAGGCTGAAAGCTGGCAGATCTGCACAGTAAGGAGCTTAGAAAATAGGAGCAAAAAATATTCTCTCCAGATTTGCTAGCCCATTCATCAATGGGTGAGTACATTCTGTTATCTCTCACATATATATACCACAGCAGGTGGCAAGACATAACTTCCATACAACTCTAATACAAAAAACAAAACAAAACAAAACAAAAAACTTCACACTGAGACCTAATAAATGTTCATGGTGCTCCTTGGGGGATAGGCTTGGGTCTGCCCGGTACTGCTGGGCTAACAGGAAGACATGGCAGGGTCTATGTCGGTGTGATAGGTTCAACGCACAGTCAGGGAGACAGGTGGGAATGAAGCAGTCTGATGACTAATGTAGACTTGGTTCTGACTTTTCCCTGATATACTACAGACTAGGTCTTGGCTCGTAAGAGGCCTGTGATGGGCAGAGTAGGGCCTCAGAGAAACTTTAAGGAAAAGATCCTCAGTGACTTCAGTTGCTTTGACCTGAGCAAAAATGCCTGCAGTACCAGCACTCCTAGAGGCTGCTGCATCCTCAGCATCTATCTCGGTCCTACTGGCCAGCACCTGGACCCTGTAGTTGCATCCTGAAAGCTGCAAAGCAGCAATGATACCCAACCAAGCTATGCACTAGAAACCAAGCCCATTCGCATGCTGAGCAATCTAGAAATGAAAAATGACTCTGGACAAAATTTTGTCTTCTACCCTCCAATACATAGCCTCTAAAACCAAATAATCCAACCCAACCAGCCCTGCTCCCCCTTTCACACTTCTATAGCTCATTGCCTAACCTCAGACACTCTGAATAGTACTCATTTTTGCACAAGAGCACAGAGCCCATTTACAGCCATCACTGGGCAGTGGCTGTTGGAATCAGTTTCTAGGAAGCCCTTGCAACTTAGGCGATCAACATTTTTGGATTCAATGGGCAAGCAGAAGAAGAAAATGACAATGAACTTCACTAACCATTGGTCAAGCACTTGATGTAAGCCAGGTTCCCTTTAACCTCATAATAGCCCTCTGCGGTGAGGGCTGCTGTGACCTCCTTTGTGCAGACTGAAAAAAATATCTTCCTCACCAGAACAAGGTGCTGATTTCACTACCATTTTCTCTTTCACTTAGAAGGTCTCTAAATTCCAGCACAGGGCTTTAGTCCACCCAACACAAACCAAATGCCACTCGCTTCCAAGAAAACTACTCAATGCCTTTCAGAGTGCTTCTCACCCCAGCAATCAACAGATTCTCTGGAAGGTAAAAAGAAAAAGTTATGGCATCATAAATCAGGCATGAACTAATTCCTATCTTAAATCTTGCTCTGTCCTTCCAAAGCCTAGTGGTACAGCTGTGCTTCACTCCTCTGAACCCCCAATCCCATCTTGAATGAAAGAGGCACTGTGTCAGGATCTTCTCTCATCTTTGAACTACTTCAAACCACTTCCCTATCTATGATACATGGATCTTTTGCTCACTCATTCATTCAGGCGCCCAAGAATTTCAGAGAACCTGCTATACGTCAGGCATTAGGGCAGTTACCCCTGACCACAAGGAGCTTAAAATCTAGTGGAAAAGATAAATAATAAGGATAAAAATTACAATATAACCATAGTATGCCTTTAGAATACAGATTCTAAGAGAATTTTTGGAATTCTACAGAGTACATTCAAGCACAGCAATTCCCCTGTTACAGTGATTGGAACCCATCCCGAGCAGTTTTATATGCAAAACTCCAGAACCTGCAACTTGTGGAAGGCGAGCTGGAAGAGGAGCTATGAGCACAAAAAACTCTGAAGCCCATCTCTCTGTCTTCCCTCAAAAAGAGGAAAGTCCTCACTTCAAAGACACACAAGGATAAGAATCCAAAGACATGCAAAAGCAAATCCATAAAGTGATCTACCAATTCCACACCTAAATTTCAAACTTCCAAACCTGTTGCTTCTACTGATTTAGAAAAGAAACATTAGGATCATGCCTCACTACGTTCTCAATAAAAGTAAATGCTGCCATTTTTATTTATCCATGTGGACTCTACAGTAAATTATTTTAATCTTGTCAATAAACATGACTTGAGCACCAGCTGTCTATAAGGCATTGTGGTATATATACTGAGTATCCAACAGTGATCAATACACTCTATTGGGGATAAACAGACAAGAAAACAAAAAATGAAAAATAAGGGTATTTCACAGAGTGGTGAGTAATATGACAAAACATAACAGGACAATGGGCTAGAGAATGAATAGGGAAGGGTTAGTCTCTCAAAGACCCTTGAGCTAAGAGCTGAGTGATAAGGATGAGGCATATGGGAAGAGCATAACCTCAGCCAGACAAGGAAAATGGGGAAATAGCAAGAATAAAGCCGCAGATGGAAATGAGCTTGGTGTGCTTGGGGCAGGGAAGGCCACTGTGGCTGGAGAACAGTGAACGAATGAGAAGCAGGTGAAACAGAATGAGTATGGAAAGACAAAGAGGGATCAAGTCAGGTATGGTCTTGTAGGACATTGGAAAGATTTGGGACACTACGTGTAAATGAGATGCCATTGGAAGCTTTTAAACAGCAAAGTAACATGAACTGATTTTTGCTTTAGAAGGGTCACTCTGAATGTCATTAAAATGCATGTATATGAGTGATACACAATAGTGAACTAATGTGTATCAGTCATATACATGGCCCATGACACAACAGATGTCATCTAATTAAGAGACAGAATTCATCGACAAGCCAGCATTCATCAGAGTTCCAAAGCAAGTACAAAGTACCTGTTGGTGACCAGCTGTTTGAATGTCCAAGAATGTGCTTTCAGAAAGACCACCTTCTGAAACCCAATTTCCCCTCTCCCTTTGTCATTCCCTTCATAGATAAGGGTGAAAAATAAGATTTTATGCCCAAGAGTCACAAATCTTACCACCTCTAAACGAGTCATGAAAAAGGACAAAGAGTTGTGTTTCAGGGGGACAGGGAGGAAGCATAAACACATTCTAACATTTAGATTCAAGCAATGAACTGAAACCCCAAGACCAAGAGGGACCGGCAATCCAAGTCTACAGTCAGGGGCCTACTGATCACTTGGTTGGTCTGATTTGATGACTGATGCCAGCCTGCAGGGTGATGCATAAGTCAAGACGTTAATACAGGTTAGCTTGACTGTCACCTGCTAAACAACCAATACAGAAAAACAATATTTCAGCATCCAATATATCAAAAGACAGCCCACGTGAGGCTATATCTGTGGCAAGACCATGCCAGAAACCTGGGCTAATCTGACTCTGCTATTCATAAATTCTCCCTCATGTTACAGCACATGTGTTCGGGAAAGGAAAATGAATCCAAGTCAATTTTAGACATCGTTATTTGGAAGCCATCTGGAGTCCCTGGAAGCATAAGACCACAGCATGCCCTGCCCTCAAATGCCCACTGTAATTAGGGCAGTATGCTTACATGGTAGTTCAGTGTCCCCTATTTCCCTATGGATGTCCCCACCCCCACTAAACCAGATGCCTGTTCAGGCTCCACTTCCCCCCCAAGAAAGGTATTTAGTTTCTTAGTAAAGCTAGTGGAGAGCTCTCGAGGTGTTGAGCTTGCACTTGAATTGCACCCAAGACTAGGTTCTCTGCTTTCCACTGGCTTTAGAACTGCACACCTGAATTCCTTCGCCACAACAGCAATGGAAATCCTTCCTCAGGGGCAGAAATTCCATGAAAAATCCCCTCTACCGAACAATCCTGTGTTCAGAGCATGTCTAGCTTTGGAAGAGACCCACCAGAATCCTTATGTAACATTAATAGATGTTGGCAAGCCGCAAAGCCGCTCCTGGAGACACTAGCCCAGATGTAGCCCATTTTCACCGTGATGACAGTGGGCTGGGTCTTGCAGCTTCCTAGGGCCTAGCTCATTCTGACTGTGGGGGCTGTGTCCTCCCCTACCTGGCTGTGATCCTCTGCTTATCTCATCTGCCTGAGGAATTGGGCCTTTCTGCAGCCTCTCTCCCTCCACTGAAAACAATCTTAGGACCAAGCCGACAGCAGCCACAGCAGCGCCATTCCACCAGCACCTTCCCTGCCCCCATGCCCCCCACCCCTTCAGATCCTCTTCCCGCCACATAACGCCTTAACAAACCCAGCCAGGAAAGAGATCCAGAACCTCGTACAGGCACAGCCCCAGAACAAACACAGCAGGAGGGAGATTCAGCTCTGCCAAGCCAACCAGGCCCAACACTTGCCCTGGACCCCTGAGAAGCCCTGAACTCGGCACAGGGGAGGACTCTTCTGAGAGCGACTGCGGTTCGGTTGCCTCCAGCACATTCAGAGCAAACACCTGTTTCCAGGAAGCTATGCTGGCAAAGGGAAAAGGGAGCCCCAGGGAAAGGCGGAGAGGACGAGGTGAAGGGGCAGCTGGGGACGCAGGTAAAGGATGCGTCACACTTTGCGCTTGACAACCAGAGCCCGGTAACAGCAGACAGAGCATGAGAAGGGCTCCAGTATCTAAGAAGTTCATAGAGGAGGGGTCGCGTCTGCGAGCGACGCCCCGAGGGGGCCAGCCAGCGCAGGGAGAGCAACGGCGGGGAGGGAAGGAAGGAGGACAGGAGGCCGGGCGGGATCCATCACCTGCACGCCCCGGCGAATGCAGCCTAGCAGGCGCGCACCGGCCCGCGGCTGCCAGCGGGTGACCTACCTGCCCACCGTCTGGTTGGCCAGCTGGCGCATGCGATTGAACTGCTTCTTCATCTTGGCCCCGCTACCGCGCTAGCCCGGGAGTTGGGGAAGGACGGAGCAGCCCGGAGCTCGCCGCAGGGTTACATGGCTCTCGTGCGGAGCCTCCCCGGGCGACGGCGGCGGTACTGCGGTGCCTCCAGGAGCCTTCTGGCCCGCGCGCGGTTCCCTCTCGAGGGCACCACCGCCTATTCCTCCTCCTGCCGCGGCGCCTGCTGCCGCATCCTCCTCATGCGCTCCGCGGCGACTTCATAATAATGCCCAGGGTCGCCTTCGGCGCCGGCCAGGTCCGCCCCGGCTGTCCGCCCCCAGCCCCAGTCCCGCGCGGAGACCCGGGAGTCTCCGCAGGCTGGCTGGCCCGCTGGCCGGGTGGTCCCCGCTGCGCCTGTGCGCAGGGAGCCGTGCATTCTGGGACTTGTAGTTTCGAGCCCCGGCGCCCACCTTTCCTCCGTCCAAACTTTGCAAGCACAATGGAGTGCAGTGGTGGGAGAAAGCAGCGTCGCCAAGGCCTTTGAACTTTAACATCCTAGAAAGGGAAATGTTATCTGCTTTAAAAATAACAAAATGGAACCAAGAATACAACAGCAAATAAAATGAGCATTTATCTGTCTTTCGTTGTATTACAAGTGAACAGGAGGCATTGCTGTTTTGGATTCACAAGAGGAAGATTTATACTAGAAGGTACTCATGAAATTGCATAAGGTCACCTGATTTATGTTGAGGTGCAGGGTTAAGCGTGGGGTACAGGGGTTGACGGGCAGATTTTAAACCAAGTATAGCATGCATCCCCGAAGTTTGAGTCTTAATTTTCACCAAACCCAATAGGTAACCAGAAGTCAATACAGAAGGATATAATGATAGCAGCATCGCATATACGGGCCTAATTTGACTAGGACAAATTTCTTGAATGACTTAGATTCCAGTCTCATAGCTAATCACATGTCTCTTCCACCCCAGGAGACCAAGGGGCATCAGCTGTAGCAGGTCTGGAGTGTCCTACACAACAGTATCCCACTGGTATCAATTGGCTCTTTGAAAAAGGATTGTAACTTTCTGCAGATTCGGTCCTTAGGAAAAGACAGGTGACTCAAATTAGGTTTTATCATTATCTTTCAAGTAAGAGCAGTATTGTTGGATGCTAGGGGCTTCAGATCAAACAGATATAAGTTCATATATTAGAATTCCAAATACCAATTGTATAACCTTAAGAAAAAAAGCACAACATGTCTATGCTTCAGTTTCCTCAACTCTAATAGAGAAATAATACTGCCCAATAAGTAGCAAAGATAGAGAACTATTTGTTAAATTACCAATAATCAAGTAACAAATGTCTACATAATACATTATGTTATATTCATTTACTACAAATATGATTATAGTTAGCATAATAGGGAAAAATGCTATTTCTACAACAGAATTTCTAATCTGATAAATGAAAGAACTTTTTTGAAATGGGATATTTTGCATATGTTGGTTATAGTTGCAAGATGTCCTAAATATGGCTGCAAGTATCCTGCTGGCCAGCTGAACAAAAGATGGTTTGAGGCATGTCTTGGCTGAATGAACATGAAATCTTTAATTAATTGTGGATTTAGCCTCTGCTTATTAGGTCATGGAGCTCTAGCCAATTAATAAACGAAAGCATTATTTGTTTTTAACCAACTGTGCTATGCCTAAATGTCAATTTTTTTTTTTAAATTAAGCTTATTGGGTAACATTGGTTAATAAAATCATATAATTTTCAGGTGTACATTATCATTTGACATCTGTATATTCTATTGTGTGTTCACCACCCAAAGTCCAGTTTCCTTCAGCTACCAAATATAATTTTTATATGAACTGAAATTGTTTCCATTTTGAGATTTTTTAAAAAAATCCAAGGCACAGCATTGTTTACATATATATATATATATACATATATATATATATATATATATATATATATATATATATATATATATATATATGTATATGTAGAGAGAGAGAGAGAGAAAGAGACATTAAAGGCACTGTATGACTTTTAGCAACCCTATCTCCGATAAGGTATAGAACTGCACTGTCCAATAAAGTAGTCACCAACCACATGTGGCTATTAAAAATTAAATTAATTAAAATAAAATTAAAATTTTGGTTTCTCATCCTAGACACATTTTAAATGCTTACTAGCCACATGTGTATAGAGGCTGCTGTGCGGAACAGTATAGATACAGCTAATTCCTATCATCGCAGAAAGTTCTATTGGATAGCACTAGTCTTAGAGGACTCTGGCAGACAGTTCCAATATCATACCAGCCTCTGCCTTCAATCCCAAGATATTTCAGTTCTAAAAGGGAAATTTCTGCTTCTCCGCAAATTACAGCCTACCTTACTAGAGCATGATCCAATAATATTTTATTTAGCAATGGCTTCTTCACATATTTCCTGAGCATTTCCTCCATTCAAGAAGCAGCCGGAGCTTTCTCTGCTTTCTACCCCAGGGAAGGGATGACAGTGCAGAAAAAAGAGAAAGGAGTGTCAAGTCTACTCTTTTTATCTTTCAAAGCAGGCTTCAGAAACACATGTGAGAGAACAGAATTTTTAAAGAAAGAGTTTGAGTTTCAAGAATGTGGGCTTTGGAACTTTAATAGTCTATGCCGTAAATAGTAGAGTATGAAGAATATATTATCCTGCCTATTCTAGATAAAGAATCTATAGGCTGTGGGGTGTTGAAGATGATGAGAAGGAAGTGGGGTGAGAGAGAGGGAGAGGAAATGTAGATGATAAACATGCAGATTTTATTATTGTTCAAAAATTTCACTGCCTAGCTCATCTTCCCATTGAGGTCAAGATCAATGGTGTGATTTATGCCACTTCCAAGCAGAAGTTTTAAAAGTCATTTTTGTGATCCTATTCCCTTTCTTCACTTATCATAAGACCAGCAATGAGCCACTTATGGGCTGCTATGGACCAGAGTCATGGCCATCCAACCAGCGTGAAAAATATACCTTCGTTGTTATATGTCAGAGCTTTGGGGATTTTTTGTTACTCCCACATAATTGAATCTAAGCTGACTACTACAGTGGATATCTCCAAGAAATTAGCTTGTATCTCACAACCTCCCACAGTCCAAACTTTAGTTGGAGGCAAGCAGGTTGAAGACAAATATATATTTTGGGAGGATCTGAGGACAATGGAGGATCTACACACCCCTTCTTCAGAGAAGGCTAGGAATGGCAAAGCTCCCAGAGATCCTCTGCCTTCTAAAACATAGGAGCATTAAAGATATCTACGTGGAGTACCTAAAGTGCCTATACCACAGTTTTGTGGTGGCCCCAGACTTCCCTGCACCAAGCCATGTGCAAATGATTTGTACGTGTATGTACCATGAGACTATACAGAAGTACCTGAAAGAGCTGGATGTGAAAGCTGTTGGGATTGAAGATGACAAGAAGGCAGCAATGGCCAAGATGTAGAATAAAGGAGCCTTAAATTTCCTGAAATTTAATTTCTGCCATCAGAAGAATAGATTTAAAATTAAAATTAAGTGCATTTGAGGAAAGAGGAGGAGGAAAAAGAGAAAATTATATTTCTTTTTTATTTTATTTTATTTTGTTTTGTTTTGTTTTGTTTTGTTTTGTTTTGTTTTGTTTTGTTTTGTTTCAAGTAGCATTTCTTATATACCAGACTTATATACCTATGGGAAGATTATACTTCTTAAGCGTTGACCTATTGACCTTAGGTTTGGCCAAATGGCTTGCTTTTACAAACAAAATATAGGCTTCTTACTTCCTTCAACAATGTTGTACTAGTTGTCTGAGATGTTTCCTTTGAAATATGATAGTCCACTTAGGAGCCCCTGAGTTAGATTGGTTTTAGCATCTTCATTCTGAGTCGAAGCATTTGCTAGAGCTGCCCTGTCCAACTCAGGAGTCCTTGAGACATTTGGTTAATTTTAATTTTAAGTTAAGTTAAATAAAATTAGAAATTCAGTTCTTCAATTACACTAACCACATTTCAAATACCCAATAACCACATGAGGCTAGTGACTACCATATTAGGGAAATCGAACATCTCGCTCATCACAGAAAGTTCTATTGGACCACTCCGGTCTAGAGAACAGAATTCAGACTACAGGTTCCAGTACAAGAGAGAAAACTAAACAGGTGACAAGCTCAGTATAATTATGGCCAGTCATTTTACTTGACCTCTCCAGGCTGCTCTTTCCTCACCTACTATAAAGGGATTTATAGTATAAGATCACAAAGTCATAAGTTTCAGGGAATCAACAAATTGACCAGTCTATTTGCTCAATAAGTTGCTGTTGGTTTAGATATTCCCAAGCCTTCAGGTATTTAATATGTCAAATATAACATTCAGTGCTACACTATAATGGAAAGATATTACTTATGCTTTTTAGATTTTAATTGCCTTTACTCCTGCAGGCATCAAACTTACACCATTAAAGCATGTCTCTTAGTCCAAGGTATCTTTTAAACAGAATGATAGATGTTCTTATCGTCGGGCATTATCAACTCTAATTTTCCAGCCATCCTTGGATGTATACTTTTACCATGGCCTCATCTTGGGCAGAATATATGTCCCTACCTAATAACTTTGGACTTGACTATGTGACTGCTTTGGCCAATGGCTCATGGGTGGAAGTGACATGTGCCACCTTCACGCCGTGTGCTAAGAGGCTTTGTACATTTTCCTCTTTTCCTCTTGTACTTCTGCCTTTGCCAGGAGAAAATTTCCTCCGGGTGGCTACTCGTCTCTCACCTTGGTCTCCAGAACAAACACTTGTGGACCAAGGCTGATATATACCACAGCAGAAATTAAAGGAGTAATTATTGATAAATTCATTTTAGGATGGTTATTTTAAAAGATAAATAAAATGCATGGACCCAATGAAAGAGAAAAAGAAGAAAATCTGAAATACAACTTGAGGAATGACAAAAAGGATTTAATCACAGATGCAAAAAATTAGGAGAGAATACATTTTCAATTTTATGTTTACTTATTTTTAAATAAGCTCTTTTTCACTAGAAAAAATGAAAATTGCTATCGGTGTTTCAAAAACAGGTAGCAAGCATGCATAGACCAAGAACAGTGAAGAAATTGGAAAAGTCACAGGGCAACACTCCCCAAAGAAGATGGTTTTACAGGGAGTTCTTTCAAAGCTTCTAGGAACCTTTGCTATTTAAAATGTTCCAGGGCACAGAAGTAAAACAAAAGCAACCTAATTCATCTTATAAAATTGGCCTAACCCTGTTACCAAATTTGATGAAGACAGCACAAACACGAAAACAGCAAACCAATATCACGAGAGTAGATATTAAAATCATTAATAACATAATTCACTAATAAAATGTTAGTGAATAAAATCCAATAGTATGTGTGTTTATGTATAAATGTATATACATTTTAATGGTATTTATTAAAGAATAAATAATTCAGATAAATTACAAAATGAAAACTATGTATATTCTTAGTATCCAAGATACTGTTGTGAATTTATAACTATATTTCAAAAATGGGATCATACTATTGTTAGGTAGATATGTTCTTTCCTATTTTCTGCGATTCTAAATATCTCTGTAATTAACATGTTTGTTGCTAAAAGTTTGCACATATACTTATTTCCTTAAGATCAACATTAAATAATTAGAATTGCTGCATCAAAGTGTGTCATGTTTTCAAGCTTTTTGTTGTATTGTCAAATTGTCCTCTACATATTTTACAGGCTTACCTGCCATGCAGAAATATTCTATTTTCCCCATGTCCTGACCTACACTGCGGACTACCACTTTTAATAATCCTGCCAGATGAAAGGATGAGAAATAGCATTATAGTGCCGTTTTAATTTCTATTTTTTAAAATCACATTAAACATTTTCCCATGTTTCATAGTTGTTAGTATGTCTTCTTCAATTAATTGCTTTCTTGTGCATGTCCCCAGCCCATTTTTATCTTATGAGGTTTCATATTTTCTTATCAATTTTTGAAAGTTCTTTAGTTATATTATACTAATACTGTTGCATCTTATGGCAATTTTTTTTCCCCCTGGTTTGGCCTTTCTCTTTTAAAATCTCTAATGTTGATTTTTGTCTTCCATGAATTTTACATTTTTAATGTAGTCAAATCTATCAATTTTTTCTTTTACGTTTTATGCCTTTGGTTTAATGCTTAGACAGCCTATGCTATCCCTAAAGGATAGAAATATTCAACTGTTTTCACCTAAACCTTTTATGGGTTAATTCTTTTTACTTATACTAAAATTTAAATACAACTTTTAGAACCAAATGTTAACTAAAGTTAATAGTTTCACTCATTTCTTCCTCCAATATAATTTTGAAATAACTCATCAAATGTAATAGAGAAATTCTATGTCACTCATGGAAATTAGAGAAAGGTCCCACTCACAATCGGCAGAACATGCCATAGGCAATTTGAGTCAGGGGAGCACTAGCCAAGCAGAAAATACTGTGTGTGGTAACTTTCTGGGGGAAAATAAATGGAGACCTACGTCATCACTGATAGATCACCTCCCCCACCACCTCAGCCACCAAATCTGGACTACTCTCTATGTGAGAGTAGTAGATCTTGCTATGTGAGAATGAACAAACAGTAGTTTAATATACTAGTAAAGATGATATGATGATGATGATGATAAAACTATATAGCTAAGTACTGCTGAAGTATTTCAAAATACATTATCTTACTTTAATACTTATTTAATAAAATAACTCAGGGATGAGGATTTTATTATCTTCATCAAATAAATCAAAACTCAGAGGTTTAAGTACTAGCCATTCAACTGTCACAGCTGGGATTCAAACCCAGGTTTTCCTAGTTCTAATGCCTGTGCTTCTATTACAGGCTATTGCCTCTGTAAAATAGGGAGACTAATCTGAGAAATCAGAAAAATGGCCTCTGGCGAAAAACTTAAGCAGGAAAAGGGAAATATATTTTTAAAGTCTAATTTGTATTCTTGGTAAGAACTGAGAGAACATTGCTTTAATATGACAGGAGCTGGTTGCCATGAAAAAGAGCCATATTAAACAAGAGTTCTTGGATAAGAAACACATGACTTCCAAACTAATGAAACTCAATAGAAGCAGGAAATATCAGATCTAGCACTGTCCAAAATGGAATTGGTGCATTAGAAGATAGGCTGGAAGAATGCTCCCAAAATTTAGTGGGAAAAAAATAGGTAATTCAATGAAATGAAAAAAGAAAAAGATACATGGAATCTTTTTCAGAACATTTAAAACTATGTAATATAATTTTTAAAGCAAATGATGAAGAAATATTCATAAAAATTCTAAGCAAACATCTCACAGAGCTGAAGAAAGTTCCAATTCAAAATTAAAACAATTTACCAAGTGCCAGAAAATATTATTATAGGGCGTGTGTGTGAGAAAACCCTAGACATATCTTGGTAAAACTTCTGAATTTCAAGATAGATAGATCCTGTACTGTATATTGGAAAGTAGCTAAGACAGTAGATCATAAAAGTTCTTATCATGAGAAAAAAAAATTTATGTATGGTGATGGATGCTAACTAGATTTATTGTGATGATCATTTCACAATATATTCAAATACCTAATAATTATATTGCATACCTGAAACTAATACAATGTTATTTATATGTCAATTATATCTCAATTAAAAAAATACAACCCCCAAGCATATATAAGTTATACATGCACATATACATATATACAGTCACCTCCTACTTTGTACTCAATGCCAATAAACTTTGGAGCCACATTTACAGAGCTCCAAAGGAAATAGGTTGTCACTCAAGTGAGACTCAAAAAGTTTACTTCTGGCCTAACATTCACAAACAAAGGCAAAAGAAAGTCATTTTTAAATATATAATGACTAGAAAGACTTATTAATTAGCCACTCAGTCTCTAAAAAGGTATTACTTAAACAAATTCTTTTCAAAAGAAATGAAAATTAAAGAAGAGAGAAAATTTTCTAAATGACTTTGGAGTATACAATGATTTCTTAAACATGATACCAAGAACTCTTAACACCAAGAAATTGAACTACATAACAATTAAGGACTTTGATTTATCAGATGACACTATTAAGAGAATGAAGAAGCGATTCTTAGAGTGGGAGAAGTTATGTATAATACATATAACCATCCAAGGACTCAGTTCCAGAATATATAAAGAATACTACAGTTCAATGGGAAAACTTTTGTGTTATCAGCTAAGGCTTAGCAGTATGCATACCCCATGACTGAACACTTTTGCAACAAAAGGCATGTTCTAGAATACAATAATTTTTAATATGCAAAAATTGAAAACAATTAAAATGTCCATCAATGATAGAGTGGATAAATAAATGGTGATATTCAACAGAATGTTGTATGGCATGGACAATGAATGCATTACTGCTGCACGCAACAATGAGTAGAAATATGGATGAATCTTGCAAAGAAGGCTGAGCAGAAAAATCCAGATTCAGAAGAGTACATATTACAAGATTTAATTTACATAAAATAAATCAATGGTAAAAGAAATCAAGATAGTGGGTATCAGTGCAGGGGAAGGAGGGATGCTAGAAAAAGAAAGAACCAGTGGCCTGGCCCTTGACCCATGTCAACTGAACAATTGGGGGCAAATAAAAGTTAGTGGTGGTCTAGGTCCTTCGGGTGACCACAATAGCCTTGATTTGCCTGGGACAGTCCTGGATATGCCTGTTGTTCTGGCCTCCTTTTGGATTTAACATATGTCCTGAACAAAAAGTGTCCGCCCCTCTGGACCCTGTTCTTGCGGTCCTGTTCTCCTGAAGAAGTGGCAGTGTGAACACGTGCCACTTTGATGTGCAGCAGAAACACAGAGGGCTCAAACTCCACCCTGGGCTGGGGAGAGCAGCAAGAGCATAGGATTCAGCATGCCATTCTAGAGAGCCATATTACTTGAAGAAAAGCAACTCCCCACCACAGAGGAATCCAGGATGACTTGGGCCTGGAGGTCCCTTGCCTGGGCATGATATCAAGGGAGTGAGACCACACCTCCTGAGGAACACCTTGGGCTGGTAGCAGCAACAAGTGGAAAGTCCCTGGACTTCACTGTCAGCAGCTATGAAACCAGTTCCAGGCCTGGAGTCTAGGAGGCAACTAGGCCCATCTCAAAGTAACCCATCTTAGCTGATAAAGGGTTCTCGAGTCTCAGAGAATATACATTTGTGTTCTAGTTTCACAGCAAAAGCTAGGAATAGTGGATCCTTCTTTCCATTACGAGACACAAGGGCATTCTTTGTTATTTGGGTGTGATGTGGGCTTTGGAGTGATAAAGTGGACTTCCTATCAATGTAGGCTTATGGGGAATCAAGATTTTCAATTTGAACCATTCCCAGGGGGACCACTATTCAGCTCTATTAAACAGTACATATGGATACTCATTTATATTATTACGATATCATTGTTAGTAGTATTTGTGATGCTTAATTCTATGTGTCAGCTTGACTGAGCTAAGAGATGCCCACATAGCTGGTAAAACATTATTTCTAGGTGTGTCTATGAGAATGTTTTTGGAAGAGATTACATTTGAATCAGTAGATTTGAGTAAAGATCCACCCTCATGAATGTGGGTGGGCATCAGCCAATCCGCTGAGAGTCTGAATAGAACAAAAAGGTGAAGGTGAATTCTGCCCTTGAGCTAGAATGAACATTGGAGTCTCTGGTTCTTGAGCCTGCAGACTTCAGAATTGACACCATTGGCTCCCTTGTTTCTCAGGCCTTCAGACTTAGACTGAATTATACAGCTGGCTTTCCTGGTTCTCCAGCTTTCAGACAGTATATTTTGGCATATCTTAGCCTCCATAATTGCATGAACCAATCCTCACAATAAATCTTTATATCTCTATCTATGTAGACTCCATACATCTATATATCTATAGAGGTATCTCTATAAACCAGGTGTCTCCCACCCTCAGGCCATGGACTGTTAGGAACCAGGCCGTGCAACAGGAGGTGAGTGGTGGGTGAATGAGCAAAGCTTCATCTGTATTTGCAGCCACTCCCCAGTGCTAGCATCAACACCTCAGCTCTACCTCAGATCATCAGGCATTAGATTCTCATAGGAGCACTGGTCCCTGGTGTCAAAAAGATTGGGGACTGCTGATAGAGACTGTATCTGGATTTTTATATTTATAGAGGTATCTCTATAGAAAGAAATACATATAGAGAGATCTCTGTATCTAACATCTCTATCTCTGTTTCTACTCTGTATATACATATATCCTATTGGTTCTGTTTCTCTGGAGAATTCGGACTAATAGAACATTGAATCAATACAAGGTCCACTTCTAGTTTCTTGATTCCACCACTTTCTGTCTCCAATCTTCACTGGTTTCCCTAGAACAATGCATCGTATACCACAGAGTTCACCATTTTATCTCCTCTTTAGTTGTATTCTCAACTATCAGTTCTGTGTTTCTATTTTCATACCTCTTCCTTCAGCATTCTAAATTTGGCTCTACCCACCTCTTTACCTCCTCTGCTTCCACAGCTGGGCTATTGATGTTGTTAATGGAAAGTCCCACCATTCTGCAGAGGGGATGATCTCTAGCCAAGTTTTCCAACCCTGCCTAGGTGTCCTTCTGTGTTTCCTAAGTTCTCTCTTCTATTTTCTACTGCTCTTAATTCAGAGTTTCTCCATTTTTATTAAAACTTATGCCCCACTCTCCGTCTTCCCAATAGATGAACATAATCTCTCTGTCTTGTTTCAAGTATTAAATGGAATCTACCAAATGAGAACTGCCTCAATGTCTTACCAATACACCTGTTAATATACCCACATCTCCACCCACTGTCCTCTTTCTTTCTTATCACAACAGATAGTTCTTTCCCCTTCCCAAAAGCAAATCAACTGGACTAGCGTTCCTCACCACTTTTTGTTGTGTATACTACCTAATTTTCATTAGCTTTAATATTAGCTCAAATATCTCTCCTCTTGAAAATCAGTCCTGTAAATTTTGGACTCTCTGCCGTGGCCTTGTGTGTCTTTTTCCCTGCATTGCCATACCACCATCTCCACTTCCTCACTTCCTTTTAATTCCTCAGTCTACACCCACCTGGCTTTGCCACTGCACCCAAAATGCTCTCCCCTTGGTTACCAACCACCTCATTATTAAATCAAACAACACTCTCCAGTCCACATGGTAATGGAACACAGAGGCATTAGACATGATTAAAGACTTCATTTTCCTTGAGATTTTCTTCCACTTCAGTTTCTGGGGTTCCACCTTTTCCTGGTTTTCCTTCTGGATTTCTAGCCACTCCCTTTCCTTCTCCTTTGCCAATATCTTAAATGTTAGTGTTCCTCAGGATCCTCTTCTCTTCCCATTCCACACATTGTGTAGGTCATAGCCATTCCCACGATCTCAGTTATCTTCTGTATGCTGACTACTCCCATATTTAAATCCCTATGCAAAGGCGCCCTGAGTTCCAGACCTCTTAGTGAAAGCTTTTCACTTGAGGCCCCACAGACACTAGACACCCCTTCTTCTCCTTCACCATCCACATCCAATGATCCAGTCTCATACTTCCCCTTTTATTAACATGTTTTAAATATACCTTCATCTCTCTCTTCCCATCACCACTTTCTTAGAGTTATCATCTGCCTCTTGGCTGGTTTATTGCAATAGGTTCTTAAGTCACTACCTTTGCTCTTACCCCCACCGCCACCCCATCAATCTTAATGTACTAAATTTGATATGTTGGGTTATTCATCATGTGTTCATGCCCAAGAATAAGTGTTCTAAAAATAAGGAGGGCATCAGTGATTTATCCAACTAATTCACAAAAAAAACTTGCTTGTTACTCCAATCCATTTCCATAGTGTAGCCAGAGTTATCTTTCTAAAATGTAAAGATTATCATAGTACTTTCTTGCTTAAAACTGTTTAGTGATGCCCTACCGTTTTAAAGATAAATTCATACTCCTTGATATATCTTATTAGGCCTTTTGTGATCTGGCCTCTGCTTGTTTTCTATTATAGGTTGA
>NW_011888825.1:4602029-4630349 GCF_000151845.1 Pteropus vampyrus | reverse complement strand
GGTCCCTGGTGTCAAAAAGATTGGGGACTGCTGATAGAGACTGTATCTGGATTTTTATATTTATAGAGGTATCTCTATAGAAAGAAATACATATAGAGAGATCTCTGTATCTAACATCTCTATCTCTGTTTCTACTCTGTATATACATATATCCTATTGGTTCTGTTTCTCTGGAGAATTCTGACTAATAGAACATTGAATCAATACAAGGTCCACTTCTAGTTTCTTGATTCCACCACTTTCTGTCTCCAATCTTCACTGGTTTCCCTAGAACAATGCATCGTATACCACAGAGTTCACCATTTTATCTCCTCTTTAGTTGTATTCTCAACTATCAGTTCTGTGTTTCTATTTTCATACCTCTTCCTTCAGCATTCTAAATTTGGCTCTACCCACCTCTTTACCTCCTCTGCTTCCACAGCTGGGCTATTGATGTTGTTAATGGAAAGTCCCACCATTCTGCAGAGGGGATGATCTCTAGCCAAGTTTTCCAACCCTGCCTAGGTGTCCTTCTGTGTTTCCTAAGTTCTCTCTTCTATTTTCTACTGCTCTTAATTCAGAGTTTCTCCATTTTTATTAAAACTTATGCCCCACTCTCCGTCTTCCCAATAGATGAACATAATCTCTCTGTCTTGTTTCAAGTATTAAATGGAATCTACCAAATGAGAACTGCCTCAATGTCTTACCAATACACCTGTTAATATACCCACATCTCCACCCACTGTCCTCTTTCTTTCTTATCACAACAGATAGTTCTTTCCCCTTCCCAAAAGCAAATCAACTGGACTAGCGTTCCTCACCACTTTTTGTTGTGTATACTACCTAATTTTCATTAGCTTTAATATTAGCTCAAATATCTCTCCTCTTGAAAATCAGTCCTGTAAATTTTGGACTCTCTGCCGTGGCCTTGTGTGTCTTTTTCCCTGCATTGCCATACCACCATCTCCACTTCCTCACTTCCTTTTAATTCCTCAGTCTACACCCACCTGGCTTTGCCACTGCACCCAAAATGCTCTCCCCTTGGTTACCAACCACCTCATTATTAAATCAAACAACACTCTCCAGTCCACATGGTAATGGAACACAGAGGCATTAGACATGATTAAAGACTTCATTTTCCTTGAGATTTTCTTCCACTTCAGTTTCTGGGGTTCCACCTTTTCCTGGTTTTCCTTCTGGATTTCTAGCCACTCCCTTTCCTTCTCCTTTGCCAATATCTTAAATGTTAGTGTTCCTCAGGATCCTCTTCTCTTCCCATTCCACACATTGTGTAGGTCATAGCCATTCCCACGATCTCAGTTATCTTCTGTATGCTGACTACTCCCATATTTAAATCCCTATGCAAAGGCGCCCTGAGTTCCAGACCTCTTAGTGAAAGCTTTTCACTTGAGGCCCCACAGACACTAGACACCCCTTCTTCTCCTTCACCATCCACATCCAATGATCCAGTCTCATACTTCCCCTTTTATTAACATGTTTTAAATATACCTTCATCTCTCTCTTCCCATCACCACTTTCTTAGAGTTATCATCTGCCTCTTGGCTGGTTTATTGCAATAGGTTCTTAAGTCACTACCTTTGCTCTTACCCCCACCGCCACCCCATCAATCTTAATGTACTAAATTTGATATGTTGGGTTATTCATCATGTGTTCATGCCCAAGAATAAGTGTTCTAAAAATAAGGAGGGCATCAGTGATTTATCCAACTAATTCACAAAAAAAACTTGCTTGTTACTCCAATCCATTTCCATAGTGTAGCCAGAGTTATCTTTCTAAAATGTAAAGATTATCATAGTACTTTCTTGCTTAAAACTGTTTAGTGATGCCCTACCGTTTTAAAGATAAATTCATACTCCTTGATATATCTTATTAGGCCTTTTGTGATCTGGCCTCTGCTTGTTTTCTATTATAGGTTGAATTTTGGCCTTCCCCTCCAAATTCAAGTGTTAAAGTCCCAATTGCCAGTACCTCTTAATGTCATTTTATTTGGAGATAAAGTCTTTACAGAATTGATCAAGATAAATGAGGTCATTAGGGTGAGCCTTAATTCAATAAGACTGATGTCCTTACAAAAAGAAGAAATTTAGACACAGAGACATACGGATACAGAGGGAAGGCTACATGAAAATACAGGGAGAATGCCATGTGAATATGAAGATGGCCATCTACAAGCCAAGGAGAGTGGCTTGGAACAGACTCTTCTCTCACACCTCTCAGAAGGAACCAACCCTGACAACATCTTGACTCTAGACTTCTAGCCTGATAAATTTCTATTATTTAAATTTCTATTATTTAAGCTACCCAGTGGTACTTTGTTATGGCAGCCTTAGCAATTGATACAGTTCCCAACTTCTTCTCTTATCTTTCCCATATCTCTACCATCAACTCCCCATACCACCTTTCTATAATCTCAAGCCATCATAAACTTCTTACATCCTCCTAAACATATTAAATTTTCATTTATCTCCAGGTCTTTGCACAGGCTGTTCCCTCTGCTATAATGCTCTTTCCCTCAGCCTTTGCCTGGCTAACTCCTATGTCATTCATATCTTGACTTATTGGTCTCTTCTAGAGAGTTCTTCTTGACTATCCTCCCTACTCATAATTTTATTAACTGCCCTTCCTATAGCACATTGTATGTACTTATTCCTACAATCAGACTATGTTGTAATTTTTTATTTACTTGTTTGTCTCCTTCACTAGATGACAAACTTGAAAGCAGGGTTTGTATAGTAGAAATCTACTTATGTTTATGTCTTTTCAACATCCATGCCCCCTTTTTTTTTTTTGGTAATGGCACCCCGATTCTCCCTTAGAAAAATCTGTCCTTCTCTACTGTCAGTCCATGAGATTCAAATGATCCTGTTCTCTGGCTCAGGGCAGAACAGAAGAGTCAGGCCCTGTAAATAAATTTGTACCTCATTTTCATGGCAACAGGGATGATCATGACTGTCCCCAACTACTGAGAGTCCACTACGAGATTTCTAAGGACTCTCAGAAATGACAAACTCTGCTTTTGCTGAAATTGCTGATCTGGCAGGATGCACACCTGGGGCTGCTGGCAATCTGTGACCTTCTTGCTTTTACATGGGGAGGGTTCGCCATAAAATAAGACGAAAACAGAGCCATGTCATGGAACAAGATCAATTCGAGTTTAAAGCAGGGCTTGTGACCCCCATTCTAGGGCTCTTTTTACAATATCTCAGTTCCTCCATGTGGTTTATATAATCATGGATGAGAAAATGACAGGAATATATTTAGGAGAAAAAAGTAGAAAAAACTGGGCCCATACATATTGGGCCCATAGTGAGCCTATACATATCTTATGGGTCATCTTGAAGCCCAATTCAATGTTATTCATTTTGCTTAGTTGCTAAACTGATGAAAACATTGGGTTAGCTAAGTTGTGTGTGTGCATGTATTTTAATAGACAGATATGTAGCTTCAGAGTCTGTTTTATTTTTTTTTCACAAAAGGAACTATATGACCAGTGGTAAGGGCAGGTAAGATGTGCAGTGTTGAAGATCAGAGGCTTTGGAGATGAGCAAAGTTTGATACAGGCTCTGCCATTTTTTAGGTGTGTAACATTAAACAAGTTACTTTGCTTCTCTGAATCTCAGTTTCTTCACATGTGCAATAGAGATAATAATAGTACCATCTCATGGCACCATTTCGAGGATAAAATGAAATGAAACATTTCAAGGGCATGGCACAGTGCTTGGTATGTTATATAGTCAATAAAAAAGTTTACATCTCTTTTTAAAATAAACATTTTATTTAAAAATATATATATATTATAAAAGAACACATGCCAATTTTGGTATTTTAGCCATTGCTTCTTTTCTCTTCCTGGTAACCCACATTTTCTTTCTGGTTATGTATAGTTAAGCAAAAGAGACCAACATGAAAACAACACCACACAGGGTCCCCGCCAAGAACATATGCTTGGTCTTTTCTTTACAAAGCATCTCGTGTTTCAGCAAGAGAGGGTTCCAAGCACCCAGCAAGGCATTGCCCTCTTTTCTCACTACAGGTGCATTGGAGAGGAACTATAGAGAGCAGTGTGGGTTCCCTTCCTTTGGAAAACATTAGAATAGCAAGCAGGATCTCCATTGTTATACTCTTTTTTCCCATAAACACCCAGGAGCCATTAAACCATTTATAGGAAACTTATGTTACCAGCAGGTGGTTAAAATGAGCACAAGAGACGCTCAGGAGTTTGTTTGTATTAATCCATAAGGGAAATGGCCAAATCCTAGAATCAGAAAGGAACTTACTCATATGTTATTGAACACAATAAATCCTATTACGATTCCTCTGGCAGATTATAGTAAAACTCTTCTCAGATCTCTTCCTGTCTTAAAATCATTTTTTCATGCATAGTCTCAATCTTGCTAGGGTCCTCTGCAAATGTAGATTCTCAAATCAAACCCAGCATCTAAACACAACCTGAGCAGCTCTCAGAACCATAAGACCATTTTGTTCCAGGACCTGAACTCTGAGTGTCTATTAATATCATCTGTTTAATAAAGCATTAGTAATTTCAGCATCTGAACCATGTGCTGGTTTATACTAGACTTATAGGAAAACAAGATCTCAGGCTCTTTTCACTACAAGTTCTCCCATATCTGATAGCTAACAGGGCGCTAGCATTTGTAAGCTTCCCACTGTGAGGAATGCAGCAAGAGCTCAAGGAGGAGGCCAAGCTGCCTTCACACTCTGCAGCTTTTCTGCTAAAGATTGAAGGCTCACTTTGGACACCCCTTCCCTCCAGTAAGTGTCCTTTTTGTCTAGAGTTGTTATAAATATTGAGGATAGGAGGTGGGGAAAAATGTTTCCCTCTCCCTTCCCTGATTTTCAAGGGGGTTCTGTATCTGGAAATGAAAACAAACCCTAAAACTTTCATAAATGTTTTAAGTGGTATGAGATATTGAAAGATCTCCAAGCAATATACTGCTGCTGTTTGATCACGAATAAAGAGACAGGAAAAGAATGTTAGTGTGGGTGATAGCTTTTAACTAAAAGGGACCCCTTCACTCTTTCTTCTGGAAAAATGGAGACTCCTTTTTAATCACAGCTAAAGAGTTTTTGGTTTGAGGACTGGGATATTTCCAGTGTTCTTGCTTATAGGAACTACAATTCCTCCAGTTACTTGAAATCTGAACTATCTGTACTGAGTCAACTTCATATTAGATATCTGAGAATTTGTGTCATTTGTACATATTAGACATCAAGTAATTATCCAATGGATGGGTAAATTTGATGCAGGAGTTTTTAGCCAGACCAGGATCTGTCTTCTAGGAGAGCTGATAGAGTTTAAATAATTTTTGAAAAATACTGTCTCAAATGCTTGGGATAGTTGTTATTGATTCATTTTTTTTCAGATTGAAAATAAATGTTTCGAATGGCAAAGGCCTTCAGTTGCCAGACCCTTGACTATTCAGGTGAAGACTCTCTTGGTTTCCTCATTTACTGGTATAATCGTTACATTAAAAGTGGCTTCTCATCTAAAAATTTATGATTCACTTTTCATCATGCGATGTCTTAGCTGAACTGAGAGTTCATAGATCGGGAAATTAGGACCTTTTTTCTTCCCTCCCTTCCTGCCTTTTTTTCCTTCTTTCCTTCTTTCCTTCCTTGCCTTCCTTCCTTCTTGCCTTTCTTCTGCTCTCTTTTCCTTTTACCTTCCCTTTCTTTCCAACAGAATGTGTGTTATATCAATAACATTGTTAGGAGCAGGGTTACTACTAATGAATACCGGTTTAATGGGAGTATTTGCACAAATGAATTTTGTGTACAAATGACTCTGTTGGATAAGTATGAACCTAGGGGACTGCAGTAGCATTCAAAATGGCTGTAATATCTTCAGGTCTGCTTCATCATGGGATTTCCAGGAGTATTAAGAATACCACATGTGGTCATTTTCAGGCTCTAAGAGCACTAAGAAACATGAATGTGGCCATCTTTATAAGTCTCTGTACATCTTTTAGTCAAACCCAATTTGTTACCAGAATAGAGGACATAGCTAAGAGTTTAAAAGAACTTAAAGTAAAATCCCCAATAGGAGACAGGTGAATTAACATGGATTATCTGATCCATGGGGAGAAGCCAACTTCATCCATTTTCTCCCGATTATTCCCAGTTTTATCCCACAAATCTCACATCTGAGCTATGAAGAGACGGAGTAAATATGTTGTGTGGAGACTCTGGGAGGAGGTTGAGACCAGTAATCTAGGGGTATGATCCGTAAGTGTGTTGATTTGTAGTAGCAAATAGGATCTGCATTTTGTCAACTGTTAGGTGTGTATATCAGTACCAGGTAATATCCTAAAAAGATCCCAATGAAAATGCAGGAACTTACAAGGTACAGAGGCTTCCTAACCAAGTTTCGTTTTTCAGATAGAAATAAACAAAGGAAAAAATAACTAACTTAGACCAGAGTCTCAGAGTAGGGACACTATGAGTTTGTTTTCCAAAGGAAATAAGTAGGGGGGGGGGGTGAAAATAACAAACAAATTATACAATGTGACACATGAAAAATGTACTGACCAGCAAGCTTTGTCAAGATCCAAATAGAACTTCAACATCTGAGGAATAAACAAATGTGAGGAATGTGTTAATAAGGGTTTCTTCCCCATAGCTTCATTTTAAAGAAAAGACTGGTAACTTTTCCTGCTAGGTTTTTGGTTTTGATGACTGACATAAAAGCAAAATGAAAAATTTACCATGTGGATCTTTTAAAGCACAGTGCAGATCAAGGAATGTAAAACAATATTTATGTTTCTTTTATGTTCTTCTATGAGAGACTGTATTACCATTTCCAGCTACTAATAGTGAAGCTGTTCTGTCTTTTCACATCCATATTCATTGTCAAGATGAGCTTGTTCATGGTAAGCAAGTGGCTGTGAGTCATCAGGCTGGAGCCATTAGTCATACACAGAGAGGCAACGTGTAGTCTGGTTGATTAATCAGAAACTCGTAGTGAGAAAGGCCAAGTATCATTTCACAGCAGATTGAGGCTTAAAGGTTTTTGGTATAGAGCTCTGTAACACTGCTTTTCAAGATATACACACATACACATATGTGTATGTATATATACATATGTATGTATATATGTGTACAGATATACACATACATATACATATGTATATATCTACGAGCATATGCATGTGCGTATATATATTCCCCATTCTCAATAAGATCTGGCAGCTTTTAGAGTAGCAATCACCAAAAACACTCTGTTCACACAAGTTTACAAGTTAACAATGGAATGACTTCTAAACCCTTGGTTTATCAAAAAAAGAACTTCTAAAATCACAACATTTTTGGTTATTTTCTCCACAAGTGCACAGTGAACAATGTTTTTTACAAAAGAAGAAAACAGTGCCTTAGTGATTTAAATTAAAAAAAAAAAAAAACAGCGATAGCTACTTTCTACAGCATGCAACACTATAAAAATGGTGAGCTGGAGCCACAATGAGCCTTAGAGAGACTGTCCTGACATCTGGTTTTTCAACTCCCAGCAAAAGCACGAGAGGTAATGAGGAATGCACATTAGACCATTGCCTTTTTTCCTTCTATCATTTTCAATTTGCAGTTGTGTTTTCTTGAAGAGGCCCATACCTAAAATACTCCCTTCTTGTAAATTTTATATTTATCTTTACAATATTATAATTTCCAATTTCCCCAGAGCAACCCAAATCAATGATTGCTGTAAATGAAATAAGGGTAGAATAAGCTTTGTGACTGATGGGCCCAGTCACCAGTGTCTTCCTAAGGACATTCTTTCAACTTCCTTTTGCAGCAAATTATGCATATGAAGAATGAGTTCTACAGGAGAACTTGGAATTTTAGCTTTTTAAAATATGGCTTTGTTAGGAGTATGTCAGCTTGTTAGATCTGAAAAGTCTTCTCCCAATGTTGGGGCAGAAAAAGAAAGATCTTCAAAAGTGGAGCAAGATAGGATTGGTATCTTGAAAGAAAAGCAGAGAGTGGAAGAAAGATAAAGCGAGGTGCCCCACATACCCCCAAAAAGAAGTTGGACCTCCATAAATAGTCCTGTTATAGTAACCCATGGTATTTATTTCCATGATATGTGAAACAGTGTTTTCTAGTTCTGTCTGAATTATCCCTGATACGGCTTCCTGAGGCTAGAAGATCATTCCGACCTGTTTAGGTGGTCTTCACTAGTCTTTGGAACTAGAGGGGATTGTGTCAGAGAAACTTCCATGTCAGGAAGTTCTCACCTGTTTCACAATGCTTATCACCATAAAGACAGTGGGAGCGATTTGGCTAATGGTTGAAAAAGAAGGAAGTTCTGGGCGGGCTTCTCTGGACCAAATGTGGTCAGTTTTTAATGAGTGACCACACAGAGTCATGGGCACAGGATTGGAAACCACTCCAATGGGGCAGCTTTCTGGCCAAGGGACAGCGAATTGATTTTGCTTGCCTGGGAATGGATTCTTTTTGTCCCTCTATTCTGCCTCAGAACTCCTTAAGTGAAACTGGGCCTGATTTGTATTTCGAAAGATAGGTAATAGAGAGATGAGAATCAGCCTCCATCACAGATATGCCTTTTCTTTCCATAGTACGTCTAATAAATTCATGAGTAAAGCTTACAAGGTGAGATCATGCCCCAACGATGCCTGAAAAAAGTTACGGGCTAAAAAAAATATTAGTGTTTGAAAAGGCAGTAAAATAATTTTTTTTTTTTTTTGGCATTCTGGCACATTTTAAAATGCATTGCTGAAGTCAATAACAGTCATTGAATGTTGGTAAATATTACATTTTATATATGTAAAAGAGACTCTTATTTTTTCTTCTTGATTGAAACAGAAGTCTCCACTGTTTCTTTTTAATTTCCCCCTTCTCCTTTTCCTCCTTCTCCTCTTCCTTTTAGATAGTACAAGTATTGATGGTTGTGTGCTTTCCCCATGGAATTCCTATAAGTCTTCCTTAGCACTTTTGCATCAAGCCTTCTACCACTGCTGTAAGTGAAGGTCCACGGGGGAATTCAAATTGAGATCTGTGACATCCAGGAAATCAATGTTGAAGATGCTGGGGCCACTCGTGGTAAGGGAACTGAAGCTTGGTGTGGAACTTGGTGGAGTGAGATCCAGCCACTCCATGGTTTCCCACGGAGATTCAGTGAAGCTTAGCTGCAGCCCATTACTGTCCACAGAAGAAGGTGAAAACTGCGTGTGCATTGGGGAGAGGGGACCTGGCAAGATCTCATGTGCATTGAAGAGGTCTTCTGCAGCCTTCCCGGAGAATCCATCCATTATACCATCGAAAGAAGGCTCCTCACTCCCAATTCTTAGAAGGGCAACATCGCTCACCTTACCTAAGGGGCTCTGGGAATTTAATAAGACTTCAAGGTGCTCGTCGCTGTCTGTGCCATAGTGATCGAAGAAGAGCTGTCCTCCTGCAGATGCTTGCTCATAGGAAGCTGAGGGTTTGGGGAGGGCAGCAGTAGGGCTTCGGGAAGACCCGGGCATCTTTGGGACTTTTTGAAGACATGAATGATCCTCTCTGGCATCAGCTGGCATTTCTGTTGGTAAAACACAATTGGCATTGTTAAGTCACTTCAAATAGAGCATGCCACACAATATGAATCTTTGAAATGAATGAGTTAAACATAAGATACAGGAGATGGCTATGCTTCTCTGGTCATTGCTCATCACCCTGTCTCATCCCTAGGCTGTACTATATATCCCCAATTCTTCTTCCCTCTGGTCTCTCTTCAAATCCTTTTTTTTTTTTTCCTGGAAATTCCACTCTGTGATTATCAAACTCTCAAAGCAGGTTCCTTTACCTACTCCTTCACTGACACCTGGCTGTCCCCTGAGGATACTGCATCCTCTGTTATAGCCTCAGTGGGGGCTCATTTATTTCAGCCAGAAGAGGAGTCTTCCTGGGTGCTATCTTGCTGCCACTTTCTGATTGTTACCCTACACTTTCTTATAACTCCTCAGTGTTTTTGAGGGTCATTCTGCTTTCCCTGCCACTCTACGCTCCCTCTTCAGCCTCCTGGTCACCCCGTCTCATCCACTGAAAACTAATTCCCAGTTCATTGCCTTTTTCCCATTTCAAGTCTTGTCATTCTATGCAATTTCGGCATCCTCAGAAGAGACCCATTGTACAGCTAGCCTCTCAGTTCCTTGACATCCCCATCACCCTCCAGTGATTCCTTCCATTCTTACTCTGTTGGACACACTCTCAACCTTGTCATCTTCAAATACTGCATCCCTCTGAAAGCTCAGTTTTAACCAAAATTTCCCACTCTTAGATGATCCCTTCCCATTCCTCCAGCTCACCTGATGAGAACAATTTCTCAGCTACTTGGAGTAGCTTCAATCTATTCACTCTACTGTCTTGTCACCGTCCATCGGCCCCTTCTGGTTTTTATTTCTTTCTTTGTCCAGCCTATATTCTTTGGTCCACCATTAGAATTACTCTATTATAAATATCCTCAACATCCTTCCTCTTTTCTCCTTTCACCATTCTCCTCTGGCAAAACACCACACCTGGATGAATCTTATTGTTTTCTCTGAGCCTGCCCTGGATCAGCTGGATGTTGTAAGAGAAAAATTTTGGAATGAAGCTGACTGATTTCACTTTAAATTCATGATGTCAAGCCTACAGTGGACATTTAATACCACCTAGCAATCCTACTGTTTCTCCAGAAAACCCAGTTTATTCATGACTGATTCATAAATTTTCTTCTTTCCTTGAATCACCTGGGCTTCCCTCCTGTATTATGTTTTTAATAAGTATGTGACCTTGCCACATACTTATTAAAAACATAAGGGCGTCTGATACGAACCTTCTCGTCTTTTTATCATAAAATTTATAAAGATAAGATTTTGTCTCTTTTTCTTCTTTCCTCTTGTTCCAGTGGAGGAATTGTCTGCTCACTTGCTTGTTGCTCATCTCCTTTACCAGGTACACTCATGTTCATAGCAGTATTATTTACAAAAGCCAAAATGTAGAAGCAGCCCAAGTATCAATTAACAGATGAATGAATAAACAAAATGTGGTATAGACTGCACTCCACGAAGGCGGGGAATGCTCCAGCACAGCACTGAGCCTGCTGCCTGGACACTCCTTCTCTGAAACTAAATGCTGTTATTTAAGGGCTTACATCTTACGTGTTCTTTTTTTTTTTCTTTCTGTCTACATGTTCACTTTACATGATTTTATTCATCTGTGTGGTTTCAAATTCTAGGCACATACTATTTAATTTTAAAAAATAAATAAATATATGACTTAAAAGGAGGCAAAAAGAAAATGTTGATCAAAAAGAAAATGTTGATCATTTTTATTGCTAGCTTGAATGACATTTAATCATGTATGAACCATCCAGTGGGAGATTACTAATTGAATTTCATTTTGAGTAAGTAGCACAAAATTTGCTTTATCTGCTTTATTCTTCTTATAATTAAGAAGATAGGTACATTGGGATTAGAACAGTAGAGAGAAATAGCATAGCAAGAGGACACAGCTATAGAAACAGGGACTGAGTTGAAACATGAAAACTGTTAAAATGATTGGTGAAAATGTTTCCAGGACAAAGGGACCAAAGTAGTGAGATATTACCCACAAATGCCTTCCTTTATCTGCTCCAAACGTGAACAAGAACTCAGATGAAGTGACCACTCTCCCCAAAGATTTTTTGGTCCCATTTACAGTTAACATCTGACCTTAGTCCTAAGGGTTTCCTCTCTAGAGTACATGCACTTACAGAGTATCCTGTTGGGCAAGACACAAGACAGACTTACCTCCACTTTCAATGAGGACATCCAGGAGTTCGTCCATCTGCTGACTCCGAGTCATTTGCTATTGTAAATTAACCAAAGGAGGACAGAGAAGTTAGAAGGTAGCTACTTCTTGGGTGAGAAATTATTAGAAGCAGCATCACAGATTTTTGAACTAGGTTTGGTTAGTTGTTTTTATTTAATTGTGGTAAAGTAGACATAACATAAAATTTACCATCTTAACCATTTTAGAAAGTACAACCATTCACATTGTTGTGCAACTATTACCACCATCCAGAACTTTTTTCATCTTGCTTTTGCAAGATGAAAAAAGTTCTGGATGGTGGTAATACTCTGTCCCCATTAAGTAACAACTCACTATTCCTTTGTCCTCCCAGTCCCTGGCAACCACCATTCTACTTTCTGCCCCAATGAATTTAACTACATTAGATACGTTGCATAAGTGGATTCCTATTAGTATTTTTCCTTTGATGACTGGCTTATTTCACTTAGCATAATGTCTTCTAGCTTCATCCATGTCATAGTATATGTCAGAATCTCCTTCCTTGTTAAGGCTGAATAGCATTCATGTCTATACCACATGAATGCTATGTGGTATAAATGACATACGAATGTCATTTATGTGGTATAAATGACATATGTTATGTGGTATAAATGACACATGAATGTATGTCTATACCACATTTTGTTTATTCATTCATCCATTGATGGATACTTGGGCTGCTTCTACATTTTGGCTTTTGTAAATAATACTGCTATGAACAAGAGTGTAACTGGCTAAAGGTTTTTGGCCCTTCTTCTCACTTTGAAGTCACTTGGATCTGTCCCGTTTGGGTGCTGTGAATGTAGTCCAAGAATGTGACTCATATTTCCCTAGTTCCTCAATATAATAGTTTGTGGAACCTATCTACACTGGTAGGGAAAGCACTCCTCCCCTCTGGCTCATCTGAGTTAAGTAGAGTCTTATTTATGGAAGTCCACTTTTCTTGGCCATTTTCTTTCCTTTTGAAATTGTGAAGTTTCAATTGATCTTTATAGTTACCAGGAAAAATGGAGGCACAAAGACATATTTTGATCTCACTCTTCTGAGAGCCCAGTCCTAGTAAACAGCATCAATAATCAATACAGATGGGAACACTGCTCAAAGAATGAGTCATCGCCAGTCCAGGAGGCATTAGATGCCTACAGAGTCTGGCGGGTAATGTAAATGAGCCAAATATATAACAAGAGAGAGGGGAAGAGTGTAGAACATATGCTGTGGTTCAAGGAGGCAGTGGATACTTTGTTTCAGGTGAATGTTGTTTGGCAGAAATGTGGCTTCAGTGTTGCCAGATCTCCTAATTTTCCAGAAATGAGAAAGCCTACTTTTTGTATAAAATCTCCTAATATTAAAAATATTCTCTAAGCCAAGTGTTACCTAACTGTAGGCTGATTTTGATCTGTGGGAAACCGGTATGCGGTAACTGATGTAGATCATCTTTTCTGGGTTGAGCACATATGAAGGGTTACCTGATCTTATCCAAACTCGGTCATTTGGAATATAAGATCATTAATTGCTTTTCTTCTTTAATTTTTCTTTTTAAATTTTTCAAACATAAATGAAAGTAGAAGATACAACAAACCTCCATTATTATCCAGCTCAAGAACCATCAATATTTTGCCAGAAACATTGATTTCTGAAGCAAGGAAAAACCTTAAAAAGTGTTCATATATTTGAGTACCTATCTTGTACCTGGACAATGTGGTAAGTGCTGCATTATCTAGAATCATTACAAAGTAGATATCAGCCCTATTTCATATAAGAGAAGTTGAGCACTTGCCCAGCCTTAATGGCAATGGCAGCCGGATGGTGGCCAACCTGACACTAAGTCCAAGCATCTGGGTGTCCAGACTTATCTCTTCTTTCTATTGGTCTCCCACAACTTCTATACACATGCAACACCTTTCTACAATTAGCATCTGGATACTTTGCCCATTCTGGTGGAAAGGCACAAGATGCACTCAATACCTGACTCTACATGCATGAAGTTGAATCCTATAAAGTTCCAGTTTTGCTAGTCTATTCTTCCATAAAGAACAAATTATGCATTTAGTTACCTGCTTTACTGCATCTTCATAGGATGGAGGCTGTGTTATCTCTGAAACTGCTGAAGTTGACTTAGAAAAAGTTGGGGATGGAATTGAAAACTTTGGCCCTGCCTTATCAGAAGAGTGTAAACCAGCCATCTGTGTCAGTAAAATGCAGAAAAGACAATCAATTCAAGGGTGAGAAATGGTACTGCTCTGTTTTAGAAATTACAGGCTAAATTTTGGAAAAATTGATGCAAGGGGAAAAAAAGCTAGGGCTTAGAAAACAAATCCAATATATTAATAAAGTACATATCACTACAGAATTATTGCTGGAGGCCTCTTAAGATGGGAACCTCACAGATTCATGTCTCCTCCAAGGTACACCTTCTTCCGTTAGCAGAAAGCAAGATGAGAAAAAGAAATAAAGTAAAAGATTCCAGTCCAGTACAAAGAAGTCCATCAACCCAGGTATTTCCAGAGTAATTTATCCCTTATGCTACTTTATTCTAACTGTATTTGCAGAGAGTTGGAGGCACTGCTGAGAGATCTCTTCAAGAACCGGCCTTGAGTATTGTGAATGTGTTCTGTGGAGTGCCTGGGCCATTTCAAGATCTCTGTCCCCAAAGGACGCCCTGACCTGACTTGTGTTGTGTCATGGCCCTGTTATGTTTGGGCGCCCTGACCTGACTTGAGGTGTGTCATGGCCCTGTTATGTTTGCTCTTTCTTATCACCTCTTTACTGTTCCTTGAAACTCCCATATCCCTGATTCTTCCACCTGCTGATATGTGTGATTTCTTCCTTTTTCTGCAGAGTTATTGCATTATGACCCCCACCTCTCTGGATCCCTCCAGTCCTTTCCAAAGATCCATGTACTTCCCTCTTTCTCCAGCATTGTTTTTCCACGCTTCCCTATTCTGGTCTTCAATTTCACTGAAACCTGTTTCTTCACCATGTAATTTAATAAACATAGCATGACCATTTTAGTCATCTTGATTTGGGGATGACTCCTCTTAAACATCTGTACATTCATTTCAGGCCTTTTCAAGGCACTCGTTTCTATCTAAAATGTTGTTTATTTCTTCCTGCGAACCTTATCATAGGAGGACAGGGATCACAGAAGAGAGAAGAGGCAAAGTCAACTCTACGTTTAAGCCTTTTTACAAGTGCCTACCTTTTGCTGTGCACTTGGGCTTTTGGGACAAGAGTTGCCCCCAGCACCATGACTGCTTTCTGCCTGGGATCCAGAAAAGGGAGGGTGGAGGCTGGAAGTCTGGGGAGAGAAGCTTGGAGGATGGCCCTCGTGTGCCCCTGAGTTCTGTAGAAAGAAAGAAGCCACACATGACTACCAGTGGCATACTTGAGAGCAACTTATGTTGAGACTACTTGTCCTGGTATCTTATCTTTTCAAACCTTCTTAAATTCTATTACCAAAGTTTCAAATCTGGCTTTGTATGTATCACCTATTGCCCCCAAATGTTCAGTGGCTCCCACACATCCACAGAATAGGGTCTCCGCTTCTGCCCAGGATAAGTGATCAAGACTTTCCACAGACAACTACTGTTTTCCTTTGCAAGCTTAAATTCTACTAATCCCTCTATGAGCTTCCTTCTGCATACCCTGTACACCTACCTCCCTATCCTTTTTCACATGGAATGCCCTTTTCCTGACTCTCCTTTTTTAACTCTACACTTCTTCTGAAGTTCAACCCCTTCTCCAAACCTTTCAAGACTCTTCTAGCCCTTCATGATCAATCTGCCTCCCTTGTCCCCACCACAATGCTTTGTGCAGCAGTTAATGTCATAAGCACAGATTGGTAATGTTATCCTATATTGCTCTTTATCTTTTTATCATGTAATCATTCATGTTTTTAAAGAGTGCTTTGTAAACCATAAATCACTGTACAAATATTAGTTATCCTTGAGGGTATCGATGTCATTAGAACTGAATGTTGTAAGGTCCAGAGCTATGTTTCAAGAGCTAGTTTTACCTTTGTTGCCTAGGACATTATGCATTCAATAAATCTCATCAATGATAATGCATTTAAGTCTCAACTCCTCCCAAAGTGCCCACTCAGGGGTGGGCACCATTCATTTGAATGCGTTGTTCGGGTAGATTTGTAAAAATGTATTCTCATTACCTATGGCCACACCTCATATTACCAGGACAGAGAATATTCAGTGTGAAAAGGGCACGTACTTTAGAATCAGATAATCTAGAGTTCGTGTGACCCTGGGGATCCAGCTTAACTTTCCTAAGCCTCATTTTCCTCAGTGGCAAATAAAGAGTAATGAATCGAAGCTCAAAAGATTGTTGTGACAATTAACAAGATTACTCATATACATGCTTCTTAATACTTGGCGCATGGCAGGAATGCAATTAATATGAGTTTTCTTCCTATTCCTTTTCTAATAATATAGATCTCAGAATCTTTTAATAATGTAATTGTCTTTCTCATATAGACTTAAATAGATGTTCCTAATAATTCTTTGACTTCGCAGACAAAGTAAAGACTTTGATAATTACCTTGGTCTAGTCTTCAAACTAGTTACTCTTCTGAGCCATTTCCTACAATTCTCCTCTCATTCTGCTCTAGCCACACTGGTTTTCTATCTGATGCTTGAACATTCCACGCATGCTCCCACTTCAGGGCCCTTGCATTTTCTATTCTTTCTTTGCCTAAAATGCCCTCACCCCCAATATTCACAAAGCTTTCTCTTTTACCTCTTTCAAAACTTTACTAAAATGTCCCTGGTCCTTTTACTTATTTTTTCTTTAATGTCAGTTTATTTATTATTTTTTTCATACTATATGTACATAATTTTTTTTAACATATTATTTTTTTATTTTCCTCCTCCCCCATCCCTTCTAGTTACCACTAGTCCATTGTCCATGTCCATGAGTCTCTGTTTGTTTGTCTTGTTCATTTGTTGCTTTTAGGTTTATATACCACATATAAGTGATATCATGTGATTTTCAACCTTTCCTGGCCCCCTTACTTAATTTAAGGCTGCAAACTTCCAAACTCTTTACCTTCTTTCTCTGCTTTCTCTCCATAAGATATATCATTTTCTAATACGTTATATATTTTATCTAGTTTTTTAATTTACTGTTTTCTCATGAAAATAGAGATATTTATTTGGCTAGTTCAGCACTAGTCCCAGAGACTTGTAAAGGGCCTGACACACAATAGGTGCTTAGTAAATATTTGCACTCTGTAGACCATAACACGAAGAGACAAGTAAGGTCTAGTAACTTCCCCTTTGGCTCTCTTGATGAATTGGTTTGGCATCTGGTAAAGCTTGATACTAAGGAATCCTGAAAATAGGGCTTGCAATCTACAGCCCTGTGGCCAAATCTGGCCCACTGCCTGTTTTTGTAAACAGAGTTTTATTAGATCACAGCCACGTGCATTTATTTATAAGTCGTCTATGGCTGTTTTCATGATACAGGGTAGAGTTGAGTAGTTGTGACAGAGACCACAATGTCCGCAAAACCAAATATATTTACTATTGAGCTCTTTGTAGAATAGGTGTGCCTACCCCTGTCTCAGAGAAGTGAGCTGGCCTACTGTGAAGGACTGTGGGTCTTGGTGTTTCCTGTTGGACTTTTAGTAAACCCTACCCATGGAAAGTTCCAACATCAGCTCTTCAGCAGTGCAAATCCACATCCCACCTCCAGGAAAAAGGGTATACTGGGCATAGGGCAAAGGAGTTCTTACCTGCGTGGTACACACCTGGCTGCCAACAGGTGAAGAGACCCTGTGCCCTTCTCCTTGAGCGCCTGAAGATGAAGGTAGGAAGTAATGGTTGTTTGGTGATGGGGGCAAACTGATATGCTGTGGGCTTTTCACAGCCCCAAGTGGCGAATGCTGAGGGGAGCACTGCGGGCTGAGAAATGTGGAAGAAAGTACGTTGGTTTGACCTGAGGACTCCATACAGTGAGTGCTCCCACGGGGCAGGAGTTGAGCAGCTTCACAGGCCTGCAGTTGGCCATCTGAGTTGCTGCTTTGTCTTTTCACAGATATTTGTTGGGATGCATAAGGACAGCTGGAGACAGCATCTTCCTGCTTGATGGGGGCAGCCAAGAAAGGCAGGGGCTTCTTCTCAGCACAGTTATTTCTTTTCTGCTTCTGCAGCTGCATCCGCAGCTCCTCAACGTGCCTTTGTTCTTGCTGGAGTTTCCAGGTGAGCTCGTTGATCACCTTCTGCTTCTCCACCAGCATCTTGTCCTTCTCGGAGTCCAGCCCATCCAGCTCGGAAGGAATGGAGCCCCCATTCAGACTGCTCATGAGGCTCTCCTCGGGGCAGACATGAACAGGGGATGGGTGCAGGCCAAAAGAGGGGGATGTGTCATTGAAGGTGTCAGGCAGGGACCCTGCCATTGACAGGTCGGAGGAGGCGGGTGAGATTGGGGGACTGGAGCTGGTGCTACCGAAGTGGTAGAAGCCATTGGATAAGGCACTGGTAGAAGGGGAGGACTGGTAATTGGGCAGCGCATTGGTGGGCGTAACAGGAAAAGTGACAGTTGTTATATCACCGAAGTTAGGCACAGGGTTCCCAGAACTGTCCTGGAAGGGCCGAAGCCTGTCCATGAGGGCCGTCTTGGTGCCTGACACTGGCAAGCCCCGTATTCGAAGCTGTTGTCTTAATTCAGAAACCTAAAGAAACCAGGGCCTAGTTAGTGTGCTGTTTAATGACAATCTTTTAAAAAGTGTATTTATTATTATATTATTTAACATCACAAGTGAAATTTTATAATGTCTTCTCTTTTTAATATTTCTTTCCAATTTCTTCCCCTGAACCCAACGTAAATCAGTTTTGTACAATTTTAATTCTTTAGAAACTTTTCATGGTTGCACAATTATAAAAATACCCTAGAAATGTAGAGCTCAAATGAACCATAGAAGGTACCTAGTCTACTGGCCTCTAACTCCCTTCCCCGTGCCTCCTAGGTGAGTGCTTTCCCCACATGTTCTTTTTGTGGGTGGTCCTCAAACCTAAGCAGGCACCATAACCCCTGACCATGGGTTACAGCATAGACAGCTGGGCCCCAGCTGGGAATTTTTGATTCAGTGGGTCTGGGGTGGGGACCGAGAATGTGCATTCTTGACAAGTTCCCAAGTGATGCTGATACTTCTGGTCTTGGACCGGTTATTGAAAACCACAGTTCTATATTAACATTTATGTCCTAAATTTAACAGCTGGCTGGATAATAGGTCGTATATTGAGAAATAATATGTGTGGAGATAAGACCATTGATTCAAATGCTAGCCCTGCCTCTTACTAGCTCAGTGATCACTCTGTGCCTCAGTTTCTCTTGTGTAAAATGGAGATAATCATACATCATATACCTTACACATTAAAATAGCTGAGGATTAAAATAGTGAGGATTAAAATAGCTTAAAATTTGTAAAGTACTTGGAATAGTGTGTCATAGCTGGTTAGTGTAGTATAAAGATTTGTTATTATTGTTGACATGCATGTAGTTATTTCATCCTGCATTTTTATAATCATAAATTTTATACATCAGATATCTAAAAATATAAAAACTAAATAAATAATTGTGTATATAAATAATGGACTACTTTAGATCTATTAAAACTGATGCTAAAAATATTTGTTGATATAGAATAATAAATAGTTATTTATATTATTACATTTTAGAAATTTGAATTGCTTGATTTTGTTTTTCTAAGAATTATAAAAATATAAATATACCTGTATATATATTTAAATCTATGCTTGCAGATGAAAATTTCTGGATAAATATGTGATAAAATGTTAACATGGTTCTCTTTATCTATATTTTCTGAATATTCCACATAAGCATACTACTTTTATAATTAAAACGGGAAGTATATGAAGTACTTAAATGTCAATAATGCCATAAAACAGCTAGAAAAATCTATAGAAAAATATTCTTCCAATATTCTGTAAGGAAAGATCCTTTGAGCATAAAAGCATAGAAACTAATCATAAAAATATTGACAACAAAAATTGAAAACACCTGTAAGTCACTAAAAAGAAAATGCAAATGCAAATAAGAATCTCAGAAAAAAATAATTGTAGGAAAAATAATAAAGTATTAGTATGTTCAATATATAAAGAATGTTTAACAACTCAAAGAAAAAATTTGACACCCACCATGAAAACTGGTAACGGACATCATCCAATTCTTCACAAACAAGATAAAAAAATTTTTTTTAGTGGCCAATAATGTATGTGTATCAATCCAAGATATGCATACACAACATGTACGTATTTTTGTATTCATCAAATTGACAAAGAAATTTATAATAACTCTTCATGTTATTAGCAGAAAAAATAAATAAATGAAAATGTAAAAAAAACAAAACTCTTTAATACTTTAATACCTTGCTATTCCAGGTGTGGTCCTTGGACCAGCAGCACTGACAGCATCTTGGAAGCTTGTTAGAAACAGAATCTCAGCCCCATCCCCCGACCTACTGAATCAGAAGCTGCATTGTACCAAGAGTCCCAGGTGATTCAGTGTGCATATTCATGTTTAAGAAGTGATGCTTTAACGTACTGCTTCTAGGACTAGATTGGCACAAATGTTCAGGACAGAAATTTGGCAATATATATCAAGAACTTCTAAAAATATTAATATGTTTTGGTTCAAGAATTCCATTCCTATGTACTTAGTCTGAGGAGATAATCAGAAAAATTAATAAATGTATGTACAAATTCTATTTTTAATAGCAAAAATTTGGAAGCAAGTTAAATGTCCAACAGAGGACTGTTAACTAGGTGGTGAAATGATATGCTGTTATTAAAAATAAAAAAATATTGAATATTAAGAGTTATAAAAAATGGTCATGATCTATTAAACAAAAGAGCATGCCAGAAATTTATGCTCACGTAATTATTTTAAAATGATTATTTTAAATAAAATATGTCCATATGCATTTCAAGTCTAGAAATATAACCTGTAATGCTATCTGAGAGTCAATTGTCCTTTAAGATACTCTTTACTTTTCTATACACTTATATTTCAATAATAAATATTACTTTATACTCAGCTAAAACCTACTTCAAAAGGACTGCAACAATTTATACTACCACAAGCAATAAATATGCTATCTTCCCCCATCCCCAGTCTTGCTAGCATTGTTTCATTATTTTTTTTTAAATTTGCTGGTTTAAAAAAGTGCAAAATGGAAACTCATTATTGTTTTAATTTTGAATTACTTAAAATTAATGAGTTCTACATTTATTTTTAGAATCTATTCTGGCACTGAATAATTTAAAGTACATTATTAAATAATGCAACTCATATTCTAAAATGAATACTTGTGGAGTTCAGTTTACCTTAAATTTCAGAATATTATGCTATATGGACTTACTGGGGACAAAGTTTTGTATACACTTCTTTCCTATACTCATTGGTGTTTTAATTGTTGACAACTTTTAAAACTATTTATTATGGAAAATTTTGAACATACACAAAAGTAAATAGAAAAGTATGATGAATCCCATATATCATCAACCAGCATTGAAGGGAGCAGGTATGTTCACACATTAGAGAAGTTCAAGGCGCGGCTTTCATTTTTTTCAGTTCTTTTGTAAGTGCTGGGTGAGTACATATGCCAGTCTTGAGGTTCGCTTTGGAACACACTAGGATCAACTCAAAGCTCAGCGTCATTTCAGTGAGCTGAGGTCCATGTGGTCTTTGATCCAGAGTAAATTGCTAGCACATATATATCATGTAACAAGTTGCTGCTGCATTTCAGGAAAGACATTCTCAGATTTGAAGATTTCATAGACTAGTACATCATTTTAAATGGTATAATTGACATAAAGTTACCAATATTCTATCTTGTTAAATAAAGACTAATAGCCTTATTTAATAAGATCTCTATTTAATAAAAACAAACAAACAAAACTCTACCAGAAACACTCAACTTCCATCTACTATCATTATCATTTCCTAATAGAAAGGATCTTTTATCATTCAAAACATTGGGAGGAAATAAATTCTTTGAATAAAGAACAGTCAGATATGTTGAACATATGTGAGATTTATGAAAAACCATTTACATGGTTTTTGTTTTTCTCATTTCATCAGAGACTGATAAAAGTTCATCATGGAATTGACCACTGGTTTAGAGCATTCTGGAAGCGCATATCAATCTCACAGCTACTCTCTGTACTAAGCTCTACTATGTACATATGATTCTCTTTAATTCTCATAATAGCTAATCTATGCAAATGAGGAATCTAAGATGCAGAAAAATTAATAAATTAGCCCAAGTTTGCATAGCCAGTGAAAGAGCTGAGTTGGGAGCTACAGTCTTCTGCTCCATTGGATATTCAACTGCAGCAGTTAATATTCTGTCACCTACTTGAGTCTCTCCCATGCTCATCTTGTTCCTACTGTTCTACATAAGAAATCAGTTGGTGAAAATGTTGTTAAAAATGTACTGATGAATTTGTTAAAAAGAAAGGAAAAGAAAAGAAGATCACGCCAAATCCTGTACCTTCAGATCATCTAGGTTTGATGGAAGTAGACCTGGTTTGAGAGAAGAGATACCAGTTTGTCCAGAAAAACTGTTTTTGACAGGAGACAAAGGGGTATTGCTCAGTGGTGTAGAAGAAGAGTTTGGATTTCTGATCATCTGTTCATTTGGTTCTCTGAAAAAAGAACAAAAAAGAAACACTTAAAATATGGTCAACTATATATGGGGGGTTGATATAGTGATTTATAGTAAGAAATATATATATGCTCTTCATCCTGGTTTCTGACTCGCAGCTCCTAAAACCCTTGGAATTTCCTAAATAATGAGAGTGACAAAGGTGTCTTTTGTTATGAAATGACTTGCGGACTCCATCTAATGAGGGATGCTGGTTGCCAGGAGAACCAATCATGTGATTAGAGGGTTGAAACTTTTGGTCCCACTGTCTTCTAGCCCTTTGACCTCCAGGGAGGGGAGAAAGATTGGAGATTGAGTTCACCAATTGCCTCTGTTTTAATTAATCATTCCTCTGTAATGAAGTTTCCATAGACATCCAAAAGGACAGAGATCAGAAAGTTACTGGGTTGCTGAACACTTGGAGATGTGGGGAGAGTAGTACCTGGAGAATGTATGGGAGCTGCATTCTTTTTCACTGTAACTTGCTCTATGCATTTCCTCCATGTGGCTGTTCCTGAGATATATCCTTTTATAATAAACCAGTAATCTGGTAAGTAAAATGTTTCTCTGAGTTATGTGAGCCACTCTAGTAAATTAATCAGACTCAAGGAGGAGGTTGTGGGAAACTTTGATCTACTTTGATTGACCAGAAGCCCAGGTGACAACATCTGGACTTGTACTTGGCAACTTAAGGGGCCAGGGATGGCTGTCTTGTGGGACTGAGCCCTTCCACTGTGGAATCTGATGCTATTTCCAGGTAACTAGTGTCAGAATTGAGTTGAATTGTTGGACCAGCTAATGTTGATAATTGTTTGGTGATGTGAGGAAAACCTCTGCCACACACCGGAATTGGGTGACCAGAACCTACAGGGGTTGACTTGTATTTAGACCAGATCACAAGTTAATTGTCTACAAGGATCAGGTGAGTAATAAGTCAGCAGAAGAGGCAGGGTGAGGAAAACAACAAAAGGCTAGATAGAAAGTGGCAAGTGACACTCGAGCTGAGTTTGGGGGAGATAGGAGGGAGTAGTGGAGCCTTTGGAATACAGGCATATCCATCCATTATTTAGCAGATGTGCTGTCCTGTGGAGGCAGGAGCACGCCTGATGAAGCTTCACTGTATGCAGCACCCAGCACAACTGCCAGCACCATCCGAAACTGAACAGAAACAGGTAAGGGAACCCGCATCCCAACTTTATCGTTGAAGAGATTGATCATTGAAAAGGTGGCCTGATGATGAGGTCACCACACACTGGGCCTCAGGAATCATCTTTGGGGATGTCACTCAGTCACTCAGCTCTGTTGCTTCCTATTATATAAGCACTGAGCCAATTCAAAAAACATAACCTGTGTTGGAGTTGTTCACAATTCCAATATACATTCTTAGATGGTTTCTCCTGTCTGTTCCATAATTCAGCCTGAAATTGCTAATACTTTCTCATTTCCCAAAGAGGCCTCTTATCAGGGGCATTGATTTACTTGCTTCCTCCAGCCTTATGTTCCTAAAAAAGTGTGCATGGTTTCTAAACAGAAACCATGGGACTCGCTAGGTCCCAAAGTGTGGGCAAGTGTGCCTCAGACAGAGAAGTCATCCCCAGCCTGTGCTCACAGCCACCCCCTTGGGCAATCCTGACTTACTTGAGCTGAGCTTGGTGAATGCCAGGGTAGCTGAACCGGTGCTGTTGCTGCTGCTGCTGTTGGCTGAGGATCTGGAGCTGCAGGAACAGCTGCTGCTGCTGTAGCAGCCGGGCGTAGGCTGAGTCCATGGGTGGGGGAGACTTCTCTGCCTTCTGGTCTGGAGGAATGTACTGGTGATATTTGAGTTTCTTCACCTTCGGCTTGGGGTCCTTGGGCTTTTTGTGGCGGTTCTTACTGTCACTCAAGGACTTGGACTGCAAAAAGGATGAAGAAATGCATGTGCTTTAGGCGATGGATGGGAATGACTTGGAGTTATGGGTGTATTGAAAGGAGTTTTTGTCTGATGGATGTTCTCGAATCTTGGAAATTTGATACGGCAAAGTCATGATGTGCAAAGAGATCCTGGGACATTAAGATATCTAATGAAGAAATCTATTTTGAGTATATCACACTGAAAGACATTCCTTAATATAGGAAATCTTGAATCTTAGAAGTGGCTCCAGGAGTATTTCCTTCCCAGAATAGAGTGAGGTTTAAGCCTGTGTTTCAGTGAGAGAAGTTTCCTCAATCCAAACCAACCAATGGCCTAATAAAGGATGCATTCTGATCTTGGGATAGATTCATAAGAAAGTTCTTTCATATGTATACGTGTAATCACCTTTAGTTAAGCACTTAGTAAATTGACTTAGTAATGACATAAACTGAGATGAAATTAAGCTTGCCTTTAAAAATTCAGAATGTGAAGTTTTGTTGCTTCAGGCTGAAAAGCATAAGACAGACTATCTCTCCCACCACCATTCCCAAATACTGATATAAATTCTGGAAGTGACCTCCTCTAAACTAATGCTACTTTACTTACTATGGGAAGGGATAGCCACACACTGGAACCCCTCCAGAAGTTATGCATTGCAGAGCATCATTTGGACACACTGGAAAAAGTTAAGGACACAGGCTAGGAATTTAAGAGAAATTTCTGAACTTGATACGATTATTTTACCACATCTTAGTTTCCTCACCTGAAAGCTGGGGAAAATATTCTACACTTTCTATCTCAATGAGCAATGTAAGGATGTGAAAAGATAATATTGAAATAATAACAGGTCTCAGAGGACCGTGTGATTATATCTATAACCTGCTCCTTAAATCAAAAGGTGCCCATATATTAGAAAGCAATAGGTCCATACTATAATCAGTTGAAGAAATATAAAATTTCAAACCTTTACTTGTTCCATAAGGTTGAAATGAAAAACATGGGTGTCATGACAGAAGATTCTTGAGGACTGGGGGAAAAGTTGGAGAGAAAGTGTGATACCAGCAGTGTCCAGGAGAGGGGGCTCCTGAATAGCTGGCAGGCTTGTTCCGACTGGGCAGCTTCCCCATTTTAACCACAAAATACGCCATCTGAAATGTGACTTATCCAAAAGAGCCAACAACTTGCTTTTCTCTGACTCAGCACATCCCACCACCGAAGCCTCATTTGTGTTTTCCCAAGGAGGTTTCTTCTTGGAGACTAGTGAATAATGAGTACAAGTATTCCCATGTGCTCGGTGGTTCTGTTTCTCCCTGCTGTTTAATTGATCAGCATTCTAGTTAATTATATCAGTCGTCTGCACTTGGGAGAATTTCGGTGGGGCGCCTGCAGTCAGCTCTGCCCTGCTTTGCTCCAGCTCAGCTTCTATCCCCACCCCATCCTAGGACTTGCCTTGTCTGGGGGAGCTGCAGCCCTAGCAGTTAGGTCAGGGGCTAGGGAATTTTCTCTCCATGTTGCCTTCTTAGCACAGGGACTCTGAGCATTCCAGAAATGCTAAAATCTAACTATCTGGACGGTGAGGGCAAAGGTTATTGAGACCATAGAGCTCTGAATCCATGAAACTATATAGTTTCATACTTTTTATTGGAACCAGAGGATACTAAGATTGTGGCTTTGTATTTTTATGTTGCTGCTTTTTTTTTTTTTGGTTGTTGATTTGTTTTGTTTTCTATCTAGAACTTCATGGCCAATAGAAGGGGAGAAATCTCGTCTTTCTAAAGCAGAGGTGGATCTAAATCCAGTGGTTTGAGACCCAGGCATAAATTGCGTAAAGAAGGTTAGTGTGATGCAGGAAATGGCTGGAGAGTGCATGACTTCCTAAAGGCTTTCTGATTCCAGCCTGCGCACACACACTGGGACTGCCACACAACACATCACCCCAGCAGCCCCAAATCAATTAGCGTCTTCTGCCCTGCAAGATAAGGTCCAAACTCTAGTCTGCTAGAGAAGACAGTTCACCAAACCAATGAAACTGCCCCTCTACAACAACTTACTCCTCCTGCCTCTTTTCCTTGCAATTTTCAGCTGTCTGCAATCCCCTCTTCTATTTGCTAGCTTACTCTTGCTCATCCTTTGAGTCCAGCTCAAACCCTAGCTCACCTCGGAAGCTTGTTCTAACTCAGAATGATGTCTCTTATCTGTGGGTCTCATATTCTCATATGGCATTTTGAGGCGGCCTGATAATGGTCACACCACTGAATACCCTGCTGATGGGGCGAGGGAGACTGAAATCTGGCTCCCATTCTGTTTCCTAGGCTACTGGTTCTGAGTGGGCTGTGGCTGTCTGGGACAGGGGAACCTCTTTTGCATTGCAAAATACAAGTAACAGGTAATCACCATAGCAACCATTTTAAAGTACATGATTCAGTGGCATTTGGTACACTCGCGATATTGTGCAAGTGTCATCACTATCTAGTTCCAGAACATTTTCATCATCCCAAAAGGAAACCTCATGCCCATTAAGCAGTCACTCCCTGTTCTTGCCTTCCTGTAGTCCCCAGAAACCACAAACCTGATTTCTGTCTCCATGGATTTGGCTATTCAAGATATTTCATAGAAATGGCATCATACCATATATGGCCTTTTGTGTGTGACTTCTTTCACTTGGCATAATATTTTCAAGGTTCATTCATGTTGCAACATTTATCAGTGCTTCATTCTTTTTTATGGCTGAATGATATTCCCTTGTATGGATATGCCACATGTTTATCCATTCTTCAGTTGATGGACATTTGGGTTAGTTACAACTTTTGACTATTGCGAATAGTGTTGCTCCGAGTATTCATGTACGAATTTCGTTTGAACGCCTGCTTTCAACTCTTTGGGGCATATTCCTAGGAGTGGAATTACTGGATCATATAGTAGTTCGATGTTTAATTTATTGAGGAACCACCACTGTTTCTCAAAGTGGATGCACCATTTTACATCCCTATGAGCAATGTATGAACATTCCAACCCCCACATCCTCATCAGCACTTGCTATTTTCCATTTTTTTAAAATTACAGCCATTCTAGTGGGTGTGAACTGGTATTTGATTATGGTTTTGAGCTACATTTTCCCTGATGACTAATGTCATTTGAGCACCTTTTCATGTGCTTGTTGAGATTTTCTTTATCCTTGGAGAAATGTTTTATTCAGATCCTTTGGGGCACTTTTTTATTACTTGCTCAAAACACTGTATGGGATGCTGGTGGCTGTGATATCCAATTAGACTACAGGCTCCTTGAGGGCAGGAATCATATTTTACTCAACTTCTTATTCAACCTTCAGGGAACCTGCTTTGAAAATACCTTTTTCTTACATACGATTTTACGATTTTCACAGTATTCTTGTGCATTCCCTCACTGGCCTCTTATGAAACTTAATAAAGTCAGTAAGGCAGATGTGTTTTTCCCCACCTCATTTGCCTCTTTCTTTGAGAAGCCATCTTGTATCCTCTTATTTTAGAGATGACGAACATTTAACAACTGAGAATTCACAGGCATTGACCAGTCAGAAGGGATAGTGTCTCTTAAACAACCAGTACTGCTGAATCAATCCTGCCTATCACTGAAATTGACCTGTACTTCTCTAGGCAACTATCACATTCTCTTCGTGTAGTGAGGCTGGAGGCTTTGCTAATTTGAATTATAAAAATTTAAGTACTTTGGCAAAAATATTAATAAATTTTATCATTGTACACAACATTAGAAATTATGTGAATCATCTCCTTGCACCTGCAAAGAACAAACTTCCTCAATTGTCATATTATTTCAAAGCTGTTGATCTGAATGAATTGTAAGCTAGATTTAAGCCAGTGCAGTTTGGTGGGGGAATTTTATTGGGCCACTAAAATACCTACCATCCATTTTAAACATGAAAATCACTTTC
>NW_011888825.1:4590092-4601979 GCF_000151845.1 Pteropus vampyrus | reverse complement strand
TTTAGAGATGACGAACATTTAACAACTGAGAATTCACAGGCATTGACCAGTCAGAAGGGATAGTGTCTCTTAAACAACCAGTACTGCTGAATCAATCCTGCCTATCACTGAAATTGACCTGTACTTCTCTAGGCAACTATCACATTCTCTTCGTGTAGTGAGGCTGGAGGCTTTGCTAATTTGAATTATAAAAATTTAAGTACTTTGGCAAAAATATTAATAAATTTTATCATTGTACACAACATTAGAAATTATGTGAATCATCTCCTTGCACCTGCAAAGAACAAACTTCCTCAATTGTCATATTATTTCAAAGCTGTTGATCTGAATGAATTGTAAGCTAGATTTAAGCCAGTGCAGTTTGGTGGGGGAATTTTATTGGGCCACTAAAATACCTACCATCCATTTTAAACATGAAAATCACTTTCGTGTGTATAGTTGGTTGGGGAGGGTGCTATGGAGCTGTTAGTTTAACATTGAGTCTTACTCAATTGATAATCATTTAAAAAATACTTCATAAGAGCCCTCTCAGCTTTGATGGCAACAATTACAAACTGAGACAAAGAATATTTTAATGGGGTTTTAAGACACAGGTAGCCTTTGACACTTACCTTAGGAGTAGCTTAAAATAGCATAAAGCTCTCAGAATGAAAAGGGATTTTAGAATATTATGTGCGACTTTATATACCAAGAACAGCAACACTGTTTATTTGAGCTGGCCTGTATTTCATAGTGACAACGTTTATCATTCTAAGGACAATTAGTACACAGGGCTGTGAAAAAAAAAGTCATCTCAATGTTCATTGAGTGGTGGCCCTAGAGCTCAGAAAACATGCTCCAAAATAAATTAGAAATTATTTGGGATGAAAGAAGACCAAATGACAGCCAGGCAGTTAATTGAGGAGAGAGCACTCTGTGAACTATTAGATATAATGCTGCGAAAATTAATGTGCTATAATATGCTATAATGTTTATAGTTATTTGTCTACTGCGAATGTCACCACTCCATTCATACGTATTTCCATACAGAGACTGGCTGGAATATTATAGGTCTTACACTGTGCAAGACCTTCAGGTCTGTGGGCGTGTACTCAGGCAGGCACTTGGAGATGGGCCCATTCGTACCTTTACAGCAGCATGCACAGGGTTGGGGCTGCTGAGGGGGCCAAGCCCCTGCTTCCCTGTGTCTGACTGGTTGCTGGACTGTGAGGCCGAGTCATTCCTGTCATTTTCTGAGCCAGAAGTAAGACCCTGAAATTCAAATGTTAGCATTATTAGGATGCAAGAGTAAAAACCGAGTGACTTAGAAATGATATAGTGGAGCCACCCTCCCCCGACACTCTTAGCTCTGCTGTCTTTACCCTGCCTTCACATCCAGGGACATATAAGACTAACTCCTCCAGGGGAAGGAGTCATATACATAGTTTGTCCACAAATTGAGACACTTTTAAGAAAGAAAGAAGCTATTATTAATAATAGGTATAGAACCAACCTAGTCTAGACAAACCAGAACATCTGGTCACCCTGTGTGAAAATTCCACCCGTCTGTGACAAGGTCCACCTGTCAGACTTGATAATGGGATTAAAAAAGAAAGTAAGAGGAAGGAGTGGGTGTAGGAACTTTGGGGGAAAGCGGGACAACCAAAAAACTAGATGACAGAGCGTAAGCAGATAGAGGAAAAGTGTGTGTGTGTGTGTGTGTGTATCTCTGTGCACATATGTATGTATGTGGCATTGTGCACATGTTCTCTGTATATCTAGATGTGTCTGTGAGTATGTATGTGTGCATGTGTACATGTATGCACATATGTGCATGTGTAGGCATAAGCATATGTATTTATGCATGCATATGTGCATGTGTTCTGTGTATACGTGTATGTGTCTCTGTGTACCTGTATGTACATGTAATGTATATGGGTGTATGTATATGTGTATGTGTCTGTGGTGTGTCTGTCTGTGTGTCTATGTATGTATATTTATGGATATTTTCATGCATGTGTGTATATGGAGGTATGTGTGTGTGCATATACTGTCATGAAAGACCTTTGTGTGAGGCATGTTTCTGTACGCAGAGGACTTAGAAGAAGGAGTGATTTGTCTCCTACATTCCTATGCTGTGACTTTGACAAAAAGGGGGAAGGGCTGCTCAGGATCTCCCCCTGGAGCTTCTCTATTCTTCCCTGAGCCCTGGCACCTGCAAAGGTCTACACTATGGGATCCTTTCCTTTCAGAACCTTCTTGTCCTTATCTGTTACATGGTGTTGCTGGGTGAAATGACAAAATAATCTTTGCATTTTGTCTGGCATTGCTCAGTGCTTATTCCCTTCTTCCCCTCTCTTGGGGTTAAGCAGAAAAGAGCTTATCTTCTCTTCAAATCATTCTTAAATCAGAAGCTGAGGAATTTACTGTCAGAATAATAGTACAAATGGTCTGATATACTGTTTGATGTTATCAAAGAAGTTTGGCTTCAGAGACCAGCTGTGGCATACAGGGGAAAGAAAAATGCTTTGATTATGAACTCTTGCACAATAGATGTATGAATATTTCAGCTCTGCTTTTTATGTCTCCTCTTTTTCTCCCATTCCACATTTTCTCCTTGGCAGCCTTAGCTTTGCTCCGATGCAATGGAGGAGGGCATGACAAAGACCAGTAAGTAGCACAGTTTCGGGAAACAGGGCCCTGGATGGTAATTATCAAACTGTCCCTGCTATCTGTATGGTGCTTTACCATGTATAAAATGTTTTCAAATATAATATCTAATTTCAATCCATCAGATAATTCCCATGAGGCCAAGAGGAACAAACTCTGCCTAAAGGGAAGGGACTAAAGGCCTGGAGGGTTCTCTCCAGAGCTGGTATATAGGATAATCAGGGGTAGAAGACTCACATCTCACTGCCAGCAATGTGTCTCCTTCTCCTCATGTGTGGGCACCCACACGTGCATCCTCTTAGGACTCCACGAGTACCATCGTTCTGGCTGAGGAGACTGGTGTGTGGCATCTACAGGTGGATGCTCCAGGGGCTGGGAGGAGTCTGAATGTTTTTGGAGGCCCACAGAAACACAGACCCTCAGCCTCATGGAGCCTTAGTTCCTCCTCTGTGAGGATTAACATCAGTGATCCCTACCTGGAGGGGACTGTGATATCTAATAGAAAATGCCTGTAAAGTGTCGAGAGTTGGCCCCAGCACAGAGTGAGTACTTACTACATGACAGTGGCTGTTGTTAATACTCATTATTGTTCCTTATGAATGTGCTTTTAATAGTATTTGCAATATACATTCTTCACATCTTGTGAGTTTGTGAATTTGTCCAGAAAGAGATGAGCGTCGTGCTTGGGTTGGAGCTGGAAGTAGACCTTGCAGTGGTTGGGTGGATAGAAAGCTGCTAAGGGTAGAACCAACTTGGGCCTCCCTGCTTTGTAGCCAATCAGCACTTCCTGCTCCCTCCAACCCCCTCAATCCAGCCCCCTATAGTGACTGCTCAGTGCATGGAAAGACTGTGGGCTGTGAAATCAGTTCTGCTCTGGCACATTCTATCTGGGAAATTCTATCTGGGTCATCTAAATCTCAGTGAGCTTTATTTTTACTTTGTCTGTAAAAATGGTGATAAAATGTGTCTACTTGGATGAGTAGATGCTTAAAAAGTCAGTCAAAGGGTATAGTCCTGGGATTCTCTTTTGGGGTTTTCTGGAGGTTTTTGCCACTACACACAGAACCCTGGACCCAATAGGGTAAGAAAAAGCAATAAGGTGATGTGCCGTCAAGAGACATCTCTGGGTCTCTACATGTATGTGACAGTGTTGCTTTTAAGACTATGAAGAGATAACAGACTGAGATGTGGTTTGTTTACCTGGATCGTCCCCGGAGGACCTGCCAAAGGGGTCTCTGTAGCTTTAGTGTCTGGGGGAGATCTTGCCGAGCCCTGGGGGTCTTCGCTTCGAGTCTGATCTGGAGAAAGCCCATCACTGCTGCTGTCCTCTTCGAAGGCAAACGCATCCGCTGATTTAGAGAAACTCACCTGGTTGCCTGAGGGAGTGAAATCCAAGAACTGGGTCAGTGGCTTTGGCACACACAACTGGGCTTTTCGGAAATGCTTCAATGTGTCATTCCTATTAAGACTAGCTCCTTAGATCCATTTTCAATTCAAGGTAAGAGTGAAGAGATATTTTAAGTTATTTGGTTTCTCATCTATTTAGTCCCTATGGAGACTTGTGTTTATAGAGATGATAAAGAATGAGTGACATGTAAAAGGTTTACCATCATATGTTAAAATTTATTTTCAGGTTTATTAATTCTAGTACATTTTCTATGTGAACCCATATCTTTCTGAAACTAAATCAGGGACGATGAAGGAAAGAAAAGGGGTCACTGGGTGCAGAATGAGGCCAATGGAGAAAGCACTAAGAGAATGCTTCATCTCCCTTAGGTTTTACGACGAGAGATATAATTGAGATGACAGTGTGCCATTTGCATCATGTTCAAGTATAAAGCAGGGCACACTGCACAAAATGTTTAGCAAACTTTGCTAACAAGGATAAGCTAGGACAGCTACTAAGTTTAAATTCCTCAGAGTCAGAATTAGCTAGTGTCACCAGAATGTCCCAAAGCCCCATTCAACTAATGCATATCTGTTTATAAAAACCATAAATGTGTCTCAGAAACATCAGCATGATCTTTATTTGTGTATTAATTGGATTTTCTCTTGATTCCTCATATCTTTGTGTCTATTTTGGAAATCTTTACCAGCTTGCACATTCAGAGATTCTTCCTCAGCAGCCTACATGGTCTTTGGAGGGGAACAGATACCTTAGCTCAAGGAGAGGGGTTATCAGATCAGATGGGACTAGAATAACATCCTTATATGTCCCTTATGGTTTTTTAATTGCCAAATTTCATCTGGTTTATTATCCAACTGCACAGTACAAAATGTGCTGAGGCCACATCGTGCATCTGACCTGATTCCGGGCACAGCTCTTCTAAAGGAATTTAAGTATTATCAGGAAGTTTTCCAGCCCGGTATTCTGCAATCACACTGACAAGAACTTTTGACTCCTGCTCTGTGCAGATAAGACAGAGGAGCTTTCACCATGCAGACTGGGAAGGCAACGAGGAGCTGGAAGTAATGGAACAAATGTGGTTTTGGGCTTGTCATCACTGCCACTGCTGGCATCTGTCATGGTCCCTCACTCAGACATCCAAGGGTCAAATCAGGAAAGAGGCCAGACAAGGACAGGTGGAAACTCCAGTTGCTGGCCCACTAGGCAGCCTGCTAACCTGGAAAGGTTTTGCTGCTCCAGGGTGTTGAATATTCTTTATAAAAGTCATTATTGCTTTTCTATGATTATAAAAGTAATATATACTTATCATAAAAATTCATATCATATGAACTATACATAATAATCCCACTTCTCATTAATAACTTATTTCCTCTTCTAGATTTAATTCTATACATACAGCAAGACATATACACATGAATTTAAAAAGCATTTCATACAGATAGAACTGGGTGGAATATACTGTTCTGAAACTTGCTCTTTTTCACTCTACAATATTCCCCGGAGATCTTTCCATGTGAGCACACAGAGCCCTTCCTCAATTAAAAAAGTAGTTTTTGGTAGCAGCTGCACAGTATTCCATTGTATTAATTGGGACTTTTATTTTTTAACTTTTATTTTCTAAGGTGCACTTTTTTTAACTATAAAAATTTGAAATGCTAGACAAGTACAGAGAATAATGTAAAACATCTGTTTACGTATTACCTGAATTAAATACATGCTAGCATTTATACTTATATTTGTGTCAGAAACCTATTCATTTTCTAACATTGGGTATTTGACAAATGCCAACTTTTTCTTTGAGATCAGGGGTTACTCTTCTTCCCCGTTAGTATTCTGGTCTCAAACACCTTCCTCTGTATTTTAAGAGTCCAGAGTTAGCTCATAAGCAACCCTTTTCCTTTTCTCACAGCAAACTCTGCACTCTGCAAATAAGCCCATATTTGTCATTTTCATGCAGTGTGAAAAATATATATATAATCCTTTCTCAAAAGGATCATTTGCCTGAGATAGTCTCAGGAAAATCCTTCCAGCTGCCTCCATGCATATGCTTCCATTGTAAACTTAACCCATAAATTTCCTTATTTTAGAAATCGCATTTTCATTTAAATTTAAAGTTCTACTTCTGTTTGTGGAATTAAAAGCTTTGTTCCTGTTAAAAGGATTACATGTATTATTGAGGGCCAGGTGGGCATGGGAGTTGGAGGGGTGGGAGGTGTCAAGCCTTCCCCACCTCAGAAATCACAGCATTTTATTGAGATCTACTTGGCACACACCCTGAGCAGCACCATTTCTGTTCTCAGGGAACCCTGCGTGTGGCTGTGCTAGCCCCCTGAGGCAGCGGTCTTCTCTGCGCAACAGGACCCCCACCTGAGGTTTTTATTATCTTATATTTCTTCCTCACTTCTTCACTTTAAATGGATATGGATCTTCTCTGTGGGGTCTGATTCTTGAGGTGACAAAGATCCTCCCCTTCTGCCCCTGCCATCTCCACTTACACCTAAACGGAGTATCACCTTTCAAATGTGTACCAATTGGAGGGAGTTAGCCAAATTGCAAAGTTGTCCAAGTAGTGTAACATGTGGGTAGAAATGTTGCCAGAAGGCCGGGGGCGGAAAAGAGAGAATGGTGTCTCTCCTTATTCTCCAACAATCCCACTTTTCATAAATGATAAAAGTAGTTCACTTAATAGTGCAGCAATAACAAAAATCAAGTTTTTTTAAGTCTCATAATGGACCAGCAGGTCAGAGCAGGGGGCACGTTTTCTCATCTCTGTGTTGAGGACATTGCAAGATCCAATCCACCCAGAGACTAAGTTAAAACTGTGGGCCCAGCCTTTGTACTCTAAGAGCCACCAGCAGAGGGGACGGGAAATCAATTACCCTCCATGGAGGCCATCAGGAGACACGCTGTTTAGGGAACATTGTAAGACCTGCTGGTTGGTTGCGGGGAGGCAGCATAGCAAGTGGCCAACATCTCTCCTCTTTCTGCACACATGTACTAAGGACATTTCCATATTCCACATCTTTTCCTTGAACCTTTGTGATTTGAGGGGCTGAATGTGACATATTGATTGTGAGAACAAAGAAGGCAGGAAATTCTAGGAAGGGTGATCGTGGGGATTTTATTGAGACTTATTTCAGAAAAGGTTTGGAAGGATAGCGGAAGCTCTGTTATCATCACCAGTAAATCAGCATGTCCTTTGTACTTTAACATTTGGCATCTGGTGACCTCAGCTCGAGGCACTGGAATGAGTGGAAAAGTCTAGAAGTCGAGTGTCTGGAATAAAGGAGTTGGTAATCAGCCCCATTTTCTCCAGCACTCAACAGATTCTCAATTATTTTGTTCATCTTTAGCCTTTTTACATTAAGAGGAATAGAGAGAAGCAGAAGCATAATCAGATACAATATGGCAAGAGATGAAAAACCATAAACCATTATTTATGTATTGCCATGGGACACAACTGGAAAACTGTCAAGGACTAGACTGTCTGGAGAAGGCTGCAGGTAGTTTTAGATGAAAGAGATAGCAGTGTGGAGTTGTGCAAGAGAATCCTGCAGGAGGCAGGATTAAATTGAGCCTGAAATGATGGTCAGATGTAGATAGAAGAGAAAAAAAAGGGGGCATTTCACAAGAATGGGGAGAGTGGAAAGGAAGTGACAAGGTGGTGGTTAGCAGAGTTTGGGTGGGAAAGGTGAGGAAGAAACTCCCAGTCAAGGGAGAGGATTGTTTTGGGAGCCAGTCCCTGGAGAGACACAGCTTCCAAGAATCTACTATATCAAGTGACATTAGTCATTTAAAGAGGTTCCTCTGCTTAAATCAATGAAGAAATCATGAGCACATGTAACCACATATGGGGTAGTTGTTTACACCTGAAAGCCAAGACCCCAAATATGGCTCCCATCTGGTATGTAAAAAGCATAACATGCTGGGTCAGAATATGCCGACAGATACATTGAGGACCACGTAGGGGCTGTATAGGCCAAAAGACCCCACCATGGGTCCCCTGCCAAACCACCACTCTCTGAGCTCTACAAGTGGTTTGACTTGCTGTTGCTAGGGCAAAAGATGAATGAAAGGGCAGAGAGTCCCCACACAGCTACACATTCAGCTCGGTCCCTGTTGACGAAGAGAAACGTAGCAGCGGAGAGGGCCCTGAGAGCACATGGCAATGGCTTCCTTTTGAGACGATGTATGTGGTGTTTGGTGTGGTCAGCAAGAAGTTGGGTTCTGGAGTCAAACAGACTTTGTTTGTTTCTTGGTTCTACTACTTCAGCTGGCAAGTTATTTAGCCTCATGGAGCCCCAGTTTCCCCCTCTATGAGATGGGAATAATAACAATAGCTACCTCTCAGGGTTTTGAGGATTAATATAGCACAACATATGTAAACCATTGGGTTTGCATATGTTATGTTATTTACATAGTCCCTGATGTGCAAGTTTTCAATAATTTCTAGCTGCTGTTATTGTTATCATTGTTTTTGTTAGGAGTATCTGCTTGTCTCAAGTTTACCATTATCAAAATAAAGAAGACCACCCAGGAAGCAGTTTATCCTGTGGTGAGGTTGCAAAGGTCAGCACAAATCCAGAGCCAGAAAAACTGGTTTGTCCTGAGTGGTTCATCCTGGGAAAGCAGAGACAGACCTTCCCCAGAACAGGAGGAGTGTCACAGGAAAGGCTGTACATTACTCCTTCTCCTTCCTGGTTCAAGCTAGACTCATGTGGAGAGGGACAAAGGTCAGCTTATCTGGCTACCTCTTGAACAACCAAGTCTATCAGCTTTGTGCTGTGGCCCTGGGCCTCTGCTCCAATCTCCTCCAGTGTGAGGCTTTCTGGGGCTGTGGGCTGGCTATTGTCCCTGTAGACACGTCGGGTGGTGTGATGACAAGGACCTACTTTGGGAAGCCCTGACATCATCCCCCAGCTATGCTCCTGGGGCTTGCTCCGGGCACTGGCCTCTTGGGGATCTTGGCCTGGTGACTCTGAGCTTTCCCTCTCTCTCTTGGAAGTGATTAGATGAATGAGTCAGTTGTACTTTCCTCTGCACAAACATTTAAAATTCCAAGATTAGAGTGAGATAATTGGAGTCCTAGTTACCTTTTTGCTAGGCTACACCAAAGGCTGGAAACCATGAAATGGAATGTGAAAATGGACCTTGATTGCTTATCTGCTTGCAAGCTTGAGCAGTGCACTGCATGAGAGCTATTTTAATTCATGAACAGACCATCTCCTAACATTCTCCTTGGAGAGACTGAAGCCAAATCCATTTCTTAAGGGAGAAGGTGATTATGTAAAGGTAGATAAAGTTTAAATGTGTTTCTTGCCTAAAGATATTTCATTACACTGAAGATACCGTCATCTGTGGAAGATGGATTGTATTGTCCAACAAAGACAGTGGTTTCTTGAAGGGGGTAAGATACCTTTATTATGGAAATGGGTGTCAGTGAATGTTTGGAGGAACAAAGATTCTCTTTCTTCAGATTTCTGGCAAAAATGTGCCTTAAATCTCTAGATATATCCTGATCCTAGGACTATGTAACCTGCATAAGCATTTGATGAGTATCAGCTCTTGGGGCTAATTCTCTAGGGACAAAGAAGACTATCAAGTGCGTAAAGATACTTTAGCACTGTCTCTCATTTGCTCTCTACAGGTCCCTACTCTTTCGCAGGTCCCTCTCAGGTTTCTAGGAACCTCTGTCCAACTGTAGACCCTACTTGGGTGTGCCCTGCTCACCCTCAGTGATGCCTGTGGTCACATCAGTGGGCAGCAAAGGCCAACAACAGGCAATCGCCTTCTCTCAGCACTAGCTAACTTTCCTTTCTGCCACTCCTACCCCACCAAAGCTGCCACTTCCCGATTCTCTTTTCCCATCCCTTTCCCAGAACTTTCCTTAGAAAAGTATTTTTCATGTATCCTTCAGTGTGTTTCTTTCTCCCAAAGATCACTGGCACTTTGAAATTATTTCTCATTATAGAAGGATAGATTTTGTCCATGAGAAAGTTATACCAAAGCAAACCTTTTCTTTTTATGCCAAAGCAAACGACCCTATCATCTGGCTTAGGACTATAAGTACTGTTTATTTGCCTTAAAAGTGAGTGATAAAAGAGTATTAAGACTTCCAGAGTCTCTGAAAAATCACTGGATTCTTAGTAAATATGATATTTTTTGTTTTGTTTTGTTATGAAGCCTGAGCCCTAGGGGAATATATATAGGTGAGCAAAGACTAGTGTAGGATCTTTTAGAAATGTACATGACAGTTGTGAAAGGTCCTTCTGGACCAGCCCTGGTGGGCCAGAAATGTTGCTTTTTGTGTAAAAAGGTGTGCTGATAAAAAGAACTCATTTATCTTTGATAATAAGGCTGTATATTCTGAACCATAAGTTTGATTTTTTAAAAGTAGCTGAAAAGCTTGGGCATTCAGGTGGGAAGCCTGGCTCCATCCAAGCTTAAAATCCTTTAGGAGGAGGTGCTTGTTTATGAACAGAACACCAGGACCCTTCCACTGTTTGAAGAATTGGGAAAGCCAGCTGGGGTTCTGCTTTACTCCAGCAGAAGCCAAGCCTCTGGACAATGAAACAGCTTTCTTGGTAGCTAAGGGATGCTCCTGTCCAATGGAAAAATACTCAGATGACCAGAGAGAATTAATGAGTTTACAGAAAGCGCCCGGGGACATTCAAAACTGAGTGATCACTAAGTAACAATGACCCATGCATAAGCTGAACAAAGCCATGCTGAACTCCAGTATATAAATTTTGTTCTTGTAAATCATCACTCCAATCTAATATATTTGTTGTATTCAGCATCCTGGCCTCAGAGGGTGGCTTCTCGTAGTTTTTATGAAGGAGAAATAGGGAGTCAGGTGCATGCTCTGAGAGGTAGCACCACGGAGGCCCAAGCCACCTCCTGTGGAAGTCAAATCAGGAAGCTCCTGATTCCTCCACATTGTATCCTTCTAGTCACACAAGCCTATGTTTCCTTCAGCTGAAATCTACCAAAATCAGAGGATTAACTTGTAGGCTGAAAGTAGGTTTGATAGCTGGAACCCTAAAGGAGAGGAAAGTTTTGGGGAAAAGACTTGCTGTAGCCATTCATCTGAGTGCAAGAGGGGTGATATCCAGAAATGAGAAAATCTCAGTGTGGGAACTGGTTTTCTGTCAAAAACATCCTTCCCTGTGTTGGGAAAAGCTTTAAATTATTTTATTTTAAGGTTGGAGAATAGATGATCTTTAATAAAACCAGGAGGGAGCAAGACAATGTCCGAGTATTCTGCTCAGAGCTTGGCAGAAACATAGAAACACAGCTGCAGAGAGAGCTAGAAAATGTAAACACATATGGGAAGGCACGTGGATAGAGGGGGGGAAATACACAGATGCCAAGAGAATGATACACAGTAAACCACAACCCTGAGTCACCACTTCACCAAGGGGAGATGATCTGATCACAAGAAGTGACAGAAAGATGGGCTGGATTATCATCACCATAAAAAGAGCTACCCAGAGTGCTGTCTCTACAGGTGGTCTCTTAGCAACTCCCTCTGTCTTTATGACATTTCATATGATAATGATGATAATGATAATGATGTCATTATCTTGCTCATAAAAACTCATGCACATTGAAAGATTACTGCTAAAGAGGCTGATGCATGGGTTGATGACAGGTGCTCAGTTCTCTATTACTGTGTCCACTTCTGGACTTTTCTTGAATTAGGTCAATATATATCCTCCACCTTTTTCTGTAGCCATTCCTTCTCTTTATTCTTCACAGAATCCCTGCTTCTATCTTAAATATTATTGCATGAGAACCTCATTTTAGCCTTCTTCTCTTTTTATACAT
>NW_011888825.1:4570001-4589002 GCF_000151845.1 Pteropus vampyrus | reverse complement strand
AAGAATTGGTCTAGAGCTATAGACTTGGGAGACTTTAGGGAGTTTGACAATGTAAACTGATGGAATTGATAAAATTACCTTTCATCCATTTATTCTTCATTTAACATTTATGGAGTATTTTCTCTGTGTCAGATACTATTCTAAGTGCTTGGGATATCTCAGTGAACAAAACATAAAAATCTATTCCAAGAGAGCTTATATTCTAGTGGAGGAGACATTTTTAGAAAAATGTAAACTACAAATTACCTTAAGGATAAAATTTGAATACACAAATAACTATGGACAAAACTGAGGAAAAGCTATCAAAGAACTACTCCAAAGAAAAGTACTAAGCCCCTAAAATTCTATTAGGCAATATTTTCAAACAAATGATCACTGCGATCATATTTAAATATTTTCTAAACATGGAATACCATGGGAAGGTAATTATAACATATTTTGTGAAGCATGTATAGCCTTGACATTTAAACCTCAGAAATACAAAACAGCAACAACATAGACCAATATTATTTATGAATATTGTAGCAGAGAGGGCTAGCTATTTATCAAAATTTATGTTCTCCCTTCCATAGTATAGCAAGATTGCTGGAAAATCACTGTTCAGCCAGGAAATAACTTTTCTAGCCATGTGTACTATATTCCCAATGGAATGTGAATGGAAGTGATGTGTTCAGTTCCAGGCCTTTTAAATATATATGTAGGCCTTTTCACTCTTTCTTTCTCTTTCACTTCAGAGGATAATGGGGCTCTAGGACACAGGTTGGCAAATTATGGTCTGTGAACCTGTTGTCTGTTTTTGTAAATAAAATTTTATTAGAACACAGCTATACTCATGTTTTTACTTATTGACTATGGCTTCTTTTGTGCTATGACAGCTGAGTAGTTGTGACAGACAACTTAGCTAGCTTAGCTTCCTTAGTATCTAATCTTTTAAGAAAATGTTTGCCACTCCCGATCTAGGGGATGGTGGAGCAGTAAGACTGAAGGAATCTGTTGTACTTGAAAGGTTTGCCATTGAGAAAAACCCTCTCCATGGTGGGAGAGTGAAGAAGAGGGTAAATCATAAGATACACTTCTACGTTAAGCTGTTGAAATTTTGTGGTATATTTAGAAGCTACCATTATTCCAATTAATCAACAGAGATGCACAATCTCAAATAAAATATTAACAATTTTTAGAAAAAAAATCTATGTAAGATTTTTTTCATAAATGCAAGGTGATTAGGAAAGACAGCAATGCCACATTACTAGGTCAAAAAAAATTCATGTGGTTATCTTTTCATGCATGTTGAAAGCATTTTAAAAACAGCATTCATCTTACAAACTACTCTTAGTGGAACAGGATAGAAAAATATTTCCTTATCATATCTACTTATATAGCAAAAGCTAATGTCATATATAGAAGTAAATGACTTGAGAAATCCCTATTTATGATAAAAAGAAAACAAAAATAAATCTTATCATTAACATAACATAGCATCAGACATGATAATATAACAATATAATACTGCTTTTGAAGCACTGGCAGTGTAACAATAATAATTTCCTACTATATACTATATTAATTATTAAATTATGTAATAAAATATTTATTACATAATATAAAATAATATAAATTATATGTGCTTTATATAATTCACTAGCATAATTTTACATATGATATACATCTATATGATATTGGTGAATATTTTATATACAATAAAATATATTTACTTGATTTGTATAATATAGCATATTATACTTTATAATTTACATAATTTGTACAAAATTCATATAATTTACAATATAAACTATAATTTATAAATAAAACATGAAAAATATATAATTTATATGTTACAAATATTCTACCTATAATTTAAAAAATTATATTAATTATATACTATCTTAATAAAATTATAATGTTTCTTTTCAAGTATCAGCCAATGCATCAAGGCAGAAAAAAATGAAGCAGGAGGCAAATTTTTGTTATTTGCAGACAATATGATTATGGGCCTAGACTATCTAAGGTAAACTGAGAAACAAACTATTAAGAAAATCTTCAAAGTTACAAAATAAATGTGCAGAATTAATAGGTTTCTCATATGTCAGTAATAATCGATTTTACTTAAAAAGCATGTTAGTAAGGAAAATAAAAGGTGAATAAGTGGAGAGAGAGAGATATTGTATTTTTGCCTCAGAAATAATATATTTTAAACATGTGAATTCACCATAAATTAATCTATAAATTCACTGCAATCTCAAACAAAATTCTACAAGATTGAAATTTCCATGTGACAAACTGATTTTAAATTTCACCCAGCATATACTTGTGAGAGTAGCCATGAAATATTAGAAAGATCAGACCAATGTAAAGAAACTTGCAAAGACACATACTAAAACAAATTGTAAAATATATCAATAAAATTATGGAAAATAAAATTAGACCTATCTCTTAAACCACACACTTAAATAATTTCAAATGCATTAAGTATTAAAATATAAAAATGAAGTATATAAATGTTAGAAGACGGTATAGGTGAATAACTATATTCTTGAGCTAAGAAATATTTTCAGTAAATACCAAATTCAGAAACCATAAAGAAAAAGATTAATAGATTTAAATATATAGAAATTAAAAACTGCTTTATGTAAAATACACTCCACACACAAAAAAAGATCAAGGACAAACTGGTAAAAGGATATGCAATACCTGTAACAGAGAGAAAATTAACATTTTTTCTATGTAAATAGCTTTTGCAGAGCAGAAAGGGAAGAAAATGCCCAGTAGAAAAAACAAGAGCAGCCACAAATTGCCAGTGATACAAAATCACGTGAAAAAATATAATCTCACCATAAACCAAAGAATGCAAATCAAAATGAGATCTTTTGTCTGTCATAGAAAAATCAATAACAATTTTACATGCATGGAATAGAATGTTCAAAGAAATGAGGAAAGATGCCTGATGGAGATCTTTTCTGATGCCCGATGGAGATCTTTTCTGTCCTCAATCTTATTAGTGTAAAGATGGAGATAGTGTACAGTTGATTAGGCTAGTCCAAATTCAAAGGCACAGGATAATTAGTGTGGTGGGGAGAGTGAAGAAGAGTGTAAATCGTAATGGCATATTTAGTGGGCACTGACAGGTTAGCATATCGTCTGTACTAGAATTGATATTTTCATATTTACAGGTTCCAAACACAAAATTCCTGTGGCCTTTGAATGGCTGAGAGCAAAATTTTAGAGTGTGGATACTACACTTAATGATAAGTTTAATAATGAACTTAGTGCTTGATAAAACTGTTTGACATACTTTTTGACAATGTGTTGAAACATTTAAATGTATACTGCTCACTAAATATATAATCCTTAGAGCTCTTTGTGAGCATAATTGGAATAAAATAAGTTTGCCTATGGGGATGTTAAGCTCCCCTTTCTTCCTTCTGCCATAGTTTTCCCAGATACCATCCCACCACCTCTATGAATTCAGTATGCTTAGGTTATTTGGGTCCATTTGTCTCAACTGTTCAAGAGTTGATTTTTTATAGTTTATGATAGAATTTATGTTTGTGTCTCTTCATTAAGTATTCATACTTTAACTTGTTAGCACACATGAACATTGTCAAAGAGTTTTCACATGCTCGTAATATCTGAACTTCACTCTAAGAACCTGTGAGTTGGGCGGGTATCTCAGAGAGGTAAAGTCACTTGGGAAAGACTCACACACAGCAGACAAACTGGGCTTAGAGTTCAAATCTTCTCATTCAGGTCCAGTGCTCTATCTGCTCTACCAGTCCATTTTCTTCTAAAGGAGGAAGGTTAAAGATGGCCATGACTCCTCTAAGTGATGGAACCTTGTAGAGGTGATGTTTTGAGGATTACCTCAAGTCAGGTTCTCAACCTGCTTGACTAGAACAAAACTGATCTATGTTTACCTGACTTTGGAGGGTTAGTGAGTAGGAATTTCTTCCTTACTCCCAGGACCTCTGGTTATGGGGAACATTCTGGGAAAGTGACCAATGCCATGACTCTTGTCCAGGGAGAGGCCCTCATACCCAGGGCCCCAACATGTCAGATCTCAGAGCACAGAGAGAAGAATGCCATTTGTTTTACTACCTTTTATGGCCTCTTTCACAGCAGAATCAACAGGGATTATGTTCTTCTCCACCAGTTCCAGTGGCCCTGGCCGGAGAGCAATTTTTTCATTGAGATCATCTGCAAGCCGGGCTCTTTTCAGCTTCATCTGAGCAGTTGGAATGGACCTCTCTGCAGTGGAGGCTAAGGGGTTGAAATTAAAAGGATCAGTTTTAGAATTTGATGTTGTTATTATTTTTTTTTGCTTTTGTAACCAAAACATTGTGTTACATTGTGTTCTACCATTCTAATAATTTTTCAATGCAATGATCATAATTTCACATGGATTAGCAGCAAAGACTAGTCACTTCCAAATAAAGAAAATAGAGAGTCAGGCACACAGGAAATTTAGAGAAACTTGCTCTGCGAGGGTTTTTGAAAAAATGTGCAATTTGGTGATTCTGTAAGCAAGCAGTCCATGGGCCTGCATTGCTTACTGACCCTAAGCTACAGCATTTGGACACACACTCTATCGGTATGTTCCCTGGTACAGGCTGAGCCTGCAGTAAATGTGATCTATTATTATAATTAGGGTTTTTATACTTGTTGATATGATACTGACTGATTCAAATGTCCAGGTCAGTTGTAAAAGAAAAAAAATTACTTTGAAACAGTTACTTAATCAAACAGAAAGATGTAAAAAATTGAATTTACCAACAGGCAGTTTCTCATCATTTGGTGGGTCAGAAGGTCACTAACAGAGTCCTAAATAAATCCTATGTTCTTCTTTCAGTCAGGCCCTGACTTATTTCTGTGGGAGAATTTAGAAAAGAGTCTAGTAAACCAGGTCTTGCTATAATGCAGCTCTGTAAGTTAAGATTCCTTAAGGGTTTACAGCTTGACTCTCAACTTTGGATATTTAGAAGGCGAGATATTTACAGATCAGCCTTTCAATTCCATTTTTCTGCTATTGATCAACCTACTAACCCAAGCCTTGTGTCTGATCTAGAAATCTCCATGCAGTAGAGGTCTAGTGATGTCTAAATGTGGTAGCAGGTCAGACTTATCTACAAGCTGCTTTTGCAAAGCATTTCATGTGAGATGGTAAAATCATCAGCACTCCAAACCAAAGAATAGGGGTGCATAAGCCTAAATCCTGTCTTAACCACCCATGGGGTCATTGCAAGGGCTTCTTGCTGGATACCCTGCCTTAGGGATCTTTCTGATCCAGTCTGCACAGCAATATAAGATTAAGCTTCAGAAACACTCCTTTCTTGCCCCCCCCCGCCCCCCGAAAGATGCTCCTGTCTGTCCAAGTCTCTTGATCTGGCTTGGTAAGCTTGCCCATAAACTGAATCTACCCCAACTCATGACCTGAGATTCTCCTTCCCCAAACTACCATTCGGCAAACCTAGTCTTCTCCTATCTGTTCCTCATGTCTTACTGAGTTCATCTTTGTACCTTTGTTACTTATTCTCCCCACTCTGGAGTGCTTCCTACATTCTCTCCACCACCAAGACCTTCCTCATCTTCAGGTCTCAGCATAAAGCCTCTTAACTCCTCTTGTTCTTACTGATCCCTTTTTCTACAACTGCCTTTAGCAGTTACAAGCATTGGCTCTTAATCTCATATTGCTGCTCTCAAAATTGGGGATCAGTGGTCATTTTGGATTCAGCAGATCCTTGGTGCTCCAGGGTGCTAATTTTCCAATTTCTGTTGGGGGGAATAGGGGATTCCATGGAAATCGATAGAGACACACAACTGAACCAGAGGTCACTGTGGTTCATAGCCTGATATTTTAATTCCAGACCATAATGTTTTAACAAATAACATGTCTTATTTTTTTTTTTTGATTATAGTATTGTTACTTATTCATTGTCATAAATGTGGAAAATGCTAAAAGGAAAAAAAAAGTATACAAAAGAAAATGAAAGCACTGGGAAACTCCCCACTTAGAATCAACTGTTTTTAATAGGTGGATGTCCTTCTTAATTTTTTGTCATTTTTTATATGGATTATTAGGGCTGTATTTTTTCATTATAGAATCTGACTGTAAATAGTTTATGTGTATGTTTTTTCTTCCTTGAATTTTATTGTAAATACAGTTTTTTTTTTCCACCAAATATCATCTTGTAAGCCTTTCTTCATTAAATCAGTATTCTTTTAAAGCCTTATTTGTAGTGGCTGCAAGGTATTTATATGGCTGATTATAATTTATTCCTCCTATCCCCTATTTTTGGACATTTCATTCTTTGCAATGTTTTATAATCTAAAGTAATTTCATAATAAAAAATTTACATAAATCTTTGTATGTCAGGTTATTTTCTTTCAATAAAATACAGGCATACCTTGTTTTGTTGCACTTTGCTTTGCTGTGCTTCACAGATGTAGCGTTTATTTTACAAACTGAAGGCAAGACCTTCTACCACCAAAAAGATTACAACTCGCTTTTTATTACAATACTTGCTTTATTGTGGTGGTCTGGAACCAAACCCAAAATATCTCCCAGGTATGCCTGTACTAGGAATTTATTACTGGGCTAAAGAAGGGAGACATTTTAAAGAAATTTGATATACATTGGACATTCCTTTGTGCTCAGAGAGAGTTAGAAAGTGGCGCAGCTAAGATTGGAACCCAAGTCCGATGCCTTCTCAGCCATTATATGGCTTCCCAATTTGATTGTCTATATGGCCTAAAGTGACTAAATGACTGCTCAAAAGTACCACTTTCTAATGGCAGGTAACCCATTCTAGGAGGACCTAGCAACTGTACAGAGACAAGTAACTCTGGAAAAATAGCCCACCATCTGGTGGTGTCTTGACGTATGACTTTGTGCACTCTTACCCTGGAGTATGTGCATATTAACCGAGTCAGTACCGTCCGACCTGTTTCTGACCTTGCGCTTCAGGCTGTCTTCAGTCTGTAGGCCCAAACACAGAATAACTTCTGTTATCAACCACATACAGTTGAATCACATAGTTTTAATTGTAAAAGAAATCCGATTTCTTTCAAAGGGGAAGAGTATTCTGTTTATGACAAATGAAACATGCAAATGTCCTTGGCTTATGCTTTGATGCAGGAACATTTACAAAAGCCTCTCTATTAATTTTAGGTGGAAAAATAAGATAAAAAGGTAAAAAGCTTGGATCCACATCAGGGCTACAAATTTAAAGGCCAGGCAGGTACTTGTTGATAAAATATTAATAAAACTGTGATGATACTAAGCTGCTTGTATTATAGTCAATCCTATTCCATTGCCTCTTAAAACTGCCACAAAATTAACTAGGATTAGAGATGAAATGTAACCTGAATCCATCTACCATAACATGGCAACATATGCCCTCCTCCCATTATTCACCTGATTTATTTCTTAGAACATGCGGAAATGTAAAGCCTGCAAATTCAGACCCATTGTGGGTTGGAAGGACGCTTAGAAACAGATTATTTACTGAGTTTCATCATCTTCTTGGTAATGCAGCTATCTGTGGGGATGATATAGGCTGTGGTAAGACCTCAGCTAGACCTCAGGGCCCTGATTTCTAGTTTTGGATTTTTATCTCACTATTGGATTTCCTATTTGGCCCCTGTGAGGGGTGTGGGGACAACTCCAGTTCTGAAAACAGACAGTTGTTCTCTCAGGCTCTCATGAGCACATTTCAAGAGTTACCAAGCTCTGCTCCTTTCTCTTTCCACAGACTAGTTGCAAGGCTAGAACTCTTAGACAAAGAAATCTCAGAGAAAAGACACCTCCTTCACATATTTTCTCATTTACAGCTCTGATGCTTGCTAAATAGTATTTATATTATTGATAAGTTCAGATGGCAGAGATTTGCTACAAAGGTGTAGAATGTATGCCAATTTTCTCCCCAAATGTGCCCCCCAACCCAACCCAGAAACAGAAAGAGAAATACACTCAATGCCTTCGACTTAAGTAACTGCAGAATAAGCTCTGTAGCCACAGGCCCAACCGGACCACTAGTTTGCATTTTTTAAAAATCTGATTGTTGCTAAGAAAGGACTATAATGAAAGATGAGATACTTCGCACACCAACTTCGCCTCCCTTTTAAAATAATTTTTGACTTCTACTTCATCCTTGCAGTGACCTCTCCAGCATCAGAAGGATTGGGGGCATTTTTTTTTAAGCTAAAAAATAACAATTTCAAAGCTAATGTAGTTGATCCCATTTCCACAGTTTTCAGTTCCTAGGCATAAGATTCCATATGGTGTGGGGGTAGGGAACCAGCAAATTGGTTGTGTTTGTTGTAGAAATTCTACCTGCTTTAGTCAAAGCTTAGCACGCAGATACCCACACCCTGGAGTCTCAGCTCAGAAAGAGGGCAGTTTGGAAAACATTACCTTGTCACTATCCAAATGTTTTCTTTGCTCATGGAATACAGTTGCAGTTTTCAGTGCTGAAACAGAAAGACAAAGACGTGAGCAGAATGGGCTGAGGGGCCCCGAGCAGCATTGCAGGATTTGCTGGTGAGCTTGCTGAGCTGTGCACAATACCGATGTGGTCGCCTTTATTAGGCCACAAGCAATTAAAGAGCAAAGGCCTGGAAGACACCAGTTTCCCTGAAGCCACAAGATACAGAGGAAGGTGGAATTCAGGACCGTACAGAAGGAACAGCAGAGACAGATGCGACAGGAAGAGAAATGGCGGCGACAGGGCATTCCGAGTTCTTGAGGAAATACAGGGAGTTGTGGAAAACTGGGGACAGAAGTAATGCTCTAGTTTGAAGAGGGGGGTAGACTGGGGAAACACCCTCTTTGACTGTGCTCTGCCCTTGCTGGGTGGAGGCTGTGGTCTGTAGGAAAGGGGTCCCATATTGTAGGAAGGGACTTGTGCCTTGGATGTGGTACATGGCTGGTTGGTAGAAACATGCAACTAAGGATGTTGAGTGAGAAGCACAGAATCAGACTTTGAGGGCTGGAAGGGACCTTGGAGATAGTGAAATACAACTCCGACCTTGAACAGAATAGAGAAACTGGGGCCCATAGAAATTGACTGACTTGCCCAGGTCACACAGTTAGGGTTAGGAGCCTAGGTCCTCTGACAACCTAACTTCTTTCAAGGTGTGATGTTCAACATATGAACAGCCAGTAGACACAGACACTGATCAGTCATAGTGCACAGCAGCTATAAACAACCTGGACCGAATGCCAGCTTCCACTGTTTCCACTGTTCACTATTCTCCCTCCGCACTATCTCATTAGCTCCTCTTTATGATGATTTAGTAAACTCTTTTGATTTAGCACAGAGGTAGGCCTTCATTCAACAAAATTCTACTTTTTAAAAAAATTAGTTTTTCTGATCCCTTTTACAATCTCAATCAGGAGTCACAATCACTTTTCATTATAAGTGATGAAGTTGATCAGAAGTTACACAATTCCATTGAATATTATATTTTTCTGAATTGTGAGTTTGGACAAATTGATAAATCACATGATCCAAAGTTCTGCTATCACTCTAACAGATGTCCACTCTTAAGCTACAGGCAATGAAATATCTTTCCAACCTTTGGCTAGCATAAAAAACTGGGTTTCTGGCCAGACTGGCACTTGGGGCAGTGTGTGTGTGTGTGTGTGTGCGCGCGTGCGCCCACATGTGTGCACACCTCTCATTCAATCCTTAAGATCATGTTAAATTTGAGCAGTTTTCAAAAGGGCATGCTGGACATCAAGCAAATTCCATAATCCTGGCGGCTGTTCAACCATGTCATCCTCTATTGAGGACACTGCTTGGGAAGGTATTAAGCATGCCCTCTGTAAATCTCCCTGCCCAACTCCGACATTAATAATGTTGACATGCAGAATAGTTTGGGCTGGCTGCCGTGTGCCCAGTATACTGGACAAGCATCCTTGTCCTTTGTGCAGAGATTAAGAGGCTTCCTTTCTTATTAAAAAAAAAAAAATTGAATATGTTGTTTGAATATCACATTTCCTATTGATCTAACACCAGTTTCTCTTGACCGTTTTTACTCTTAAAATGGATTTCTTTGCAAAACCTGCCATTTCAAATAGCCCTTCCCTGTCATCCCCCTTTTGTCCCCACTCGGGTGCTCTGAGAAATCACCTGAAGAAATGTGAAGTTCTACTGCATTGTTTGTGCATTTCTTCTGATTTGGGTCTGGTCACCATCCTTAGTAAGGAGGCTTGCCTTTCCCTGCATTTGATCATATATTGCTGGACTTCTCAAAGCAACTCCCATTTCTCCAGGCTACCAGATGCTACAAGTCTGCTTGAAGTCCAGTGGGCCCTGGTGAATCTGTACCATCTGAGCTGATAGGTGTTCAGCTGTGTCCTACACTCTGGTGTTCATCTAATTAGGTATTATGCATTTGTGTGGCTTAACCATTTACATAATACAGAAAAGGAATTGATCGTAGTGGTTAAAGAGTAACACATCGCTTCCCTAAGAAGCAACCCCTTAAGGGAACAGTATGAATGTATCTTGAAATATTTCTTAGTTTTCAAACTCAATTGGTCTTAATTAGGCTTAAGACTTAGGAGGAATTTATCTGGTTCTGTTGTCCCTGAGGCTCTTCAAACTCTTTTTAGCGGAGCTTATTAATTGTTCTAAGAAACATTGCATTTCCTGTATGTTAGCTTGTAGAGCTATAATTCATCACTTCTTGGTGTTAACAACTCCCCTGTGAAATGATTCATACAGTCCAGTTCCCTGATGCCAAGAGCACGAAGTTCTTCTGGAACCTTCTAACACAGGGTGGGAGAAGCTATGCCCATTTAGCAAGGACTTGGGAAGAGAGCCAAAGAGGTCCACATACTGTATTTTACCATATGCTCTTCTCCTCAAGGCTTAAGGGGGATGTTCTATAGGGCACTGGTTTGAGGTGACACTGTGGAAAACTAGCCTGCCATGGTCCTGCAACTGAAATTCACCTTTTCTGTGACTCTAGAGAATGTGGGTTTTGGCCACCTCTCCTAGGGGCCAGTAAAAACCATAATGCACTAGCCCCCAAAGTTGACTTTTGGAAATTACATAAAAGATCTCTTTTGTTGTTAGCCCTTGGGAGACTGAATGGCAAAATTTTGTATTTAAGGGACATTGACATTTAAGATTGAAAAGGAATTTGAATATTAAATTTTAAAAATAAGTCAGTGTGATTTCATATTAAAATACGATTGTAAATTCAGTCAGTCACATATCTAACTCATTCTCCTTGGAGGAAGATTAATTGCTTCTCACAAGGGAATTCATGTTCTCACCTCAGAGATTAGCTATGGGCTATTCCTATTTCTGTCCCTGCAGCTCTAATTTGGGTCAAATGTGTGTATAAACATTTGCTTACTTAGAGCTCAAAAAAAGATCTCAAGATAAGAACAGGCTTCCTGCAGTTCCCTGCTCAGCACTCTAACCTCCTGTTTCCAACAGGAGCCCAAAAAGGGAGAACATAGGTCATGGGGCACTGAGGAATCACTTAAGCACAGGACTTTCTAGCACAGGGTGGGGGCTGGTGTTGGTGGCAATTCTGATAGCAGAGGCAGGGCTGTGCCTGAGGTAGGGCTTATCTTCTCTCTGGGGTCGCTCACTCTCAAGCTTGGAGGGAGAGAACACAGCTCCTCTTATATTACTGATAAGAACCAAGAGGCACAGTCAAAGAGACAGTGCCCTGGGGCAGCAGCTGGAGCAATAGTTCTCAAAGTCTGGCTCTTCTCCTTCTCCTTCTCTTTCTTTCTTCTCCTTCTCCTTTCTTCTTCATTATCTATGCCTACAGCATTTAGTCTTCCTAGGTGGTCTCCCATCCAAGTACTAACCAGGCCTGACCCTGCTTAGCTTCCGAGTTCAGACATTGGGCTTTTTCAGGGTGGCATGGCCGTAGACCATGGACTGTGGCTCCACTGGGGTGTGAACTCAGGACCTTCTGCGTGTAAAGCAGATGTGTTAACTGCTACACTATGGAACCACGTCCGAGTAATAATTGCTAGGAGTGATTTTCAGTATTTCAAAAACACTGAAGAAAAAACAAAAAGGTTATTTGCTCAGAGAAAGGCTGCTTAGGTGAATGGAACTGTCGCTTTTCACTGTTGCTGCCTAGAATCGCAACGACTTGGGTTAGTAATGGTTGTCCTCATGAAAAAGCACTGGCTGGTAAATTTCTAAGCCATTAATTAGTCAAAGAAACATATTGGTTAATAATTTATGTATGTAGGGCTCTTTAGGAGGAAGACAAAACTATTTCAAACATAAGATCTATGGCAGTGATGGGTATAATTTAACAAGTCTTGGATGACTGAAATTTTGAGAACCATTCATTTGGGTTCTGTCCTTGCTTTGCCATCTATTTTTTGCCATCTATTATAACCTTGAACAAATCTGATAGTTTTCCTGTGTTCTTAGTTTTCCACTTATAATATGGCTTTAGTAACGCTTGTCCTTTCTTTGCCTCGCTTTTAAAGATAAATTGGATCATGAGTGTTTTTCTTCCAAGTAAATGGGATGCATGCCATGCACAAGTGATAACACTTTGGAATTTATATTCTCTCTTTAGGTAGGCAATAAATTGCCTATTCAGTATCCAAATGATAGTCTTAGGGGTCTGAAGAGAGTACATTTTCCCAGTGTAGCTTTGTAATACTGAACGCCTGGCTTGTGCACTTGAAGAAGTTGATGCAACATACATGAATACTTTGGAATTTCTCAGAAGAAGGGTACAAAGACAAATTCGAAGTATGCTTGTGGTTACTGGTTTACTAGTTTCTAAGGAAAAGGAAACCAGAAAATTGAATGAGAAGGGGAAAAAGGAGAAATTTAGGATTATTGACCCAAATGGGTTTGCCCTGAAAATCCAGGGTGCCTTTTCCTATCTCTGAATTTGAGATGTTAGAAAGAAGGGAAGAGACAGACAGATTAAAACCCTCGTGACGTGTTCTGCTCAAACAGCCAACAGTGTGTGGTAGGGTGCTGTAGGGAGAAGCCAAGTCAAATGAATGCACTGAGGAAAAAGAGAAAGGCTTTGCCCAGTCAACTTCTCAAAACTATCATGAAGCTGCATGTGGTGTGGGTACAGGAATTGCCCCAGTCATTCTTCTTGCTATGCAGGAGGAGTATCACAGAATTCAAGGATTTACCAGGGCTTTGCAGTAAGTATGTGGCTGCTGTGGCTTGGATTAGTCTGCAAAACAAATAAAGGCAGCACCATTCATAGACAGCTCATTGTATCTTTAAATTCATTGACATTAATCAGATCATGGAACCAAAGCTGCCCAAACAGTTCTTCTGGCTAGTGGCAGCTTTCTCTGAGTCTGAAGTTACAGCCTCTCTGGGCCCCACGTCCTCCGCAGTTTATTTCTGTTCTGTAATCTCGTTTTCTGTATTTCAGAAAAATAAGCCAAATGCTCCCTCCTCTCTCCTGGGTTCATATAGAATAGCCCACTTTCATAGCAGAGGGAGAGGGAAAGAGAAAGTAATTTTTCTTCAATCTTCCCGGATACTGACTCCCATGGAGTGATGTGACCTGGTCCAATGTTGTTAACAGAGACAATGAAACAGGGATAGTTTGGGGCCCCTTCTAGACTGGAACAGAATTCATGCCTGACTCTCTGTGCTCTGTAGGGCCTTCCTTACAGCAGATAGTCAAAAATTTACTGAATTGCTCTTTAATTGTTTACTGCATCTAATCCATATGGCTGATCATCCCTCTGCACTAAGGCTTCTAAAGTAGTTGGAAAAATGGTGTCAGTTAAAATTCTACACAGAAGAGTAATACCCTGAGGAAAAAAAATGTAGGTGAGAAAATATACATGAGAAATGATGAACAGAGCCACCCCCATAGATCCGCAAAGGGAGGAAGTTGGCTCTGTCCTACAGACATGAGAAAGTAGAGAACCTTGATGTCCTCTTGTAACCTTTAACCTAAAAAGAAGGGGCAGTGAAACCATTTCCTTTGAATTTTAGTTGATGGTGACAAAGTAGGCAATTCGAAATCTTCGTTTTGAGATTCATAGATAAGATTTTGGAGATAAGTCCAAACAATAAATTCTTAAATATTTCTAAGTTAACTTCAAGAAGATATTTCACTAAGATTTCATGACTATTTTGGAAGTGTGAATTCCACAACTGATATTATAAATGTAAAAGCAATCTTAAGATCTGGCAGGGCCCATGCTCCTGGCCCGAGAACCCTTTTCCCACTGTTTAAAGTTATTCTAGGGGGTTGGTGCTGGCTTCAGAACCCTCCCCTTCTTGACTAAATGTCAAGGAACAATGTCTTTAAATTCATTCAAAGCAACTGATAGGAAATCCTAAACCCATAATTTATGCAAGTGAGAATTGAGTAAATGCTTAAGAGAAATGATTAAGAGAATTATAAAAGAGAATTTGTCCCTAGTTGCTGTGGACTCTTTGTTACTCATTGGCAGCCTCAAAACCTGCAGTATGCATGACCAAGAAGAAGGAAGGAATTAAATTCAATTCATTTGGACTAGTTCTACTAGTCAACTGAAAATTACACATAATTTGGTTCATTGGAGTCAGTGGGAGAGAAACCTTATAATTTAACCATTAATTTGGCATGCACCTGAAATGAGATCCGCCATATAGCTGACTTTAGTGGAATTTTTCATTGAACCTTGGTCATAGTGAAGTGTAGATTATGATGTAGAATCTAAAGCCATTTCAAAAAACATTGGTTTGTCATTGGTATTTTTCTTCTTTTTGTTTTCTTTTCTTTCTTTTCTATTCTGTTCTGTTCTGTTCTATTCTATTCTATTCTATTCTATTCTATTCTATTCTATTCTATTCTATTCTATTCTATTCTATTCTATTCTATTCGATTCTATTCGATTCTATTCTATTCTATTTTTCTATTCTATTACCTCTCTCTTTCTCTCTCTCTCTCTCTCATCTATCTCCAATTGAATTTTTTGGCCACAAATGCTTTATGGTAGAAATTTAAGTGCTTTAAAAATTCAAGTAATTCCTTTTGAATATTTCAGAAAAGAGTCCTGTGTAGGGATCAGAAGACAGAGGCTCTGGTGTTGGCTCTGCCACAATGCACAATAGGAGAGAGTTGCATTTTTGCAATGGATGAGCCCTTGAGATGCAACCTAAGGTCAAACTCAAGATGAATTCTGCCAAAAGATAGCAGGTGTTTCTGTTGACCAGCTAAAAACAGTAGTGCTATGTAATGATAACATAAAGACAATTAACAATTCACTTGGCCATCTGCTTCCACTTTAGGCAATTTATGATGTTATAAAGTTTGGGGGAGGATTGCAATTATTTCAAATTTTATCGACAAAGTGAGATATTTATTAATAATTTTATTGTGTATGTTCTTAAATTCTCACAATTCAAATTTGCAGAAAGCAGAACTACATTGGTACCTGGCTTGGGGACATTTGAAAAATCTCTTAGGCCTCCTCAACCTCAGTTTTGTGAACATTAAAGAAAACAGGGCTTGGACTGGGTCAGATGTTTTCAAATTCTATTTTGAAGAGAACTAGCTCTCTGGAAAGGATAATGAGGGGGAGTCCAGAGGGATTAGAGGGCCTGAGTAAATAAGGCAGAGGCTCCCCCTCCCTGTTTCAGCCAGTATATACATACACAATATAAGATATATTTAACAATTAAAAAAATTAAAATTACAGAATTAGATGATCTCTAAGGACTATCAATTTTTCTTCTCTCCATTCTATCCTCTTCCTTTTCTACCTTTTCCTCTTTTATTCTGTTTCAAAAATTGAAATAATAGAATGAAGAAATAAAAAGCCCTCTTGTGGAATGTAACGAGTTCCACCTTGAATTACACTTATGTGTGTTTTTCATCACCCTTTTTCCTAAAATCTTGAGTTTCCTTGAATGACTGTCTTGCTCACTGGTGTGCCTAGAGGATATGGCCCGCTACCCTGCATATAAGTCTGGTTTATAATGAAATGTATTAGATTTGATTGAATTGAAAAACCTTGGGACTGTTAGCTCCTCTTTCCTTTTCTCCATGATTTGCATTTACACACATACTCTTAGGTTCCTGAGTGAACACAGGCTGCTCTGCACTGCATTAGATTGCATGTTTAGTCTCTAATTGAGTTGAAGAGGCTGGCCATCTCTTCCCTGCCCCTGATCTCTCGGCAGGCGAAGAGATTCCTCCTGGGTCTAGCTTTCTGATAAGAGCTATGTAGTCAAAGTTTGTCTAGTCTGGGCCTGCAGTGTGCACCTGCTGTGGCTTTGACATTTTTCCACAGCAGAAGCTATACCTTTGGAAAGCATGGTTGAGAGGAGGTGGCTGAAGACTAAGGAAAACAGGTGATGCTTAATTAACTTTTATCATTTTGCTAAATTTTCATTTTTCTAAATTAAAAGAGAAAATAATTTCCTTACTCATAGAACATGTTTCAGTGATTATCTTAATAATGCAATGGACTATGGATACAAAATATCTGTCAAGCATTATTTCATTTAATATGTACATTATTTAATTTTGGAAATCCTGGATAACAAGATATATCTCCACCAATTGTACCCTACTACACAAATGAACATTTGATTCACACAACTTACACGGAGGTGTTATTTAAAAATGTAACAGGATTAATTCCTATCTTTATTAGGTGTTTTTACTGATCTCCAGAAATTTAATCCAATTAACCTAAAAATAAAAAGTTTATTCTCATCCAAATGCCAGCTGCAAGACCCAGGCTTAGAAAATTTAAGCATATGGGTTGAACTTTAAATCGATTGTGAACAGTTTGAGTTGACTGAAAGGTCCTGATTCTATCCAGCCCACTTGTCTTTCTAGAACTAAGGAGAAGAAACACTAGTGAGGGGATAGATTATTTTAATACTATTCAAATTGATGGCTCATCACATATTTAAGGGTGCTTGGTGTTGATTGTGGTCTGCCGAAAGGATCCTAGTGGATCTGTACCTATTTACAATCTTAGGGAATGATTCTTCAAGATAATGGTTAAACAAATTAGATTCTACATATTAGTGACAGGATTCCTAAAAAGACTGGTCTGGCCAACTTTGCGTGAAGTTCTGTTTATCTGACCTGCAGTCTGCAGACCTTTAGTCTCTCCTCTGTCTTGAGCACTTCCACCGGTGGGCTAGCTGAGATGAACAAGCCACACACAGTCTTGCTCCTTTGGTTTCTCATTTTTGTACATGTTGTTTAGGTAGCTTTTAAGGTGCCAGGTGAACTGTTTCTTTTGTGCTTAGCAAACCTCTAAAAAAGTTGTTCCACTATAAAGTCACCTGTTTTTTTACTGTTTGGCTCAGCCATTTAAAAACAAAAACAAAAACAAACAAAATCAAAAACAAAAACAAAAAACACTGCTTTTGAAATACAAAGTAAAAGGCCTGAAAAAGTCTTAGTTCTGCTTTGGCTCTGAAGCACAGACTATACTTAAAATGGTTAGCCCGTGGATCAAGGAGCTCTAATATTACTAACTGCAGGCCATTTTATCAAGAGCAAATTTCCACTTGTTTCACACTAAACTCTGAAGTCCTACTCATGATAGGGATTTCTGCAAGAGTCATTATGGATCTTAATTTTTCAATTTTGTTGGGAGAGGTAGTTAGAAAATATGACCTAAAGGAGTTTGGACTATGAGAACCATTTTAGCTATTTCTATGGATTACCAAGAGTTAGCTTTAATTGCTGAATTGGTAGAAACTTTCAAAGATATCTTCTAAAAGATATGAGAATCCTTCTTCTTTGACCCAAATCATGGCCAGTAATTCAATTTTATACCAATTATGCTAGAATGGTATAGCTACTCAGTAATCTAGAAAAGAGGCATGTGATAATATTCAATTAATGGTGGACTTGAGTACCTCAAACAGAAGTGAAACCGAGGAAGTGAGAAAAAGATGACATGATTGATGCTTTTGGAAAGAATGGTGATTATATCCAATTTTAAAAGAAAAGGGTGACGGATGCCCATAGTGAATTGCGTTTACACTAAAACTAAACCTACTACATCAGAATTTTAAGTACAACCTGTATCATTAAAGGGAAGCCCTTGAGTGTGAGTAGAATTTGGGGCAAAACATTCAAGGTCTGGAATTTCTGTTAATACAGATTCTATGAGGATCCATGGGCTCAGAGTAAATGACCTCTGAGGTGCTTTCCAGCTCCCAAATCACATGGTTCCATGGTAATGTGTCAGTAAATATGAGACACAGCTACTCACGCGGTATTATTCCTTGGTTAGCCAGTTGTTCCTGGGTCCTTCTCTGTTGAAGTCGTAACTGTAAAACTTAGAAAAGGAAATGTTAGCTTGTTAGTTAGGCTAAATATGATTACAACCACTTATGTTTACATTATGCTTTTTGGCATAGCTCTTCCCATTTTATTTCTAGAACAGTTGTATAAGATATATTTTTATTTCTGTTGTAGACATGGAGAAAGAAGGGTGAGAGAAGCCAAAGGTGTTGAAGGGTTTTGCAGTAAGTTGGGTAACAACCTAGGATGAGAACATTTGTCTCCTCTTTGAGGCGAATGTTATTTTCATAGCAACATGCTCCCTCTCTTCCTACTATGCCACTTGGAAAATAAATGCCACCGATTTCTTTGGGAAATTTGCCTATAATGTCAAGAGAGGAAACAGCAGAGAAAGCATTGGCTTTGGAGTCTCACATGGGTTTAAATCCCATCTCTAGCCCCTTCATAGCTGAGTAACACTGGGTAAGACCTTTCTGACCTTCAGTTTCCTCCTTTGCTAGTAGAAACAAGGCCTACTTTGTAGAGTTGCTATAAAGTTTGAAAAAACAATGTATGCAGGGTGCTTAGCATGGTGCCTAGAACATAATAAGTTGTCAAAACATGGCAGTATTGTGAGACGCTGGAATCCATTTGTAAATTCAAACAAGGGTTACTGGTGTCATGCTTTGTTTAGAAAATTAAAACATTGTAAATTGTCCAAACTATACTCTTATATTATAAAAATTTATGTTAGTACCCATAGCACAATAGAGTATATA
>NW_011888825.1:4562268-4568276 GCF_000151845.1 Pteropus vampyrus | reverse complement strand
GTCAGCCTTAAAAAGTAATGAAATTTTGGCACATGCTACAACATGGATGAACTTGAAGGATATTATGCTATGAAATAAAATAGTCACAAAAGGACAAATATTGTGTGAATCAACTTAGATGAGGTATCTAAAGTAGTCAAAGTCATAGACAGAGAGAAGAATGGTGATTGCCAGGGCCTGGAGTGTCAGAGGATGAGAAGTATTGTTTAGTAGGTATTGAGTTTCAGTTTTGAAAGATGGAAAAAACTGAAAATGGATGGTGGAGATGGTTCTACAACAATGCAAATGTATTTAATCCTACTGAACTATATACTTCAAAATAGTTAAGATGGTAAATTTTATTTTATGTGTGTTTTACTAAAATTTTTTTGAATTTAAAAATCCCAAAGATCAAAGTAAAACTTAAATTAGTAAAATAAACTCAAATGGATGGCTGAATATATTGGAATAAATATAGTTAAAAATGAGTTAGTAAGCTAGAAGATTGAGCTGAACTATTTTCTGATAATGTAATACAAAGGGATAAAGGGATGGAAAACCAAATCAATACGTACTCAATGTAGAAACACAACGCAAAATATAAAAAAGCTTTCAGAAAAAAAATACTTATCCTTGAACCACAGATAACAATTATTAATATTGATTTGCAGACTTGAGATCCTTTCCCCCATATGTTTATATGGGATCATATTATAACTTTTCTTTCATTAGCTTCTTTCTATTAGTAATATATCACAGATATAGTCCCATGTTATTTAATACCCTTCAAATCATACTATTATTTTAGTAACTGTATAGTATTTTATTTGGTGGTTATTCTGTAAGTTATTGAACCAAATGCCCATTCTGGTGTTTTTAGTTTGTTTTCAATGTGTTGCTATGAAAAACAGCAATGGACACATCTTCAACATTACTTTAGGATACACTGTTAGAAATGAAATTGTTTTGTTATAGGAAATATCAAATTTGTAGGCTTTTGGTACAAAAGGCAAATAGTTCTCCTGAAAGATTGTTCTGATTCTCTTCTCACTAGTGAAATGTGGCTGGATTACCCACTGCCCTTGGCCTTGCTGCTATTATTACTTGAAAGCTGCTCTGATCTTTCTCTCCACTGAAGCTGGTGGCTTGACCATACTTCAGTGCTCCAAGCCTAAAGAGAGTAGTCAGAAAGCCAAGGCCAGGATGGTCTTGACAGTGGAATTTGGCTCTGGGTGGCTTCTTCTCCAGGTTTGGCCAAGCTCTGATGCTAGAGGTGGGGCTTGAATGACCACATCCATTCTGCAGCTGCTTTCTCCTGCACATGGGAGAGCACTAATGCTTCGGACAGAAACCTTATGCTTGGTAAAGTGGACATTCCTCTGGGCACAGCTGTCCTCGGCTATTACCTGATCTCCTTCTCTGACTACCTTTTTGTGCTTTGCTGAGCAGCATCTCTCTCACTGTTTTTAGCTTGCTGTAGACATTTGTGTCCCCAGAGCTCTTGGCAAACCTCCACTGATCCATTGTGGCTAAAAATACTTTGAGCAGAGCACTGCTTTTTTGGCCCATGCCTTCCCTCCACTCCCAGTTCTAACCACCTGCAAATTATAGGTATTCACGTATTTTTTTCTTCACTTCTTCTGAGGCTATATGGTCATCTCTGGGTAGTGAAAGAAAGTGAATTCTTGGTGCCTTTCTCATGTCAACCCAATATGTTCTTTTTATGGTTCTGGCATTTGAGTGTCAGACTTTGTTAGCTTCTAGAATATATTTTCACATCTTTCATCAGAATCGAGTCATAGGTTTGCACTCAATTTGCCTCTTTACTCAAAAGTCCTGGATTCTTGATTCTGATTTCCTTATTTCTCCAGCTATTCTTGTTCAGTACTGCATTCTTTCAATTATTCTAGATGTATGATAGATTTTCACATCTAGTAGGGAGACTCTTATATTAACCTTAAGAAAAAAATGCTTCTTGACTGCTCTAACCTGTTCCTCCCCCTTCCCCTACAATGACCTTCAAGACCAGAGTTGAAAGTTCCACCACCACCTCAAGCATTATCTACATGAAAGAAGAGGAACATATTCCTTTAATATTCTATAATCATAAGTGTCAACCCCACCCATTCATAGAAGTAACCCTCTGCTTAAGATTATTAAAGAATATATGGAAACTTCTGGATCAAATATAGTGCAGGACCAGAAATAGGTTCCCTGCATTCAGCTGGGGTTGGAACTGGGTACCCAACTCAAGAATGGGGATTAAGATATCTCTACATACCACTGGGTTGCAACAAGAACATGTCGCTTGCCTGTATCCAAGAGAGGAAGCAGAGCCACCCACAAGAGGACCAAGGGCAACTGTACCAGTCTCTTGAGAGTTTCAGGTTAAGATGTGGGAAATATCAGGATTGAAGGACATTGTGACATTTCTCTTATCACATAGACAGCCACCTCTGCCACATACCCAGAGCTGGTGGGCAAATCTTTCTTGATGCAGAAGGGAGGCAGCTTGATGGAGCAAGGGTGTTGGGAATGGAAAGGATAGACTCAACTTTGACTTCACCAAGCTGTGAAGCCTTAGGCAAGTCACTATGTCTATGAGTCCTAGCCTTCTCATCTGTATATATTAATAATATATTATAATAATAATTTCACAGGATTATTGGGATAGAGTTAATGAGCTAAGCACTTCCTAAACTATATAAGGCTATCAAATACCTTTCTGTTTTATATTGATAATGGTTGCTTCAGGAGAAAGCCCACCTGTTTGGTTCTGTTTATAGAATCTGAAGAAGAAAAGGGAGCTTTTAAGTTGTAGTTGGAGCACTAAGTAACTTAAAATGTCATTGCTGCCATGCCCAGCACTGCCAGTCTCTGGGGAGAGATGGTGCAAATTGGGAAAGAAGAATTTGTAGGAATCTTGTAAAAAGAGGGTACTGAAGACACAGGGGTAACGTGGTGTATAGAGTGATGTGGGAAAGGTAGAAGACAGAAACAGGAGTGAATAGAAGTAGCTGAGTTATTAACTCATCAAGGTCACTTCTTTCATCTTCTTGTTCACTTTTATTTCCTCTCCCTGTCTCTCTGGAATTAATAGAATTGAAAAGTCTTCGGGATAGAAGTTTTTACATTAATCATTTTATTGAAACCTCCCACAAATCCTGTAGAAATATGAATTATTATCCCATATTATAGTTCATTATTTATTATTATCCCATATTATTATCCCATATTAAAGCCCTAGGTTAATTATTATCCCATATTAAAGCCCTAGGGGTGTAAGTAGTTCATCTAAGGCCAAAAAAATTAGAAGTGAGGGAAGTAAATTTCAAACCCATGACTTTCGGACTTCAAAGTTTTGCCTTATGGGTGCGAATTCCAAATGGAACTATTTAGATGATAAAACAGTAACTTTTGCCATGTCATATCTGTGTTTTAATTTATTTCCCCCATTTTTTTAAGGAGTTCCTTTCAAGTGAGGAATATTTCATGTTACCTTCTTCCTAGGTAATTCGACATAAGAAACCCTCAGTCCAGCATCACTGCCAACAGTGTCTCCATAGCAATACTCTTGTAGGGTATCATTCTCTTTCTGGAACCAACATGCAGCTGAGTGACTGTTATAACTGACATAGGTGATGGGCCCTATGAGTCCCTAATTAGGAGGAGGCTCCTGAATGCTCCCAGGCTCTGATGGTATCACACAGAGTTGTTGCCATGGTTTTGATGAGAAGTATTGCTTTTCTGAGGACTGCAAAACACTTTATGTTCCAAACCCATGCTCGCTCATTCCTGACAGAGTGGAAAATGTGTCTCCTTGGCTGAAATGTTCCTCTTGAGTCCAGCCCAAAGATGACATTTTTAGGAAAGTTTGAGAAGAATCCTGTAGCTGTTACTGAGTCACGATAGAGTGGAAATGGATCTTTTCTATTTAAAGAGTTTGTGCTACTGTTTGATCACATTGCTAGGGAACGGTGGAAATGGAAAACTTTCCATTTGCCATCAACAAAGAAAGAGCGTGACTGAATGTGAAACAATAAAGTTGGAGAGAACTTCTGTTACCTGTCTGACTGAAGTAATGGGTTGATGGGAATTTGATTTAAGATTATTGGCTTAAATAAGCTCAGTGGTCTAGAAAGGAATCACTCAACTGGAATACAGCACATGTAATTCTAGACCCTACTCTACTACTACATACTTGTGTCTTTAGACAAGTCCCAGAATCAATCTGGATCTCAGCTTCAATATAAACCCAAGGAAGAGATTGGATTAGATCAGGATTTTTCCCAATTTACCTGATATTAAGAGTCACATGGAGCCTGAAATAAACCCAAAAGAACCATTTCTTTGGTCCCTTTCCTGGAGACAATAGTCTAGTAGGTCTGAGGCATATTGAAAATATATTTTAACAAACATTCCAAGGAATATGGAGGAAGAAGTAAGTTTCAGAAATAGAAATAAGCAAAGATACTATGTGCAAAAATGAGACCACATTTTAATATTGTTTTGTGCCTTGCTTTTTTTTTACTGGCAATATACTATTACTTTTTGTGGATGTGTATTTGTATACTCCTTTTAATAGCTACCAAGTATTTCACCATGTTCCAATATCTTTTTAACTAAAGCCCTCTTATTCTACATTCTATTTCTTTCCTTCAGAAATGATGTATCATTTTGTACTCCTACTGAGACAGAGGGTCCCTATTTCACTATATCTTATTAACAATGCGTGATGCTTTTAAAGAACAGAAAAGCTTTGCTAATTTGACAAGTAATAATGATATCTCATTGTATGAGACAAACATGTTTTTATGGATTTATTGACTATTAGTATCTTTTCTTTTGTGAATTGACTGATAACATTCTTTGCAAATTTTTCCATTGGAAATTTTTTTCTTCTAGATTTGGGAGAGCTATTTATATTTAAAGCACATTAAACATAGTTATGTATGTTGTAAATTTCCCCTGATTTTTCTTTGCCATTCAATTTTGTGATGATTTTTGGTATTTAACATTTCTATATGCAATCATTTAAAAAACTGTTTAATGATTTCTAACTTTGGTGTATACTTTGAAAGATCTTTTCCATATCCAGATTATATATTCATTTAAATATTCTTATATTTTGACGTTTTTGGTTTACATTTGACTTTGTAATGCATCCGAAATTAATTTTAGTAAATAATATTAAGAAAGGCTTTATTTCATTTTTCAAATTCTTAACTAATTATTCTAACATAATTAATTTCTATATCAAATGGATTTTAGATCTTGTGTATCATAAATATATACTTATGAGCCTTGAATCTGTTTCTAGTCTTTCTTTATGGTCTGACCTCAATGTTTATTTTGTTCAGTAGCAGGCTAGGTTGATACTTGACTTAAATATACACATTTTAGGGTTCGGGAGTCTAATTTGGAATATCCTGAACCCTCCTAGTTATACAATCCTAGTTGAGATTCCCACAAATAAGCCTTCATAATTATTTCCAACTAATCACAAAGTTCAAGGGACCAAAAGTAGAAAGTAGCTTCTATCCACATCAGCAACAGAGGCAATATATCAAATTAAGTTAGTATTTTAATTTACTTAAGTGCTATGACTTCCATGAATGTTTACATACAACAGGTAGGGAAAGTTTAATCTAAAGAAATATGAGTATGAATCAGTTCTGAATGTACTAAGGATTTTAGGAACAAAGAAAGCAGATGAACGAGAAAGCAGGGATGGGGGAAAGGTAGAAAGAAATAAAAGAGAGAATTAGAATGGGAAAAATTAATTATTTTATTGTGAAAAGAATATTTGTGTATGTATGTGTGTATGAATATCTATTCCTGAGATGGCTATTAATTCATGTGTATGTAACAGGAAAAAAAAGATGTGTTAAGCCGGGGGCACATTGGGTCCTGCCCCAGGAAACAAGAGGTAGGCCAAATGTCCAGGCAAAACTGAATTGATAAGGCTATGCTTTTGCCCACATTATGAGCTGTCTCTCTGGGTCCAATGTAGACGTGATTCTAATTCT
>NW_011888825.1:4535495-4562157 GCF_000151845.1 Pteropus vampyrus | reverse complement strand
AAGGAAGAAAGGACAGAGAGGGAGAAAGAGGGAGGGAGGGATAAAGAAAGGGAGAAAGGAAGGAAGGAAAGAAAGAGGAAAGAAGAAAAGGCAAAGAAAACAAACCTACTTATACACAAAAAAATTGCTGTAAGAATTTCAGAATGAATTTGGCTATTTGTTTAACTGTTTAGATAATTTGGAAGCAGTAAACTAGGTAGCAAGGTTATTCACATGAGCTATCAATTTGCTGTAATAAGCTGGGTTATTACCCATTCACCTCTCGGTTTGTGGGGATGACAAAGCTGGCAGTTTGACAAAGCTGGCAGGTCCAACTGAAACCCAGAAATTTCCCTTACCATCACTCATTGTGGAGAACAGTTGCCTTTTCCTCTATTAGGTGTAGGAGACTTTCCAATGCTCTAGTAATATTGTCCCTAAACAATAATAGTAAATATCTTAGTGATTCTCAGCTCTTTGGCAATTGTTAGTTCTTGTTTGTTGTTTTCCATCGAGAATACTGCATGTGCCAATGAAGTGTTTTCATCCAAAGGATATCAAAGAAGTTACTGGGGTCTGTGAGTTGAGCTTCTATTTGGTCCATTCAGATAAATCATCATTGCTAAAGGCATCAATCATCCTTATCCATTACTTCTCCCATGTTGCCATGGATATACTGCCTTCTTAAGGCCATCATATTATTCATATTTGATTGATTTTATGTTCTATCCTCCCTCCACTCAAATATTTTTTTTTTCTGCTAAATTCTCCATTTTTCTTAAGCAAATTCCCCTTAGCCTCATGTGGCCTATAGTCTCTGTGCAGCCTACTTGCCACAACCTTTACAACCTCTAAGAATGGTTATGTTTTCTGAAGAAAGAACAGGATATGTGGTCTAAAAGGATATTTTTTTCTGAATTATAAATTAATGTGTAAACTTTACTAAAGTCATAACATAATTTATGTCTATTACATATTTAGTAAGTCTATTTGGGGGAAGAGATAAATGTAAAATTACAAAAGAATGGCGACTACTAAAGAAAATAAAACATGTGTCCTCACTGTCCTACCCATATATTCATCATTCACAGAGTCGTCTTCCTCTCTTTCTTCTAATGTTCCACAAATTCTAGTCTCTCTAAGAATTGCTCTGCTTTGACTACGTGAGGAATTACAAATAACTCCCCAAATTCTACTGAGGGAACCTAAATGTCTTCTTCTAACACTTCAATACAACAATACAAGGAATTCATCTCTCTGGGCTCCAGACCCCTTAGCTATGAAGGGAAGAACTAAATTAGAATTAGATGCAAACTCTTTAAAAAGCACTGGAAACATTTTTTTAACTGAAATATTACATGGAAGGAAAAAGCGATAGCAAAGGGTTAAGTGATGAAAGCAGAGGCTCTCGTGAAATGCAAAAGCTCCATGGATTTGAAAATCATTAGATCGGATGATTCTTAAATCTTTTCCAATTTAAAGACATTATTTTTATGATTTAGATCTAAAAATCTCAAACCTCCTTAGAGGTATTGCTTAGAAACAGATGGAGTAATTTTATCCAGGAGCAAGGGTGGAAGTGGATTATGGTGCCATTGTACTAATCTGACTCCATTATTTCAACTCATCTTGGTCTTTTGAAAATTCTTTGTGGAAAAGTGAAGTCTCAAGAGTGCAGGAAAATTCCCAGTTCCAGCAGAGGACCAAGTCCAGGTCCCTCAGCAACAGCAGTAGAAAGAAGCCTCCTTTAACATCAGCAGATAGTAGTGGGCTTTCACTACTTCTGCAGCGCCTTCTTACAATGGACTCCTGGCTACTATTAGAATCTTCTATACTCTGCCTAGCAATCAGCTCCCCTTGGTAACTACAAGAGCAGTCATTACATCAAACCCATAATGCTGCTTGTATCCTCATTACTCTATACTTTTTCCCTGTTCTGCATGTACAATATGCCCTATGTAAATATTTTTTCAATAATTTGAATGTTGGATGATTAAATGCTAAAGTCCAAAATTTCATAGAAAACCAAAGTGAGTTGTATTAAAAAATAGTACGATATATTTTTTATACAATTGCATCTGTATTCAATTTCTGATTTGCACACAGGCAGATACCTATGAGTAGTTAGTACAAGGTCTCGCAAAGTTCTGTCTGCTGAAATCTATCAATGGGATGTCTTTGCAAGTCACATGAGTGTTCAGGAGACCAGGCCTTGTTCCTCTCACTAAATAGCTATGTGATCTTGGTCAAGGCACTACATTTCTCAGGCTTCAGTTTCCTCCTTCATAAAACAAGAAAGATGAGCTGGTGATCTTGAAGGCTCCTTGGAGTGCTAACATTTCATGACACTTGGCTTCATTTTCAACCAGGGTCTGTCTTTGTACATCTTCAAATTCCAGCCTCTGATATTTTTCTTAATCTCTAGAGTTTTCTCCATAAGATTACAATATTTCTTGTAATAGTTCTTAGTATTATGTTCAAAGTGCAGGAATGAACTACAAGATTGCAAAACGGTAGCCTGCCAAGGGTTCTAAGAAGTCAGATGTGAAATGCAGGGCCCTAAAATGACCTTCTAGAGGGAAATGTGAACTAGAATAGCCACCACTTTTATGAATGCTACAGAAATCTTTAGTACCTTTCTGATCACCAGGCCAGTCTGGTGATCATGCATTCATGCATTTACCTACCAATGCAGCCTCTCAAAAAGCATGTAGCAGTTCCTTGCTATTTTCTGAGGCATCTCTGAATACTGAGGAAAATACAAAGTAATTTAAGGCATGAATAATCCAGTGCGGGAAGAGAAGACATACACACTTGAGTTAGATAAATAAAGTGTTAGATAACATATAATTAAAGAATGCATATACATAGAAGGAAAACTGGACCTTTAATTTTAATTAAAGTAAGAACTAGACCTTTAATTAAGTAGGAGAACTGGACTTTTAAATGTTCTATTGAGAATCATATGGATAAGATGGTTGGCAATGGGAATTCTTAACTAAGTGAAAAACTTGAAAATGGAATAAATGTGATCTGCACCTTACTCAGAAAGGCTCCATGCTTTTTTTAATGTTGTATTTTCACCATCTGAAGTTTAATTGTTTTTTGTTTGCTTGTTTGTTTGTTTTTATGCCTACAGCACCTGGTCTTCCTAAGTGGTCTCCCATCCAAGTACTAACCAGGCCTGACCTTGCTTAGCTTCTGAGATCAGATAATATCAGGCGTGTTCAGGGTAGCATGGCCGTAGACTGAAGTTTAATTGTTTTTTGTACAAGGGGCCTGTATTGTCATTTTTCACTAGGACCAGAAAAATATGTACTGTCATCCAGAATATTGCCTTGTTCAAGGAAAGGTATCCTATTGTGGAGTGGTAAGAGATAATACCGGAAAAGAGTTGGGGATTCAGGAACAGAGGGCCTTGAATGCTATGCTGAAGTGTTTGGACTTTATCTTGCAGAAAGAGGGAAATGCTGGCACTTTTTGAGTAGCAGAATATGCTAACATTGAAATTTTAGAGTGAGTAATATCATGCTAACATGGATAGGGAGACACAGCTGACTTGAAGACTCTTATGATCCATGTGTAAGACAAGAAAGTCCACTTGTATACAGTGGGAATGGAGAAGAGAGGAAAGATTTGAGAAACAAGTGGAAAAGAAAAATTACTATGTCTTGATAACGAATTAAAGATAGAAAGAGGGGGAAGGCATAAGTGGAGGCAGGGAGGGAGAGACAAAGGGAGATAGAGTCCAAAGGGCAAGTGAATAAAATTCACATGAAAATTTCTTTAATCAAACTTTTGCGAAACAATAAAAGGACAAACTAAAGCATTGTTACAATAATTATTGGTAGAAGAATTGCTCAAACTACCAAGAGCCTTTAAGGTAATACTTTTATGCAGGAATCTGACAGTAAGGTAGATGCTAGCTAGCATCATTCATTCATTCATTTCATTTCATTCATTTGATGTTTGATCACCTACTATATCTCCAAGCACTGTTTTAGACATGAAAGATCCAGCTGTGACTAAAGCTGTCATGGGTTCTGCCTACATAAATTTCGCAGTCTAGGCAAGGAAAAAGATGTTAAACAAATAATTACAATTGTGGAATGTCATGAATGGGGAGTTGCGTGTGGTTTGGGAATTAGAAAGGCTTTTCTGGTCTTTTCTCCCAGGAAACTTAAACAAATAAATAAATGATGTTGTTAAGCCCATAACACTTAATTTATTTCCCTCTAGTTCCATTCAACAACAGCTTGTTTGTTCGTGTGTACATTTGTAGGAGTAATTTTTGTTTCCTAAAGGCTTGGTGTGTCTCATGAGAGAGGGAGATACTGACATGACAGCAAAGTTACTGGCAGAGGGAGGAATAAAAGAAAAAATGAGAAGCTGTTGATAACTGCCTTTTATTCTATTCTGAATGGCTTTCTGCTGGGTTTGTGAGGAAATGCCTGTTTTTAAAAAATCTTCTATAGATGTGGTTTTCATGCAGCTAAGATGTTCTCACTGAGTTGCCTCTCTCCCTAATCACAGTTTTTGTTTCAAAGATGGGCACCCACACAGCCAGACTGGATCTTTACCCAGGAATTTTAGAAATGGGACTGGGAGAGAATTTTTAACCACGTGAACTGGGAAAACGATAAAGCTGATTGATAGAAAGAAAGAAGAATGGCGCATGGGTGAGGGCCAGGGAGAATTGTCTGAGGGTGTTCAAAGCCCCAACTCCAGGTAATTTTCCTCCAAGTCTCAATCATATTCCTGCCACTGAGTTGCATGAGACACCATGGTATCTTTATAGGAAGTGCTCTTTTTTGCTTAAGCTTGTTCAAAATTTCTATTATTTGATTCTCTACTGTTTGCAAACAAAGAGGCTCCCTACTGATTAGTGTTGAGGAGGTGCATCCGGTGGTGGTTGAAAGCTGTCAGTACAACTAAGCAAAACTTTGAGATCAATTGTAACAGTCAAACACTTCTATGTGTGTGGACCTAGAGTTTGTAAAGGTGGCCAAAACATATAACCAGAGCAAGACATTGGCAAACCCAGGAAGCTGAGTCAGCCATGTCACAGAAAGCATCTTGGATGGCTGTTTTTGTGGTGTCCTCTCTATCTAGTGCCAGGTAAACACCTCTCGTTATGGATACAACACAATATCAGCCAAATGAAGTTTCTCTCTCCTCAGAAAGAGCAGTAGTACCTATTCATAGTTTAGTCCTTGAACTTCTTTGTTGAATCCTACCCCGGTTTAGCTGGATCGACCTTTATATACCATCTCTGATGTTGACATTATTGCTTTCAAAGACACTGTTAGACACAGGCCATTAGGAAACTGTTGGCCAAAGGATAATTTCCTGGGAAGTAACAATCAGGACCATGATTGGAATTTTCAGGTCCCTTCCAGATCTGAAAGCTGATGTTATGCAACATATTTATAGATATAACTCTCCTCTTCTTGACCAAAAAGTGCCCCGCCCACATAATTATTTCCTCTACCTGACATTATCTGACTCTGGGACAAAGCCATCCTTCATATAAACAGCCTGAGTCACTCACAGGCTGACATGTTCTTCTTTGGGATACACAGGTGTTGAACCATCTGGTAAAGAAGATGTAAGGCCACTGTTGATGTAGAAATGGGAGAATGTGGCCTGATAGGCCAGGCTCTCTATGCTGTTCTTGCTTCAATCTTGGCCACATTTCCCAAACAAGGCTAAGAACCAGGAATTATTTTTGTGTGTAGTATTGATGCCTGAGAACACTCTGCTCCTTGCCTTCTGAGTCCAGGTACCAATAATAACTGTTCCCTGGTCAAACATTGCCCTGTGTGCTGATGCATAGCCAAATGGTTGTGGTGACCAAGAATGACATAGGCCCAACTATCCACCCATCTATTGCTGGGAGCATTCAGAGAGGAGGAAGCAAAAATGATGATCAGTTCATCGATGTAGCCCTTTCTGGTCTTGAGCGAGAAAGTGAGCCTGAGGGGAGCTGGACTGGCCTTAGTGGCCCTCACAGATGAGCAAGCATGCACAGAAGAAGCTGGGACCAAGCACACACTATCCTTTCTTAATCCTAAGATATGTGCTAACTCTGTGTCCTTTAAGAAGACTGAGAAACATTAATTCAGGCCAGCTTCTAGTATTGGACATTTGAAGGGTAAAAACCAGGAGAATATTCAAATCTAAAGAGTTCTAACTCAGAATTGCTATGCAGTTCCTTCAATGATCAAGCCTTATGCACAGTCCAAAGTTATTTTAGAAAGATGTCTGTTCACACAAACACTGCGAAGCTATTCTTTCCCTAAGCATCACACTCTCAGTTTGTCAAAACATTTGAAGAAGACTAATTCATGCCTCAAAAGGAATTCTCTCTCACTCACAAAGCTGCCAGGTTTGTGAGCTTAAGGCTTTTATATTGTAATATCTTGAGACACTAGAGGGATAAGGAACGTGGACCTCAAGTGGAAATGCCTTGAGGCTTACGATGTCACTAAAGGGGAAGAATTCACAATTTGCATGTTCTCTGCAAGGACAGGACGAGAAAGAAAGTCATATGGCTTAAGCAAGCTGTGGCCAGTTTAGGTGCCTGTGAAAAGAAGCACAAGGTAGTAGTTGAAAACATGAGCTCTGGAGCCAGGAGTGCATGAGTTAAAGTCTCAGCTTTTCTATTAACTGGGTGTGGAATCTTGTGAAATTTCCTTAATGGCTGGTGATTCAGTTTCTTCCTCTAGGAATAGGGGTGGAATGGAGGGAACAATAGTACCTCCTAGAGAATGGTTGTGAGGATTGAATTAGCACATGTTACATGCTTACAGTGTGCCCAGCAAATAGCGAGCCACAGATAATTCTTGGGGTGCTCTACTGGGGCTGTAGTGAACCTCCCTAAATCTCTGCCTGTGTCCAGAGGACAGGCAAGCAACAGGCCACACTGTCACTAGAACTGCCCCAAGAGGATAGCTGTTCAGCTGCAGGGAATTTGTTCTTCCATCACAAACAGGTCCCTGAAGTACAGAACAGAAACTCGGCAACTGACATAAACAATTTCAAACAATAATCTCAGAAGACAAATTGCTCCATTTGGGCATCAAGATTCCTCTCAGAGGCTTTCCCCGCTTGTTTATGTATTCTATGGCGAAGAGCCATGAGTGAATTAAGCCGACAGCGTGCGCACGCTGGGGAAGGCAGGAGGGGCCTGCGGGGAGAAGAACCTGCCATTTGACCTGCTTTCCTTGAAAGCTATTGCTGGGGGAGGTCCTTGAGAAAAGGGACTCTGAGTTATGCCTCCTTATGTCCACCTGTTCATCAAAAGAGGTCAAGAGATCTGGGGCTAGAAGATCCAAGTTTGAATCCTGCTTTGTCATTTTTTTGTGCCTGTGAATTTTGTCAGGTCATTAACTCTTTCAACCTTGGTTACTCATCCCTATAAGAAGGTATCTTTTTAAGGTACCATTATACCCAAGTGGGTAATTGCAGTGATCAGACTAAGACTCCTTTAACAGTGATAAATTGCTACACAAATATTAATGAGGTTAATGTAGGCATCGAGTGAATAACTGCATGAGAACTGAACACAAAAGAGAATTAGAAGTTGGAACAAAGGTGCATTTTTATGAAGGCAAGGGAAAGGAATTATCCTCAAATTAAGATGAAATTTTTCTTTTCACATTGCCGTAGTCCCTGAATATAGATTTAAGTTCTTTTCAAATCCTAAGTTAAGCCTGTGGTGTACTATGCTAACATTTAGAACATACATTGCCTTTTCTGATTATAAAATAAATGTATGTTCCTTATACAAAATTTGGAAAATGGACAAAAGTTTCAGGATGAAAAGAGAAATGAATGGTAATTCAAGTCTGTAGGGATAACCCACACTTGCTAATACTTTGCCTTCTTTCTTATAACTCAAACATGTATATGTATAGAAAAATAAGTACTCTACAATTTCTCAAAAATTTGGATTGTATTATATATGCAGTCCAAAGTAGTTTTGAACACTACTTACATTATAAACATATTTCCATCTCGTTAAATATTCTTTGAAAGCACCACATTTAATGTGCAGGTTATGTTTTATTTTCAATGTATTCATTTTCATTTTGTAGAACATTTTAAGTTTTTCCTTCAAACGACATAAATCTTTGACCCTTCATACAATATACATAAAATATACACAGTATACAATAAACGTATATATGTGTATGTATTATACATTATATACTCAAATTATTTTATATACTAGTATTGTTTTACTATTAATATATACTACTATTGCATATATAATTGTGATTGATACATATGCAAATATATTGCTATATAATATATATAATAGTGTGAGTATATATGTGAATATACATATCTTTCATTAATATACTTTACTGTACCTTTATATTTTAGAAAATAGTAAATATAGACATTAAAATTTTTTGAAATGTTAGAAAATAATCTTGGATCTACTGTTTTTACAAGGTGTTGAAACAACCAAACAAAACATTTAAGAACATTTCCTGTCTCTGGGACATTCCATGGTGTCAGGTTCTAATCAATGTGTTAAGACTAGAACCCTCTGCAGAGGCGGGCATTCCACTAAGTTAAAGTTTCCTGTGCAATGTCTAGGCCTTATTCTGTTTTCCTCTCCCAGCCAATACTGTGTTGAACTGACTGAATTTTCACCTCTTTCTAATCTAGTTCTTTCTGCCTTGAAGCCAGTGCAGATGGCTACTATGTGCAAAGAAAGCTTTAAGCAGAGAGACTGTTTTGTTGAGAGAGCCACTTGTTTCAAAGCCAGACATCTGCCTATTTTTGCACCAGTTGTGTTTCCCCTGGATACAAATTCCTCAGAGGGATCATGTGGTAAACTTGGTTCTGAGAGCCCAGAGACCGGAATTCTGGTCCTAAATCTGAGTGACCTTGGACAAATTTCTTAATATCCTTGAACTTCAGTCCTCTTATCTGTAGGGTCAGCTTTGCAATCTCACAGAGTTGGTGCGAAAATAAAAGCATATTAACTGATGTTAATTTGTGTGGGGGGCAGGGAAGTTTAATGCATCAAAAAAAAAAAAAAAGTGTTACAATTTAGCAGTCTCTTTCCCAGCTGTCTGATTCCCAAACTTTGTTCTCTTTGGAGAAAGCTTTTCCCCTTGATTTTAGTTTTAAATAGAACAGTATTTTCAATTATAAGGGTATAGGACTTGTACTCTCAGTAGAACCTGAAAATCAGTCATGAGCCTTTGTTGATCCTTATAACCACTGGTAACCTTGCAAGGGTCCCAGACAAGGCCTGGGGCTCTTTTCAGAAACATATAAAGACCTGAGCTGGAAAACAACTCCAGTTTCTGGAGAATAAAAATACTAAAAATTCCTTCCTAAATTTTTTTCGAAAGGGAGAGAATAAGTGTTAATATGTATATAATCACTTTATTGAATACCGTGTAAATTCTATAATGATAATGATTATATTCACCACTTTTAAACACAACCTGGGGTAAAAAAGGAATGAAAATAGCAGCAAATCTTAAGAGAGAATTATGACAGGCAGGTTGCGTTAATTTAGAAACAATATGATTTTTACAATAACATATAAATTGTTTTAAAATATTATAAATTAACATACTATATAGCATAGTGATATAAATATGATATAATAATTAATATATGTTAATCTGTGAATAAAATTGCTACCATTTGTGAAGTGTATAAGCATATTCCTATACTTTGTTAAACACTCTTAATATGCTTTTTCACTAAAGCTTCACAAACTTTCCATGGGGAGGCTTTTTTGTTTCTACATTTACAAATGAAGAAGTGGTGGTTCTAGAGCTTGAAGGATATGCTCAAGTTCACACAATCAGGAAGGGTAGTGCCAGGATTTGGACACAGGTCAGCCAGGCTATAGGACCTATGCTACAACATATACATTTAAAAATTTCAGTATAAAGTAATAGTAGGATTGTAAGTTTTCAGTCTCAGCTGAAGTGTTTTCGGTTGTTGTTTGAATGTGAGCATGCTCTTGGATTGGTGGGAATTTATTAACAACTTAAACCTCTAGGTGTTCAGCCAATTTTCGATTTAGTTGTTCCTCAGATAAGGTATCTTTCATCCCCCATTACTCCATGACTTAAGAATAAAAAAGCATCCCAGACAAGAAAAAGCCAAAGGAATTCATCACCACCAAACCAATATTACAAGAAATGTTAGAGGAACTTTTTTAAAAAGAAGAAAAAAAAGGATAAATAATAAAATGGCAATCACTACATATCTATAAACAATTGCTTTTAATGTAAATGGATTAAATGCTCCAATCAAAAGACGTAGAGTGGCTGAATAAATAAGAAAACAAGACCCTTACATATGCTGCCTATAGGAGACTCACTTCAGATGGAAAGACACAATCAGACTAAAAGTAAAGGGATAGGAAAAAATATTTCGTGAACATGGAAATAATAAAAAAAACAACTAGAATAGCAGTACTCGTACCAGACAAAATAAAGTTGAAAACAAAGGCTACAGCAAAAGACAAAGAAGGATCCAGTAATTCGATTTCTGGGTATTTACCCATAAACCTCCCCCTAAAAAAACTAATTAAAAAAGACATATGCTTCCATATGTTCATTGCAGCATTATTTTCAATAGCCAAGATATGAAGGCAACCTAAGTGTCCATCAGTGGTTGAATGTATAAAGAAGAGGTGGTACAAATATAGAATAGAATATTACTCAGCTATAAAAAAAGAATGAAATCTTGCCATCTTCAGCAACGTGGATGGACCTAAAGGGTATTATGCTACGTGAAATAAATCAAGCAGAGAAAGACAAATACCGTATCACTTCAATTATATGTGGAATTTAACAAACAAAATAAACAACCAATAGAGAAACAAACTCATACATGCAGAGAACATCTTGATAGTTGCCAGGTGAAGGGGGTTTGGGGAGATGGGTGAAAAAGAGGAGGGGATTAAGAAGTACAAATTTGTAGTTACAAAATAGTCACAGAGCTTTACAGTACAGCATAGGAAATACAATCAATAATATTGTAATAACTATGTACGGTGTCAGATGGATACTAGATTTATCAAGTGATCACTTCGTAAGTTTTATAAATATCTAATTACTATGTTATACACTTGAAACTAATGTCAACTATAATTGAAAAATAAAAAATTATTTAAAAAAATAAGTGAATGAGCAAACAACATTCACTGTTAATTGGTTTATTACCAAAGTTATTCCTTTCTATTACAGAAGATAATAAGAAGCACTGAATATATAATCAAAATAAAGAATATAGGAATATTAGAAAGAAGAAAAATTTTAAATTACTCATAATTCCACTACCCAGAGATAATCACTTTGCAAATGAGTCTTTCCAGGCTTTTTTCTATACTTTAACACTTTGGGTATGTTTGTGGTGTTTTGAGCCCTAACTTGTTGAGTTTAAAATATTTCAGCTTTAAAATATATTCTTTTTTACTGCCTTTATGGTCAAGATATGAGCCTGATATTTAGAATTTATTGACATTTCTCTATGTGTGTGTACACGTGCACACATACGCATGTTGAGAGAAGGTGGTAAATTTAAATTTATCTTTCAATATCCTATATTATTGAAGAGGTTTAAAATATGTAATCAAATTAACTAGTCATAGCCTCTAAATACTCATTTAAATTTTTGTCTGTTTGATTAGACTTACAGAAAGATGTTTTCCACTACTATTTTTATGTTGTCAATTTCTCTTTATTGTTTAAACATATTTTCTGTAGATACTAATACATTCTTATTTTAAAAGATTCAAATGGTAAAGATAAGGTCTTGCCCTCCTCCCAACCTGAGCATCACTGTACAGTTTGACTTATATTCTTGAAGGTTTTTTCCTGTGTATTTACATCAAAATAATTTTTTAAAAACAAATGCAAATATGTTGCCTGACTGTTTTGTAAATTGCTGTTGTAAAAAAATTAATTGTATGTTTTGGAGCTCTTTCTATGTCAGTTCATATAATATTTTATCATTTCCCTTTTGCTCTGAATTATATTTTATAGAATGAATGTACTATAATTTAATTAACCATGCCCCTATTGATGGATGTGTATGCTATTTCTTCCTTTTTTTTTTTTTTTTGCATTATAAACTATGATGCATTGAAAATTCTTGTACATGCAAGTATTTCTTTAGATTAGATGCTTTGAAGTTTTTTGGTTGATGGTGAGGCTCTTTTAAAATTTAGCAGAGACTGTCAAATTGCGTCCTTTAAGACTTTACAGATTTGCTTACCAATAGGATATACATGTCTATTTCTCCACACTTGTCCAATACTTGATGTTATTAATATTTTAAATTTTTGCTAATCTTATGTTTGAAAAAAAAAATAATATCCTGCTCTTTTAATTTGCATTTTCTTGAATGTTAGTGAATTGAGCATATTTCATGTGCTTATTTACCTTTTTTTCTCCCTGAGTTACCTTTCTTTTATGTTGTATGCTTTTAATATTATTGTTTATAGAAGCTCTCTTAATAACTTTGTCTGATATAGTCATTTCAAGTATTTTCTTTAAATAAACTGTTTGACTTTAAAGTTTTTTGGTGATTTTTTTTCTCATGCAACGTTTTAAACTTTTTAAAGTGTCCAAATATGCCATTTTTTATTTCTACTCTTATCTTGGTGACATGCTTGGGAGGGTTTGTCTCACTCTAAGATTATAAAATTGTTCTCCTATGTTTTCTTCTAATATTTTACAGATTTCCTTAGCTCTTTGATCCATATGGAATTTATTTTAAGACATATTATAAAATAGCTGAATTCATTTATTTCCAAATGGGTAGTAAATTTTCCCAACAAACTTTCATCACATATTTTGTTGCTGATTTGAACAGCCATCATTATTATTAAAGATTAATAACTAATAATTAATTAGAGATTAGATTCACACATATATACATAAATCTGTGTGTGTATATACACACACAAAATTCTGATCCACTGATAATATTTGTCTGTTTTACCCCTAATACTAACTACTAAATATTTCTTTTATTTTTTCAACTTTATTGAGGTTTAATTGACAAGTAAAATTGTAACATATTTCAAGTGTACAACATGATGATTAGGTATACATTGTCAAAGAATTCTCCTCCATCGAGTTAGTTAACATATCCATCACCTCACATATTTACCTTTTTTTTTTTTTGGTGAGAACACTTCTACTCTCTTAGCAACTTTCCATTATAAAATACAGTGTTATTAACTATAATTTCCATTTTATACATTAGATCTTCAGACCTTATTCATCTTATGAAAGACAGTTTGTACCCTTTTATCAACCTCTCCCTAGTTCGCCCACCTTCCAGCCTTTGGCAACCACTGCTCCACAGTCTGTTACTAGATGTTTTTTATATAGCTATGTTTGTATCTTGAGGCAAATCTATTCTTACTGTTGTTAGTTTTCAAAATTTTTTGAATTTTTTTCTCATATAAACTAAGATTGAAATAGTCAAGTTTCATTAAAAGTTCTAAGATTTGGTGGTGGGGGGGTGACATGTATCATTTATAGGTTAATTTGTACTAGAAACAGGTGTCTTGATAAGTCACTATTTAGGCAATCAAGGACAATAATGGCAATTAAGTATGTGCCTGGAGTTGTAGTCCAGAATGAGGTATATTAAATCCAGTAAGCCAGGTGTGTATGTGATGGGTGAGGGTGGGGAGTGGGAGCAGGTAGCTTTAAGTTGTAATAAAGATGGTCATCGTGGCACAGTGAACAAATGGGATCAGATCTGGCCTCTGTCATTTTTTGGTTATGTTACTCTGACCAAGTTGTTTAACATCTTTGAGTCTCAGCTTCTTCATCTATGAAATGGGGATAATCATATCTGTAGCATAGCATTTTTGGAAAGATTAAATGAGATAATAGCTTCTCAATAATTCCTAGTCCTCGTCACTTCTTCTTTGAGGAGTCATCAGTTATATTTGGTAAGAGGTGGTCCCCAAATAATAAATCACACAGAAGTTCTCAAAATTATCAGGTAACTGTGGTTCTTTTTTTTTTTTTTAATTGACTGAAAAGGTGTCTAAAGCTCATTGAACATCAGTCATCATTAAATAAATACCCAAGATGACTCTGAATTAGTTCTATTACAGGGACAAGTGTTCATCGCCATATGGAAATAGGACTTGGGTTAGGCTTTGTACACTGTAAGTTCTCCAGAAATACTAGTTACCATAGTAGATCATAAGATTAATATCCATTATTCCCACACTTGGACATTTAAACTTGAGTATCCTATAAAAACAATTTGGAGAATGAGAAAGCTTATATGCATAAAGATTTTCATACTAGTGCTACTTATAATATGAAAATCATAATGGGCTTAATTTGCCGATCTGAGTGGGAAAAGTTTAGTATATTACTATATACTCATTTGGTGGACTTGAATACAGTCTAAAAAAATTATACTGCTATATAGCAGCTTGAAAAACTACTTATGATTTTATGCTGAATGATAAAAGTCTGAGTGTAAATTTATGTATACATTTTGATATAACTTTGTAAAAATCCTTATGCATCTGGACAAGGACAGGAAAGGAACATAAAATAGTAAAGACATACAACGTATTGAGGAAATTATTGTTCAATTAATGTTGAATAGCATTTTCTGGATTTTGCCTGTTTTGGAGCCTTATTGCCCTATCTGAAGCTTGAGTATCAAAAAGTTCCATGTGGAACTTTACTTCAGACTGAGAAACCAGCCCAATCAGTCATGAGGAGAACAAAGTAGAATGATTTATTGAAGGGTGAGTGTTTCCAGAATTAGGAAAGTCAGAACAGTTTATGGGATATTTTTCAGTCATTTCACCTTATCTGTGAAATGGGGATATTCCCTGGTGCTGCTTGATTTTATTTTGAGAAAAAACTGATGACTTTGTACCATTTAAGAGGCCGAGGGGAAAGAGATGAAGATTGAGCGGTGAAAAACTTACATGATAGATCAAGTTGGGGTGCCAGACAACAGGTGCTAGCCAAGAAATAGTGAGTATTTGAGAGGTTGTGTATTCACTCATTATTGCCACACATATGAAGTAATGGCTAAGTTCCTATACATGAGGGAACCCCAAAATATGTTTTACAATATTACACTTAATTCACTATTTAAGTCACTGTTTCTACTGCTAGAATTCTATTGCTCTTCTAATGATCTCAAGTGGCTGAACACAGCAAATGTCCACTGCAGTGACTGAAATGATAAAAAGATACTCTGAAAGTGTCTGCAGGGAAATGAAGAGAATTTCTCTTCTCTCTACAGGAGGAACGAAAAAAATTTTCTTCCTTCAGTAATAGTCCTAGAGGGCATCTTGTTGTGCCCTGTAAAAATAAAAGTCGGACCAGAGGGCAGGGGGCAGAGGAGAGAGAGGAGCTGGGAAGTAGACGGGGTAAAGGGGATCAAATATGTGGTGACAGAAAGAAAGATAACTATGAGAGGTGAACAACAACAACAAAAGTCAGGATCAGCCTTATTTATTCTAAATTTCAGAGAATAAACAATATATTTTGTTTTAACAGAATTCGGAAACCTTTGAATTTTATCTAAGAGTAATGATCTAAGTCTGGTTAAGTAAAGCTTGACTAACTAGCTATTCTGGATGATCTCAGAATAGAAGTTAGTGCAAATTACTGACTTAAAAGACAAACATTACCTGCTTAATAAAGTTGAAAATTGAAGTACTAAAATTGTAAGACTGCAAAACTATTATTCGTCTGATGGTTTTGTTTTTTAAAATTCTATTTAGGGCTGGGACCTGTGTTAGTGGTGAGAACTGCGGTGCGCGCTGCGGTTCCCGCAGCCCTGCCCGGAACCTGTCCAGGATCAGCACTGGGCAAAGCAGCCTCACCCCCGGCTCTGCCTCCTCACAAGCGAGGGGGCAGTGAAGCCATTCTGTGCAAAGGGACACGTGGCCATGACAGCTGCAGTCACGCGCCAAAGGTGGGAGCAACCCAGAGTCCATCCAGGGTTGTGAACAAGTGAAGTGTGGTCCATCCGTAGAGCAGGTGTCAATCACACAAAAGAATGCTGTGCTGACACCTTGAAAACATTATGCTTGGTGAAAGACCGGATGTAAAAGTTAAACAAACAAACAAACAAACAAATAAATAAAATTATATTTATATCCATCATAAATAAATAAATAAAATTATATTTATATCCATCAAAGCCTTTTAACTATACATGCTTCTCTCTTGCACCATTCACATCCCACCAGGTTAAGTAATCCCTTCCCACGTGAGGAATAGGGACTTCTTTTTTTATATACAAAACAAAAATATTCATAAAAGGTTTATTTATGTATGGGACTTCTTTCTATGAAATAAACCCTCGATAATTCTACAAGGGTCTTTCTCTCACAAATGGCATGAATCATTTTATCAATATGGAAAGAAAGGCCCCGTGAACTGAATTGACTTTCCCAAAGTCATGGAGTCATAGAATGGGTATGATGGGGTCCCACAGTGTGTCTGCTTATGGGAGAGAAATCCGGAATGAGGCTGGGGAGGCAGGTACCTGTGAAATGCACCTGCTGGCTTCTCCTTCCTGATCTGGGCAGAGATGCAAGATAGCTAGCTGGTCACCATCTCCTAGATGGCCAGTGAGTTCTTGTTGAAAAGATGGAAATAAAGGAGATGAATGAGCACTTTAGGCTCCAGTAGCTCCTATTCAGGTTTGGTTTTCTTGAAGTATGTAAAATTCTAATCCTGGGGTTGAGCAATTCTGCTTCTGCCATGCACACCTGTTATTCTCCAATTTAATCCTATTAGATGAGAATCCATTCAATTTGGTTCAATCCAATTTGATAAAATCTTACTGTGTCTGTCACATACTGTAACAGATAAAAGACAAATGCCACTCTCTCTGGTCTTTAAAAACTTATTTTTTAAAGTACTTCAGGTACACAAAATTAGATTAATCATAATTCTTGGTCCATGTTGCACTGTCACACTATCATCATTGGTCCACAAATGAACATTGTTTAATAAATTTAGCTAAGAATAGTATGCATATAACCACTGCCTAACCCAGGAACACCACCAATAACTTCTTTTTTACCTTGGACTAGACCACTATCCCCTCATCTTGCCCCTCCCACTCCAGAGGTATCTACTGAATTTTGTATTTATATTCACTCATTTCTTTTGTTGTTCTAGTTTTAATGTATACACACATATGCCTAAAATATATAAAAACATGATATTGTTTACTTTTATTGTTTTTGAATATTCTTTGGATGCAAAATAAAACATATTAATTCAAAACATACTCAATAGGCCTTCTCTCTACTAATCACTGTTCTAGGTGCTGGGAAATAAAGCAGTGAAAACAAACAAACATACAAAAATTCCTACCCTCATCGACAAATAACAAACAAATAACCAAGTTAAATGTTTAGTATGCCCATTCGTGATAAGAGCTATAGATAAAAATAAGGCAGGGAAAGTCCAAGGGGGATGTCGGGGCTCCTGCATCATAATTAAGACAATGAGGGAAGGCCACTGAGTATAGGAGTACATCTAACACAGTTACACCTGAGGCAAGAGCAATGATCTCAAGCAGGTGGCCCCAGCCAGACCCTGAGGGTTCCTTGGCTTTTAAAAAAGATTTTTAATTCCCATTTAGGACTTAAAATACATTCATCTTTTAAGATTCAGCTAATTGTGTTTCAATGTGGAATTCTGAAGGCACAGTTTGCAGGAACCATGCAAGGGTATTAGAGAGCCAGCTCTAATATTTCATGTGACGGCATGGAGTGTGTCTTGTCTGCTCCCCAATTGTATCCCCAGCTTCAGCACAGTCTCCATGACAAGGGAAACATGAAAGAAATAGCTGTTGAATGAATGAATGCATAAATATATAACATTCATGCAGCATTTTTCAGGTTACCTGTGAGCTCTTTGGAGACTGGGATTAGAATCCTATGATTGATACTCTTGGGGTATGGTATTTGTCCTGACACCAATAACTTACATTAGAAATATTAAAATCTCTGAGAAATCCTATAGTTAAAAATCCAACTTTAATCTTTCAGTATATTCTGCCCTCTGTAAAAAAAAATATGTATTTCCTGCTGAATGACTGTTAATATCCTATAGAATTAGTCTTCTGTGGATCACCCTAGAGAAAATACTGGGATTATGGCTAGATAATCCACATTATGAGAAAAGTTCTGCAGAACAAAATCTGCAGGGCAGAGCCTTTGTGGATGCATGAAAGGTGGGAATGCCATATCAGAAGTTGCTGTCATAGGCAGAATAATACACGCCCCATTCTCTCCAAAGATGCCCGTGTCTTAATCCCTGGGACCTACAAATATGTTACCTTACATGGTCCTGTGGACCGAACTGTGTCCTCTCCCAAACTTGTATGTTGAAGCCCTAATCCCCACTGCGATGGTAATTAGAGATGGGACCTTTGGGAGATAATTAGGTTAGATGAGGTCATGAGGGTGAGGTCCTCAGAATGGGATTAGCACCCTCATAAGAAGACATATCAGAGACTACTCTCTCTCTGTCTCTTTCTCTGTGCTATGTGGGGACAGAAAGAGAAGGTGGCCACCTGCAAGCCAGGAAAGGGGCTTTCCCTAGAACCTGACTCTGTTGGCACCCTGATCTTGGACTTCCAGCCTCCAGAACTGTGAGAAAATAAATTTCTATTGTTTTGTCACCCAGTCTATGGTATTTTGTTAGAGTGGCCCATGTTAAAACACTTGGCATAGGGGAATTAGTTAATGCTGCAGATAGAATTAAGACTGCTAATCAGCTGACCTCAAAACATACAGATTATCCTGGATGAGCCTAATTGAATCTCAAGGGTCCTTAAATGTGGATGCCAGAAGCAAAAGAATTGAAGTCAAAGAGAGGTTTCAAGATGCTATATTTCTTCTTTAGAAGATGAAGGAAGAGGGGACAGCCTCCAGAATCTAAAGAGAACCAGAAAACACGTTCTCCTTAGAGTCTCCAAAAGGCGTACAGCCCTGCCATCGCCTTGACTGTAGCGTAGTGAGACCCTTTTCAGACTCCTGATCTCCATAACTATAAGATAATATACTTGTGGTGCTTATAAGCCACTAAGTTAGTAGTAATTTACTACAGCAGCAACAGGAATCTAATGCCGTGGCTGAGAAAAGAATCAGTGGTTGTCAGCAAAAGAAGGAAGAAGTTCAGCTATGGACCGTTTGTACAGAAGCCTACAATGACAATTCACCCTTACGTTCCTCCTATTCTGATTATGTCTAGTAGAAATTCTTGAAAGATTTTGATGGAATAAGTTTTCTCAAACTTCAAAAAATATTCTACTGATCATTTCGTTAGCAAGATGGAACTGGGAACTAGTTAAGATATTTGTGCATCAGTGGGCTTTACACTCAAAAGCTATCAATGCAATTTTTAAAAGAAGATTGAGCATGGGTAAAATATTTGTTCTAAGTTTCAAACTAATTAATGGTGAAGGTAGAGCCAGAGCCTGAGCTTCTCTTCAGATCATGGTGGAAATCTCTTCAATAGTGATCATATGGTAAAAACTTTTAGGACCAACCTCTTAGTCCAATCTGTTCAATTTATAGGAGAGAAAATTCAGTCCCAGAGATGTTAAGGATATAGCTTAAAGTAGAAATCAGTAGTCTTTTTAGGTGATCTGAAGGATGGAGGACAGAGAAAACACAGAGAGGATGACCTGTGGAGTCCTGAGATGTCCCTTGCTTTCTCTGGAAAGACAAACAGCAATTGCAGACTCTGAAGCCCCATCCCTGGATATTGCTGGGGGTAGAAAAATGAGGTGTTGGTGTGTTACACCTTCCAATGCTTAGCTGAGTTCACCTACTGCTTCTCTACTGCCTGCTTTGCCTGCTCCTTGGCTTCTTTCAGCTGCAGCCCCAAGTCCTGGAGCCCTTCCACCCCAGCAGCTTACCCTCCTCTTCCCCAGAAAGCTAGAGAGGAGTGCCCAATCCATATGCAAGATCTATCCCAGAGGACTCAGAGTTTATGCTCACAGCACCCTCTTCTCATTCTAAGTCTCTGCTTTCACGCCTAAAATGTGAAGTTTGCATTTTGGGGAGTCTTTGGGCACCAAAAACCTTGAGAGCTTGATAGGGCAGCAAAGAGCGTTGATCAAAGACTGCTCAGATTATGGTAGGGTCACCAGATAAAATATGGAATGCCTAGTTCAATTTGGATTTCAGATATAAGTAAGCCCCTGATACTACAGCATGCTAAAAATATCATTTATCTGAAATTCAAATTTAAATGGGCCTGCTGTATTTTTATTTGCTAAATTTGACAACCCTAAATTTGTGAGAGATAGAGGCAAGGTCATGGCAAGTACCAGGGTCTGCCTTTGTGTGGGCTGTAGAATGGAAAACGGAGAAAAAAAGAGAAATAAACGAATGAAACACAACAGTTCTTTAGAAGCAAAATCAATTAATGGCCCTCTCTCCATTCTATCTTTGTGCATGGTGTGTGTGTATGTGTGTGTGTGTGTGTGTGTGTGTATGTGTGTGTGTGTGTGTGTGTACACACATACATATAAGTCCTTGTATTTTATGGACACGAGGATTATGACATTGAGGAAAACTGTTGACAGTGATACTGATTACAGATATTGACAAAACAATGGTGAGATCAAACAGTAAAAATGTAGTTAAAAAGTAACACTATTTATTGCATTTATGTGAACTGCCTATCATTTATGCCCAACTGCCTGCACAGTCCAATCACAATGTTGCTTTTTCTCAGTCTTTACATGTCTTCAGAGAACTATAAAATGTTACAAAAGGGTCTGAGAAATCACCTCATCCAACCCTGACATTTACAGATTAAGGAACCAAGACTCAGAGAGGAGGTAACCAATGCAGAATCCAGCTGCCTAATAATAATAAAACAGTATTTTTTGAGGTCTTACTAAAAGCCAGGTATTTTCCTTAGTGCTCTACTTGTATAATCACATTTAATCCTCACAACAACTTTATAATCATTCTCATTACTCAAATGAGGCAAATTGAGGCAGAGAGAATTATGCCGTTTATCTTCGGTTCAAGTGAGGTGCCCACTAAAAACCCAATTAGTTTGGTTCTAGGCCTATACGCTCAACCATGAAACCCTGAAGCCTCTCAGATAACATTAGTTTATATCACTAAACATGTTCATACATGTAAACTTTCACAGTTTACTACTCCTGTGGCATGAGTTTGTAGTTAATAACAAGATCACTTGAATACAACTTACAGAAAGCTGGCTAGATGCTGTTGTCCTACTTGTCAATTTCAGAGTCTGCTCACTTATAAACAAGCCCTATAATACAGTGAGTATGATCAAAGACCAACTTAGTTTCATTTATTTTTTTGAACTATTTTTAATGAAATATGTAACACTAGGCTCTACTATCAAAGCAAACACTAGTAGTGAGATAGAGTTTTATGAACTTACATTTTGAGTAGCTCGTGAAAAAAAAATGAAAAAATAAGTGAGAGAGAGAGAGAGAAAGAAATCAAAAGAGAGCAGAAGGTTTCCTTATCCATTGTTAACCACAAAATAAACTAAGTTCTCTTAGAAGAGGCAAGCCCTTCTGTTAGCATGCTGCCAGCCAGGCTTCTGTGCTGGTGCAGCTACAGTAGTAATTATATAGACAGAATGATCACCATCCTCAATATTCCATTTACTTAGTTTTATATGCTGCTTGTTTTTTTTTTTTTGTCTTTCAGATTATCAATCCCTTGCATCTCAGATAATTAAACTACTTTGTCCTCTTCCACACCACAACTTCTCTGTTTATCAAAGGTAGATTAAACATGCCTGTGTCTGCTTTAATATCATGTTTCCTGAAGCTACCCTTCCTGTGACACAAAAGCCTGTCCAAGCTTTTAAAAAAATGAGGCAGCAATTGGAATTCTCAGAAGCTTCAGGATCTAACTGGGATATACCAGGACTCCACCAGTGCACTAAGATAGGAATGAGGGGCAGTGCAAACATTGTATTCCCTCTAGTCTGCACTTTAGGGAGGAAGGATTCGTTTGCTAAGTCTGCTTTGCAATTCTATCTAGTACCTTCACCAAATTCATTTAGACAATCCTGCTCCTCCCCTGCCCACCCTCCCCTCTCCCCCCATATGATACAGGAAGCGTGCATTTGAAATGAATGTATCTTCTTGCAAAACAAATCTGCATCCTCTCTTCTTCAGAAAGGTGGCAGTGTTGCCTTGCGGTTTTGACGAAATTACAAAGCACTGTTAATGTCTCCAGCGGATTAACTGACCAACCACCTCACCTCGCCATGAGAAGGAAAGGAAGGACATAACCACTGCTGAACCCAGTGGCTGGGCAGACTCATCCTGGAGCTTCAAGGCACTGAGTCTTGCGGCTGCGTAAGCTCTCGAGTTTTCATCTCTTTTCAACAGTATAGAGCCTAAGAAAATCTCCAGTGGACCTCACAGACATCTAAAAGCCAGGAGCATCTAAGAAATCCACACTTCACCCTCATTTTCTCGAATCCACTCTTCTCATTGTTGAAACATCAATCTCCAGGGAAACACTGAGTAGACCCAAATAGAAGGGCTAGGAAATGTTAGCAAACTAGATCAGCATCCTTCTTACACCTGTTATGCCGGATATTCATACTAGAGTTCTTATAAAGTAATTTATCTTCTAAGTAGGAGTTCTGCCATTTATTGAGTAGTTTGTTACAGCTTTTAGAAAACAAGTATTATACACATAGCTATGGAGAAAGAACTTAAGAAGGCAAGTATCTCTGTGTCTAAATGTGGAGCCCCACACCTTCAAACCTTCTATGGGCACCTATACCAACCCTTAGTGAGCAGCAAATTAGAGTTCCCATCTCTCCCTTCCACTCACCTTCACTTAGCGTCCTTTGAGAAGTTTCTTTATGCGCTACTAAAACAGAAACTTAGGGGCAAAATTCTCCATTTATAAATATCAGATGGTTTGGGAAAAAATATTTGTGGCACTGGACTTTTTTTTTTCTACAGTGATGTCATTTTAAATACTTGGTGTGCTCCAAATTTGCTATTTTTACTTCCCCCAAGTGACTTTTTTGGGAAATACATTTGTTTGGATTAGCTACATTTTAAGTGACCCCTGTAATCTAATATGCAGCATCAGGTTCATCTCAGCAATTATCACTAATACTATGCTGCTTACAAACTTGAAATCCCATATTTGTTCATTTTCAAACTTGTTCCTTTTGAATGTGCCCCTCTAATTTTTCTATTCACATAGAGGAAAAATAAAATGAAATAAAAAGATTGGCCTTTTCACAAACAAAAACCACACTCATCAACTCAAAATTATTTAAAATGGAAGACATTAAAGGCCCCCGAAGTCAAATAAAATTTTCACTTCCACAATGTGCTTTTGGGGAACAAGGTCGAAGTAGCCACTGCCGGCTTTGAGACATTTATTGGAAAGCAGTCTAGAGTTGAGAAGTGCAGAAGAGGAAAGTTTAAGAAGGAGTGCTAAATGCCTCAGCCCTACCTGATCTGAATTTGCTCCTAATCAGCAAAGAATGCTCAGCCCCCAGGAGGGTCATGTTGAGTCTCAGCGAGCCGCTGGTCCCTTGGCCAGACGCCCCCTGTTTTCCACCAGGAACAGGCTCGCAGGAGCCCAGCTGACCGCAGCTAACAACCCAGAATTCATCCAACTCTCCGTGAGCTCCCCTGGGTAGGAGGAGTACAGTGGCAGCCAGTGACCGAAACCAGTGTCCCCGGAAAACTGACGGCTCCCCCCTCGCTGTGCGGTGCTGATTAACTCTTAGCCGGCAGGAACCTCCTCCTCCTGCGTCTGTCAGAGCAGCGGCATCCCAGGCGTTCTTGGCTGATGTCATAGGCTGCCAGCGATTGCGGAGTATCACCACCACGCCGTTATGAAGGTCCCAAGTTTGCTATCTGATACTTTTTACTACTGACAGGAGCTCAGCCAATCAGGAGCGGCGAGCGGGGACCGGGCAGTTGGAGTAGCCCGGGGCGTGTGGAGAGTCGGATCTTAACTCTGCAGCGAGCTGGGCGGACGCAGAGGCACGGGGTTGGCCGGCAGGGCCGGGGTCTGGCATCCGCCAAGACAAAGTTAAGGATACGGAAGGACAGAAAGGAGGGCTGCAAAGCGCCTGGGCTTGCAGGTTGTGCACGGCTCTGCGGACATGGCGGTGGGGGCGGTGGGGGCGGGGCTCCTAGGGGCTGGGCCAGGGTGGGTGGGAGCCACGGGACTTCCCCACAGCTGGGCAGCTGCTTGGTAGGTTGACGCGAAGGGAATCTCACACCCAGGAAGGGACGCGCGCGCCTACGAGACTCCCTGCGCACCGCGCTTTGCAAATAAGCTGGACCACTTGCAGATAAAGCTTGCAACAGAGCAGTCTCCACATTCTCAAGGCACAGAGAGACTGTATTCACCTCGCAGCTCTAGTATCAAACTTGATTACACATCCGCGGAGAAAATGAAAAGCCTTTCATTTTTCTGGAATATGCGCTTTCTGGACAAACCTGACTCAGTGTATCTGCAGATCTAGTCCGGACGATTTGCTGTCCCTTTGGGGGAAGACATATGAGTAGAATGCCCTTTTGGGCTCTCAGACTCCAGAAGGGAAGATCTGTGCAGCAGAGTGATGTGAGAGCTGGGGTTGGGTTTAGCATAGAAAGGCTCCAAGGGTTTTCTAGGAGCGAGTACCTCCTTAGGGAAAAATCCATTACAAATTGAACACTGAATTATTGTGCATCCATCAATAAATAAAATGAAGACCCTGCTCTCAAGAGGCTGCTTAATAGTTGACACAGAAAATAAAAAACCAAACTATATACGTATATAAAGTTGGGCTGAATTTATTTGCAACCGTACATGCACATGGGCCTCGATATATCATTTGTTTCATAAATGCCTGCTTATGTCTCAGGAGACCCTTAAATCCTTAAAAGATCAATTGGTGACAGATGAAGACCCAAGGCGACAGTGGCTCATGGGACCACTCTAATCCCCTGAGTTTGGGCCTCTGCCTGAATTTCCTGATTCTTAAGAGTTCACTCTTTAGATCTGACCAGTTGTTTGTGTAAATGAGATCTTCTGGGACAGACCACTTAATTCCTGATGTGTCAGAAAGGAGGCAGAGCAAGCCCACCCATGTTGCGGTGGGAATGCTGACCTGCCCATGGGGCCTGTGCACAGGCCTATGGGATGTGCAGGAGCACCCCAGTGATTATGTAACATTCCCATACAGAATATATTGCTTTCTTTGTCTTGCTGTAACAAGCTGAGTTTACAGCACAAATTTATTATTCTGAAGTTCTTGGAGGTCAGAAGTCTGAAATGGGCTTCGCTGGGCTATAATCAAGATGTTGGCAGGGATACATTCCCTTCTGGAGGATCTCTAAGAGAGTTGTTTCCTTGCCCTTTCCAGCTTCTAGAGGTCAATCATATTCTCCAGTTTGTGGCCCCTTCTTCCATGTTCAAAGTCAGCAGCAGTGGGACAAATGCTTATCATGTGGTGTGGCTCTGACCTCTCCTCTTCTGCCTCCCCTTTCCACATTGAAGGACACTTGTGACTATATGATGTCCATCTGGATAAACCTTAGTATAAGATCAGCTGATTATTGACCTTACTCCCATCTGTTGCCTTATTTCCTTTTGCCACTTAATGTGGCATAGTCACAAGTTCCTGGGATTAAAAAGTGAACATGGGAAGAAGGTACTCTATTCTGCCTTTGACACAGCATGACTCCTCTTTCTACCAGCATGTTCCAGTCCTCAGTGGAGCCCCAAGCTCCTGGTCTTCAATGAAAACAGGTCAAGTAAAGGGAGGTTTGGGAATAGGAATGTACAGGAGCCTGGAAGAACCCTGGCAAGCTTGGCGATGCCTGTGGCAGGGTAGTAATCTTCAGGAAAGAGACTGATGGGATAAGGAACATTGCTAAATTATCGGAGTAGAGAAAAAACTATTCTGAGCACATTAAAAACAAAAGAAAGCCAAACAGATTTTTATCCCGAGGGTTGTGGAGCTGAGAAGAAGGCAACTTGGCAGAGACTTATTTTTTCAGTGAAAGTTGTGATAAAAACAGCTGAAGCCAGTATTGAATGTAAGGGTCTGCATGACCTAGATGAGTTAGACTGGAGTAAACTTTTTTCCTTTGCAGGCGAGGGGTTAGGAAGAAGGGGGAGAGGGCAGGGAGAAAGAGACAGAGAAAGATTGATGGAGAGACAGAGAGAGAGAGAGAGAGAGAAGAGTATAGTTTCTTTTTTGAGTGCGTTTGGGAAATGCTGGGAACCATAGCCTTTCTCAATTTTCCCATAATACTGTGGAGCTGCTGACGTCTGCCCTCTGGAATTTATACCCCTATGGCGTGGAATATCTATGGATATAAATATGCTCATTTAGAAGCTCATCTTTCTACCTCTCTATGTAAGCATTTTTTTGTGTGGAAAAAAAAATTGGGGGGTAAAATTTGATTAGTATGCTTAGCCTGTGGTGCTTTGGCAGTAGCTGGCTGCCACCAGGTTCTGTCCTGCAGTTTGACCACGTTAGCAGTACTTTTCCTCTGCCTTGCTACCCTGTGACCTTCTCTCCTGAGGCCTAGAGTGAGCCTGAGATGTGATGTATAGGAGACACAGAAGCTTCTAACAGCAGGAAGAGCTTGATTTAAACCTAATCTACCCCTG
>NW_011888825.1:4533501-4534238 GCF_000151845.1 Pteropus vampyrus | reverse complement strand
AGTTCCTATGTTTTCTTCTATGCATTTTATTGTTTCAGGTCTTATATTCAGGTCTTTAATCCATTTTGAGTTAATTTTGGTGTGTGGTGACACACGACAGTCTAGTTTCATTCTTTTGCAGGTGGCTTTCCAGTTTTCTCAGCATCACTTATTGAAGAGGTTTTCCTTTCTCCACTGTATATTTTGACGTTTTTGTCAAAAATTATTTGTCCATATAAATATAGGTTTACTTCTGGACTCACGATACTGTTCCACTGGTCCATGTGTCTGTTTTGCTGCCAATACCATGCTGTTTTGATTACTGTCACTTTATGGTATAATTTGAAGTGCTACCTCCAGCTTCGCTCTTTTTTCTCAGAATGGCTTTGGCAATTCAGGGTCTTTTGTGCTTCCATACAAATCTGATGATTTTTTGTTCTATTTCTTTAAAAAATGCTGATGAGATTTTGATGGGGATTGCATTAAATCTGTATAATGTTTTAGGTAATATGGTCATTTTAACTATGTTGATTCTTCCAATTCAAGAATATGGAATATCTTTCCATTTCTTTGTATCTTCTTCGATTTCTTTTAATAGGGTCTTATAGTTTTCATGATATAGGTCCTTCACATGTTTCATTAGATTTATTCCGAGGTATTTTATTTTATTTTTTGTTGTAATTGGAAAAGGAAGTATTTTTTCCACTTCTTTTTCTGACACTTCATTATTAGAGTATAGGAACGCTATGGATTTTTGA
>NW_011888825.1:4522941-4532335 GCF_000151845.1 Pteropus vampyrus | reverse complement strand
GTTGGAATGATTTCAACCCTCATTTTGTTGAGACTATCTCTGTGTCCCAGTATGTGGTCAATCCTTGAGAATGTTCCATGCGCACTAGAGAAGAATGTATAAGCAGCTGTTTTGGGATGGAAGGCTCTGTAAATGTCAATTATGTCCAATTGGTCTAATGTGTCTTTTAAGGATATTATTTCCTTATCGATTTTCTGTTTGGATGATCTGTCCATATCCAACAGTGGGGTATTTAGATCTCCTAAGAAATAGGCCAAAACACTATTTCTTTCTTTAGTTCCATTAGTAATTGCTTTATATATTTTGGTGCTCCCTGATTGGGAGCATAGATATTAATAAGTGTTATGTCTTCTTGGTGCATAATTTCCTTTATCATTATGAGGTGTCCCTCAGTATCTTTCTTTACCTTTTTGATTTTGGAGTCTATTTCATCCAATATTAGTACTGCTACTCTCACTTTTCTCTGGATGCCATTTGCTTGAAACATCATTTTCCACTCTTTCAGTTTGTCTATATTTGTCTTTGGAACTGAGATGTGTCTCCTGGAGGCAGCATTTGGTTGGGTTTTGTTTTTTGATCCACTCTGCAACTCTGTGCCTTTTTATTGGTGAGTTCAGTCTATTTACATTCAGGGTGATTATTGAAATATGAGGTCTTCTTATAGCCCTTTTATCTTTTGCTTTCTGGTATCTCAGTGTTTCCATTGCTTCCTTGTCCCAGGGTTTCCATTTTCTTTATTTTGGTTGGCTTTTGTTGGTTTTCCCTCTGGTCCTTCTTGTTTTATGTTATATACTTTGGTTCTAAATCTTTGGTCTGTGGTTACAATTATGAATATGAAAAGGATAGTTGTATGGATACAGTCATCCTTTTTCCTCTGCATATGCCTTATCTCCATTCCCCTTTGCGAATCTGGATCTTTGAATCCTCCCCTTTTCAGTCATTGTTATCTCATGTTGGCCCTATGTATGCTGAACGTTCATTACTATCTTGCTATAGCAAATCTCTTCTTATTTTAAGCTTATAATGCCCTGATCATAGTAAGGGTTACACTCCTCTGCTTTTTTCAGCCTGCTAGTCACCTTACTCCTAATTATGCATTTTTTTTTGGTCATTTTGTTTTAGGTGAGCTGACCTCTTTTAGTATTTCCTGTAGTGCAAGCCTCGTAGTGGAGAATTCCCTCAATTTTTGTATGTCTGGAAAGGTCTTTATTTTTCCTTCATATCTAAAGGAAAGCTTAGCTGGATACATTATTCTTGGCTGGTAGTTCCTTTCATTTAATAGTTCAAATATTTGATTCCACTCCTTTCTGGCTTGTAAGGTCTGTGCTGAGAAGTCCGAGGATAATCTAATGGGCTTTCCTTTATAGGTTACTGTCTTCTTTTTCCTGGCTGCCTTGAGAATTCTGTCCTTGTTGTTGATTTTTGATAATTTTAATACAATGTGTCTTGGTGAAGGCCTTTTTGGGTTGAGGTAATTGGGTGTTCTATTGACTTCTTGAATTCCGAGCTCCAGCTCATTCCTTAGATTTGGGAAATTTTTGTCAACTGTTTGTCTGAAAATGCCTCCTAATCCCTGCTCCTTTCCCTCCCCTTTGAGAATTCCCATTATTCTTATGTTTCCTCTCCTGGTGGTATCAGCTAGTTTTTGTATTTCTCTTTCATTATTTTTCATTCTTCGGTTTCTCTCTTCTTTCTTCTGACTTATTTCTAGATTTCTGTCTTTGGTATCACTGATCCTTTTTTTCATTCGGTCGACTCTATTTCCCAAGCTTGTTATTTCATTTTTCAACTCTTGCAGTGTGTTCTTTATCTCCAGAAGGTCTATTGGTTTTTTTTTTTGAGGATTTCAATCTCCTTGCTAAAGAACTCATTCTGCTCATCTAGTTGTTTTTTTCAATTCCTGAAATTGTTGATATGATTCGTTTTGGATCTCACTGAGCTTTTTCAGAAGTACCATCCTGAATTCTCTGTCATTTAAGTTGCATATTTCTATGTAAGTGTATTTTCTTTCTTTCTAAGATGCCTTGTCACCTTGGTTGTTCATGGTGTTTAATAGACTATTTCTCCACCTGGGCATTAATAGAAGTGTGTTCTGCTTCCCTCGCCCCTGCCCCAGAAAGAGGATTTATTATATAATGGTCCCCCAGAAAGAGGATTTATTATATAATGGTCCCTAGCCTGTTGGAAATAAGGTGTTTTTCTTTTGATTTCCAGTAGGTGGCATCTAAGCCTCTTGGATTTCTGCTTTATATAAATTGTTAATAATGTCTTTTTTTTCCTTATAGATGTTTAATCATGCTCGCTACCCTCAGCCTCAGTTGCTGTCAGTGTTAGTGACAGTCGTGGTAGCGTTTGCTCAGATTCCCCTTGGGCTCTGTGCATTCCATCTTGGGGGGTATGTGGGTAGGGGCCCTCTGGGTTAGGGGTTGGAGGCTGTGGCTCAGCCTCAGTTTGGCAACCGTGGCTGGTAAAAATCAACTGTTGTTTCTCTGTTGTCTCCCCTTTTCCACCATCCCTGTTATTCTGCCTTCTGCCCTGATAATTGGGCACTGCTTCCAGCCACATGGAGCTCAGAGCACTCTCAGGCAGGGCTGTTCAGGTAAGTCGCCATTCCTTCTCCTCTCTCCCTCCTCCTACAGGGAGCTCTGGCTGCTGCGAGAGGCAGCTTCTTCATTACTCCCAGTCCACTGCCCGACACCCAGGGTTCTGACCTATGGTAGCTCTTATGTGCAGATCCCATGCTCAGACATGGTGGTATGCAGTTTGAGTGTTTTTTTGTTGAGTTTTAGGTGTTCAGCTTATTCTTGTTTCAAGGGGAGAGATCTGGGAAGTTTCTCACACTGCCATGTTTAATCCAATATCTTTATTTATTTTTTTAATTAAAATTATTGGGGTGAAATTGGTTAATCAAATCAAATAGGTTTCAAGTGTACAATTCAATAATATGTCATATGTATATTGCATTGTATGTTCACCACCCAAAGTTAAATTTCCTTCCACCACCAAATATTCGGCCTCCCTTACCCTTTTCTATCTCTCCCTTCCTCCCTTCCCTCTGGTAACCACTAATCCACTATCTGTTTGTCAAGTTTGTTTGTTACTTTTAGTTTTATATCCCACATTTGAGTAAAATCAAATACTTCTCAACTTTTTCTGTCTGACTTATTTTGTTTAGCATGATAAACATCCATGTTGTTACAAATGGCAGTATTTCATCTTTTCTTATGGCTGAGCAATATTCCATTGTATATATGTATGACACCTTCTTTATCCAATCATCTATCGTTGGACCCTCAGGTTGTCTCCATCTTGGCCACTGTGAACAATGCTGCTATGAACATCAGGGTGCATATATCTTTGCAGATAAATGTTTTCAAGTTTTTGGATAAATACCCAGAAAAGGGATTGCTGGGTCATATGGTAATTCTATTCTTAGTTTTTTGAGGAACCTCCATACTGTTTTCCATAGTGTAACAATTTATACTTCCATCAGCAGTGTATGAGGGTTCTTTTTTCCCCACAACCTCTCCAACACTTATTATTTGTCCTTTTGATAATAGCCATTCTAACAGCAGTGCATACTTTTATTATCTCACTGTTTTCGTGGGTCAGGATTCTGGGCCTCACTTATCTGGTTCTTCGCTCAGGATCATCTCACCAGTTGCAATCAGGGTGTTGGCTGGGGCTATGGTCTCATTTGAGGCTCAGTGTCCTCTTCTAAGCTCACTGGTTGTTGGTAGAATTCAGTTCCTTGTGGCCCTAGAATTCATCATAGCTTGCTTCTTCAAGGCCAGCAGAAGAATCTCTCTTTGGGAAATCTCTTTTTAAGGGCTCATCTGATTAGTCAGACCCACCCAGGATATACTCTTTTAGATTGACACAAAATCATACTAATTAGGAACCTTAATGATACCTGTGAAATCTCTTTACTTCAGCCATATGATGCAACCTAATCATGACAAAGTCTTCTGTCACATTCTCTAGTCCTTCCTGTGCTGAAGGATTATACAAGGATGTAAAGGGTGTAACTCATTGAGGCTCACTTTAGAATTCTGCCTTCCACAACTGAGATTCTTGGCCTTCAACCAATTGAAAGTGATTGTGTCTGTAGGCATGAGTCCATAACATAGCGTAGGGTAGTCAGTTTGAACTGACCCCTTATGGACTTCCTTATGGGTCAGCATGAAATCAGCTATTGGGTCACAGAGCAGGGGTTGGTGAGCTGAGGGACAGCTCACCTACATAGCCACAGGACCTCCAATTCTCCCCTTCTTAGCACAAGCCTCTTGTCTTAGCTGCAGTCATCACTGTCTTCTTGCATTTTATCATCTTGTCCTAACTATCTGTATCACCTCTTGTCTGTTTTCTCTTTTCTTTCACATGTCTGATGAACAACTTTAGGGAAGCATTTCCTCCTCTGTCATCCATTCACTGAAATTGCACCTAGGGAACTTTGTGAGTCACTTTGGTAAGTGCCCAGGTAGATATACAATATTAAAACAGGTTTGCAAACTGAAATTATATGACAAGGGTTAAGAAAGAATGTTTTGGGAAGAGGGTGTATGCAGCAAACTGGACAGCACAAGGCTTGTCCAAATGGGGCAGTCACGATCTGGCTCTAGTTGACTGTAGCCATTTGAGAGGGACTGTAAACACTTGTTGCCATTCCCTCCAGTTGTTCAAGCAAACTTGAAATCCAGGTTATAATGTACAATGTATTGATTTTTTAAAAATGTGAGCAACTATCTGTAATTTTAAAGTAAGTTTTAAAATACAGTATGAGTCAACCAGTGGTAGATCGAGATTGTGGGACCTGAGTCTTATACATCTGGGGATCTGGGGGCCTTTTAAAAAATGAGTGCAAAATTAGAAATGTGACTTTTGACTTAGATTGATAAATGCAATTACAACTAACTGGAACATAGAAGATTCATTTCCTTTCTCATAAGATCTTTCAGTCAGCTCCAAAAATGGTAATGCAAAAATGTTTCCTAGCTGCATTCTGCCTTCCTCTTCCCACCTGGAACTCTCTAGAATTCCAAGCTACTCCCAGCCTCCACAGAGAGAGAGCAAGTGAGGGCCCTGAAGCTTAATCTTCATTAATTTCACGGTAAATCCATTTCTGAGGCAAGCTGAGTGAGACACATACTGCACTGCTTTTTGGTCTCTGCTGTGAAATCTGTGCTCTGACCTTCAAGAGGTTTCATCTAGGCTCCAGGAGGGAGGATATACTACCAAGTTACTTGTTCAAGGAATTACCTGTTTAAGGAATACAGTCTCAGCCTATCAATTTGTTTCAATTCCAGAAATATTTATTAAACACAGACTGTGTTCTAGCACTGGAGGGTTTATAAAGATAAAGAAGATATAATCCTGGACAACTAGGAGCCAAGAATATAGTGGCAGGACACCCACAAACTCCTAGCAAACCAGAAATCCAATGTCATTATTACACGAGCAATGCAATGAAATTTCAGATGGAACTCATGTGAGCCACCCTATTAATACAACTTGTTTTTCTTTTCCATGAAAGTGAATATAAAAGGACTTTTGCCTAATTTAAACAAAGACCTAAGTTAAACAAATGTAAAGAGAGTAGTTTCAGTTGAAAGTATGTCACAGTACCTTCTTCCCCTGCCTGAGAGCGACGCCTCTCATCCTTTCCCTCTCTCTTTGCACTTCTCTGTCCTTACTCCTCCTTAAGAAAAAGGAATACAATTTGATAATTCTGATTTAAGGCTATCAGGTCGGGCACATATGCTAGAGGGCCACTGTGCTAAAAAGATATGCATTCATGTAGTGCCTCTTCAGCTTCTTTCTGCATCCTGACTGCTATTTCTGTGTCCTGGCTGCTGGAGAGGAATATAGATCAGAAACAAAGAATATGTATTCTGACAGTGTTTGAATCAATCACACCAGTTGTCTCAGCCTCATTTTTGCCTTTCTCTATCTAGAGACATCCTACTTATACTTCAAAACCCAAATCAGACTTCACCTACTCAGAAAACCGTCCTTCACAGCCCCAGGCAGAGTTTATCACACCCTCCTTGCTTTCCTACTTTCATATCTTGTATGTACTTTTGTTATTGCATTTCTGAAGGGATATTATTAGTGACTTTATAACTTGAAAATCTTTCCACTAGTTTATAAGCTACTGGGGGAACAGACTTATTATTTTCATCTACGTTCATAATCCATTATCTATTTTTCCTTTTAATTCTATTTTGCTAATTTTCTGTATTATTCATTACATAATAAACTGCCCTTTGGTGGAATTTGTGTTTGAATTATTATATATCAAATAGTGTTTCTTGTTTTTTTTTTTTATCTTTTCTTCTGCATTTATAAACTTCTTGAGGGCTTTGGCCACATCTTTCTTTACATCAACCAAGACATCTTACACAGTGCCTTTCCCAGACTGGATGGTACCTGGGGTGTAGGAACTGGTTTGTTCTGATTCACTCCATTCAGGGCCCAAAACATTATACACTTTCTAGAGATGATGAAGAAACCACTTCTGGTTCATAAAATGTGAGCCGATATGGGAGTTTGCTTTCTCTTCCAAATTTTTTTTTTTTTTTGCAACTAGTCACATTCTGTTTCCTAACTCCTCCCTTACTCAGCATGCCTGCCATCTCCCCCGCTCCCCAGAAAGCAGAATGGAGTCCCATAAATCCCTGACCTGCTTCAGGTGACCTTACAAATCATGCGTGCCTTGTCTCATTAACCCTGGACGCCTATTATGGCTAAGGAATGGTGAAGCGCTACCCCAGCGTGCAGCAAGGAGCCGGGAGGGCGGGGGAGGACCACCACAACTACTTAGTGGACCACGATTGCTCAAGAGCTTTCCAAACCTCTTCTTCACCTCACCCCACATTTCCAGGGCTGTGAGTCAGAGAAGAGAGCTTTTACTTCTAGGGGACACTGTCTGGGAAGAGTATTTCTCTCCCTCTGAAAACATCATGGCCTACTCAGGGAATTAGAACAGCTTCACTAAAACTGACATTTGACTATTAAAATTAGTCCATTCCAAGTGAGAATGTCTGAAAATGGAGAATTCCAAGTGCTATTAAAACCAGCTATGATAACAGTAAAGAAAATTCATGGCAGGAGGCTTATTAACCAACAATACGCTCAGTTCCTCTCTGGAACCCAGTATTGAGCAAAAAAAGACTTAAAAAAATATCATTCAGCTTAGCAAATGGCCAAGGGCTAGTCAGATCCACTGAATGCTTCTGTAGCAAAATTCCTTTTTATGAATATGATTTGAATGGATATGCCAGTTTTATAGAAATTGACTCAGCACCTCTCAGACTTAAACCTATATGATGTCAGGCAGGGGCTGCAACCCTTAGGATGCTTCTTCTAGTAAGATTTCTTTTTATTAAGACTTTAATTTTTTTAGAGCAGTTTAGGTTCACAGAGAAATTGAGAGGCAGGAGTAGAGATTTCCCACATGCCCTCTACCCCACACGTGCATCTCCTTCATGTTATCAACATACCACCAGAGTAATACATTTATTACAACTGATGAGCCTACACTGACACATCCTAATCACCCCAAATCCACAGTTTACATTAGGGCTCGCTCTTGGTGTTGAACATTCAATGAGTTTGGACGAACATCTAATAACATGGATCCATCATTATAGTATCACACAGAGTACTTTCACCATCCTGAAAATCCTCCATGCTCTAATTATTCGCCCCCTTCTATAAGATTTGCTTGTTTTATGATTGCACTATTTTCATTCTTGTTTTCCCCAATGGCATATGTACTTTTAACTTTTTAAGCCCCGTTGTGCATATTTTCCTTTGTGATCCTTATAGCAATGCTGTGAGGTATTTGAGACTTTTTTTGACAGCTGAAGTAACTGATGTGGGAGAGCGGATCACTGATTCATTGTAAGTTGTCCCTCTAGGTAGAGGCAAGAATAGGTCTTGGGTCTCAAGGCTTCTGTGTGACTGTTCTTTTCATGAGTTCATGCAGCCTCTCATTTGACAGGTGACTCAGAAGTCAGCTCGGGTTTCCCTCTCTGGGTATACATGTGTCCTTCTTTCGACAGGTGTTTTTTTTATTCCCGTGGGTGGTCAGTATTCACGTCAGGAAAAATTTAAACATCTCTACTTTGCTTCCTGGCTTATGCAGTATTTTCTTACAATACTTGCCAATTTCTGCTTTTCTTCTGGAAAATTCTTTATTATGAACTGACCTTAGTACTGACCCATTCCATAAAAAAATAAAATAAAATAAAACCACAAGAACCAGGATTTTGTTACATTATCATTTAAAGCTAAAAAATAGTAACTGTGTGTCTAAAACTTTCAAGGCATGAAATTGGGGTAACATCTAGTGTGTTCGACAGAAAATTTATTAAAAATTACTAAAGGAGAATCCTAGAAGATCCAATAAAATTTACGTGTCTGAAGATGGGTTGGTTTGGAAAGAAGGTTATTGAAATATGGAGCCATTGGTAGTGTAACTCTCTTATGTAAAGGAGTAGTAGTAACACGATGGCTCATTATGGCAAAGGATGTGGGTTCTGACACCGGGTATAATTCTGATGTCTGAGTATAATCCCTTAGCTGCACATTTTACCACCTATGTGACTTTAGGCAAGTTACTTAACTGCTCTGTTCTTTGTGCCTCTGTTTCCTCAACTGTAAGATGAGGATGTCTAATTCATAAAGTTCTAGAGAGGATTTAATAGGTAAATAAATACCTATAAAGCACTCAAGACAAATCTTGGCACATGTGAAGTTCCCATGAAAGGAGAGCCATGATGATGACTGTCATGGTGGTAATGATGGCAGCAGTGATGATCATGCATATCCATTGACCAAACCATTTACAGACAAAGCTGAAGTACAGAGAAGCACCTTATATATTTTAAAGTGCCATACAAATGCTACATAGTAGAGTCTGTGAATGGTGATTCTTTGGGAAATGACTATTTTCTGTGGTAGAAACAGCCAGAACAATTCCAAAGCAGTGAAAAAGTCAACATCCTTTCAACAGCCTCCAGTTACATCAGCCTAGATTGTCCTTTCATAAATCAGTGCCTCAAGGCTGGATGTGGTACTGCTGGTGGGGAAGCAATTGCCAGGGATGCTGTAGTCAGACCCCTGAATTGCAGGTATGGATTGGCTGGTATCTGAATTTTTACTAAAGATACCACTGGAAATATAAATGTGGAATGACCCATGCTTAAGTTAATTATAAAAATGAAAACAATGGTATTTGGCTTTGAGGCATTTAGACTTTGGAAGTTTTGTTTTTGCCCCAGAAAGAGAAAAATCTACTTGCGCGGAACTTTGTGAAACTAAAACTAATAATTCTAAAGGTTTTGTGTCCTCTTTTGTTTTGAGTATTTTTGTCTTTTTTTTTTTTTTT
>NW_011888825.1:4516820-4520996 GCF_000151845.1 Pteropus vampyrus | reverse complement strand
TTGAAAAATTCTTTATTTTTTCTTTCCTTCTTATACATAAAAACAACATAGAGCTGGTAAATTTATCTTAATACACTTTGCACTGTAAAAGTAACATTAGTTGGCACTGCTGCGGAAGTTCCAGCATTTGCAGCATTGTTCTTATTTTCCATTAAGTTTGTAGAAGGGATTTTTTAGCTCATGGCAATAATAGAACTTGTTTTATAATTTTTTTTCCAATGTATATCCTAAATCCATTTATTTTTCTTTATCTTTAGCCATCATGCTAGACCACACCAACATGCATTTCGTACTTAGTTGGTGTAATAACCTCCTAAATATTCTCCTAACTTTCACTCTTGCCCCTCTAAAGTCCGTTCTCTGCACGAGACTTCAGACCATTGGGTCAACTCTTACTTGCAGCCCAAGGTTCAGTATTAAATGTATTTCCTTGATGAAGACACCTGCAAATGCCCACTCTCTGTCCCAGAAGAGTTTCTCTCCTTTTCTGAAAAGGAATGAACGGCCAGAAAGAATGGTTAGACTAGTCCATCAAGGGAGCCAAAGGCAGATAGAGGTAGTGTCTAGCTGTGAAAAATATTAATCTCCATGCTTCAAGCATCCCAAAGAAATTTCTTAATTTATTACCAGGCAGGGGCGCTTGTGCAATTAACACTGACAAAAAATACTTACTTTACTGAGTCAACTTTTGAGCCGCTCAATGTTTTCATCATAATATTTACTTCTGGATAAATAGGCTAAATTCTCCAATTCTGATACAAAACAGGAAGATTATAGAATGAAAATAAATAGATGACATGGCTGTTTAAAGATTATGTAAAATGTTTTCTAGCAGCATAAATATTTGATTGTAAAACTTTCAATATGCTGTGTCTATTAACTAGTAATGTACAATATTTGAATAATTCAGCCAGCTGAAGTGGGCCAGGGTCATGGGGGAGGACAGAGTGAAGGTCCAGCCTGGTGAGTTGCTAACTTGCAGTCATAACACAACCCGGAGCCTGGCCCCAGACACTGTTCATTCCATCTGGAGCTCTTTGGTTAGGACCAAACCATAGACAAGAGCAGAGGGTGAAATGGAACACTCAAGGATATTTAAAAATTTCCTATCACTCTTCACTGTTAATTTGTTTTGCACAGAAGGTTTTACATTTCATTTATATTTGGACCTTTACATGTTCAATTCAGTTGGTAGTCTTTGCCATGATTCTTTGATTTTTGTGTTTGGAGGTGAGGGAGCAGAGTGATGTTTCTAGAATACCATCCAGAACTTATGTGAAATTACTCTGAAATTCCATCCACCTTATTGATATCTCTGACCCTCTATATGCATAATCTGCAAAGATCATTGGGTTTATAGTCAAGAGGACTGAATTTGGGAGACCTTCTTAGCTATTTGAATGTGGGGATTTCTCCAAAACTCTCTGGGCCTCACTTTCATCATCTGTAAAATAGGACCAGTATGTTTCCTGGCTATTATGCTGGGTGGTTGTGAGGATCAAAATGAAAACAAGATAGGACAATTAAAAGTGTAAAAGTCCTATAAAAGTCTGTCCTAATTGAAGCAAGTATTGCAATTCACTTTAGAATATACTCCTCTTTGTATATGTTCTAATATCTAGCACATTGCAAATCTCTTTACAAGCTTGTTGATTGAACAAATTAACACTGTTGGCAGCCTAAGTGTTTCTGTCCTCATTCAGTTATCCAAGGGGTAAAAGAGTATGAACTTACAAGAGTGAAGAGCCCCAGCTGATCAAGACCACAATAGGCTCTTGGCATTCTCAAGGGATACATTCTATGATCTCAAGAATCCTCAGCTTTCCAAATAATGTTGAAAAGGAGAAGGGCAAAGCTCCTGAGATGCTGAAATACTTCCTAGGTGTCAGACTATTGCTCACCCAGGAAGAATTTGGCTTGGTGACTCTCTTCTGCCCGCCAATCTCCCAAATGCTAGAATTCTCAGGAAAAAGGCAAATTTCTAGAAGTCAGAGACTCTAGGGTGCCTAATAAACAGTAAAAACCAGAAACATTAAATCAAAAAAAGACAAAAATCTGCAGATTTGTTATTTTAAATGATTGGGAAGGAAGTAATTTCATAACACAGTGTGAATAATGTATTAATTATTATTCTCTGTGTTCATTTGCTTTACCTAGAGAATACTTGAGACAGCTCTCAGTCACATTTACATAATAGGATTGTTTCAATCCACACTTTTTGAACCTTTTCCTCTGCTTTATGTAGAGCGTAAAGGTATTCACATTCATATCTAATGAATTTTAACAGAGTGTATATTCTCTTGTATCTGAATTTAGAACTGACTTCATTACACTATGTGCACTCTTTTTCATTTATTACTTCACTCACTAAATATTTAGAATGCCTACTATGTACAAAATAGGAGAAATGCTATCTAATATGGGAGGTAAAGTATGATACATTAATTTATACCTTTAAAGACCTTACCAATCCTTTTGATGGGGCTGGGGAAGGGAGTAAAAGGCATGTGCACAAGAGAGTATAAACTTGAGTGTAGGTGCCTTGTTGGTATTGCCTGTTGATACTATCTGTATGGTGCTGAGCATATGGTAGGCAATAAGGAAATATTTATTGAATGAATAAATGAATGAATGTGTGAAATACTGTATTTTATTGATCCTAAGATGCACATTTTTCCATTTTTCATTTTCACTCAAAAAGTAATGCCCCTTAAAAAAATCAATGGAATGTCACATTGTAATTGAGAGGGTTTTTGTTTTTCTTTTTTGGTAGTACATAAATGTTTTATCTTATAATAAACTTTCTTAAATTTGATGATATATAGTAAATAAGGATACAAGGTTAGATTTATTTAAGTGTTAGAATACAGCACCTAATTTCTTGGACATTAGAAGAGGAAAGTTTCCTTGTGAACCAAGTCAGACTACATTTAAAGAGGAGAAAAGAAGATATTGTTTGGACTGAAAGTGGGAGCAGAAAGGCCAACATGGAAATAGGCGGAAGGAAGTTTCAAATGTGAACAAAGAAAGACATAGAAACAGAAGCGATTAAAACATATTTCAGGGCTATTGAAAAGCTAGATATTCCTGGAATGAAAAGCTTATATTGAGAGTAGTGCAGCATAAGCCTGAAAATAAAGGTAGGATCATGGCAGATTTTAAAGGGCTTTAAATAACAAGCTGGAAAGTTTGGATTGCATCGTGTATATAAATTTTGAGCCAAAAAGTGACATACTAAAAATAATGTTCTGAGAGAATTAATCTGTGTAGGATGAATTGAAATGTGTAAAACTGGAGACAGGAAGAGCGGTTAGGGAATTATCTTTGTAATCCAGCAGAAAGGCAATGAGAGACTGCATTAAGATTATAGAAATGAGAATGTAGAATAAAGATGAGATATGAGAAATTTTGATGGATTGGTCATTAATGTCTCTTAAGTTTTACATAACCATCATTTATCTAACTCTTTTTATGTATCAGGCAGCACTGTAGTATTTTTAAGTATCACCTCATTTCACATTCAAACAGGACATTATTTTTTCCATTATTTTCTTATCATGTTATATTATTTTCTTTATTTTATAGCTGAGGTAATCAACCTTGTGTCATTAAACATTTCTTGCCTTGACTTCTTCTTTGTTTAATGTTAACATTGCTATTCCTGTATTTTTTTTTTTTTGCTTCTACATGTTATGTCTTTGTACATCATTTTATTTTCTACTTTTTATGTCATTTTGTTTTAGATATTTATCTAATAAAAAAACACAATCTGGATTTTTCAATTTGATTCAATTCCATAGTCTTTGAATGGGAGAGGTTTAGCCCATTAATATTTATTGAGGTAAATTATTTCGTTAGCATTACTTCTTTCATCTTGCTTTGTTTTCTGCTTTTCTATGCTTCCATCATAGCTCTTAATTTTCTCTTTCTATGTTTCTTTCCTATAGTAATTTTCAAATTCTATCTTATTCTTCGTTTTTTATTATTACCTTTTTGCTTTTTAAAAAAGTAGAACATATATTTTTCTATTGAGTTCTTCCACTTATATATTTCCTCTGTCAGGAACAATGCTCCCCTTCTCATCACCTAGACATTCTCATCTCCTAGAACTTAATTAACTGACCCTTTTCCTAGGAACACTTCTGATTCTTTCAAATGTGGTATAATTTAACCTCT
>NW_011888825.1:4510359-4515724 GCF_000151845.1 Pteropus vampyrus | reverse complement strand
ATTCTTCCAGATGATTTGTCCAGTACTGAGAGTTAAGATGGGTTCTATCTAGGATACTGTGTATTAGTACTAAAATATTTCAAGTCCAAGTAAAAAGAATAGGAAATGTTTAGATTTTTAGATCTTTGTTTGTCATATTAGAGAACCAATAGCTTGTAGGGAGGATAGAGGAACTTCAAACCAGAGACAACTACAGCAAGAAGGAATCTGGCTGGGAAAACACAGCATCAATATACCTTCCTGTTATTTGCAGGTGTGCTGGAGCCAGCTCAGACTGGCTTATGAGATGTGGTCATTTGAATCTCTTCTCAATCCTGTGTTCAATGATACCATAGTGCTAACCTGAAATAGACAGCGGTGGGAAAATTTACACCACAGAAACTGGCAAACAGTATAAATCATGGCTTTCTCTCTCACTGACAGATGGTTGTTAAACATTTATTGACATACGACTGCTCTTAGTAAACATTTAGTTTTTAGTTTTCCTGGCCCCAATGTCTAAATATGCCTTGAGAAAATTTGTGATGAAGATAAAACTTGATTTTGGTGCTTTTACACATTCTCCCTGTTATGAGCTGAATTGTATCTTCCAAATTTTATATTTTGGAGCCCTAATCCTCAGTACTTTAGAATGTGATTCTCTTTGAAGGTAAGGCCTTTAACAAGGTGATTAAATTAAAATGAGACCGTTATAGTGGCCCTAATTAAATCTGACTGGAGTCCTTATAAAAAGAAGAGATTAGGACATGCAGAGAGACATTAGGGATGAGCACACAGAGGAAGGACCATGTGAGGACACAGGGAGAAGATGATCATCTACAAGCCAAAGAGAGACTTCAGAAGAAACCAATACTGTTAATACCTTGATTTTGGACTTTAGCCTCCAGAATTGTGAGAAAATAAATTTATGTTGTTTTAGCCACCTAGTCTGTGGTATTTTGTTTTAGCAGCCAGAGCAAACAAATATGCCACCACCTCTGGTGATCCCACACCATCTCATATGCCATCTTTCCTTTTTTTTCCACTAGAATGTCAATCAGGACCTTTTCTAATTCCTTATAGAATAGTATAGAATGTTGAAATGGAAGTTGTTTCCTACTTGTCTGCTTACATGTTGAGTTGGTAGTGTTAAAGATTCCAGTCCCAAGGGTCAGGTCAGTCCTTCTTTATAGTGCAAAACTGCTGACCTCTCCCTTCTTCTTGTCTTTCTGCGCTTGGCCCTAGAGTTTTTATCAATGTAGAGAGTCAGGTGAGGGAGTGAATGGAAAAGGGTGAAGCATCACACATAAGTGAGAATGCAAGTCAAAGATCAATGGCTAAGAGTGCAAAGATGATGAAGTACAGAGTTGTTCTGATATAAGAAACAAAGAATTTTTTTTTTTTGGCTGAAAGGAACTTTCTTCTTCCAAAATGCACTAATAACCCTAACCCCACCATTTCATAGGACTATGAAATGGTGGGGTTAGGGTTACTCATAGATGAAATTCTGAAATTTGCATCTTTAATTCTAAAGACAAGCCCAATTAACTCAGCTTCTCATTCTAGTCCCACTGCATTGCATCAAATTTATTTCACTAAGCCAAAAAGATCATTGAGTAATGCTACTTCAATGTCTCATAAAGAATAATTCAGTCCTCTTGATTTTTAAATGATTGATATATTATGATTATGTAAAAACATTTATACTAGAGGACTCTTTAATATGGCTAAATAAATATTCATCTCACCAGTTTACACTTGGTTCAATTTGTGATCACAGAGGTTTTCTGAAGTCATGTGCTATTTGAGAAAAGAAGGCATCATGTTTCATAATACTGGACTTCTTCAAATACATGCAGAGTAGCATAATATACAGAAAATTCATTCCTTCAACAAATGCATACCAAAGAAACCCTATTGTCTGCTAGGCACTGAAGATACAAAGATGAATGATGTACAGCTTTTGTCCTCAAGCAGTTACAAGGCATAGAAATCTCTTACAACACAACAGGTTCTAATAGCAGCTATATCATTGTATACTTTTTATGCTTGGAGGAGACATTTAACTTTCCTGGGTCTCAATTTGCTTATCTATAAAATGAGATTACTAAACCCTGTCTGATCATTCTTGAGTTATTGCTGAGTATCAACTAAAATCAAGTGAGAGTTGAAGACCATGTTAATGGTAAACTACTTCTCAGGTCTTCTCAGGTCTAATCTTAAAGACAGAACCATAGGTACCCCATTGACTTAACTCTTAGAGCCAGAATGGTCCTCCTGTTTGTACTAGATGATTTTAATCAACTGTGGTTTATTGGAGCCTGTGCACTCAGAAGAGGATGGTCTAGGGTTCTGCTTCGCCACTTCTGCACATTCCCTGCCCAGCTGTGTCACAACTTCTGCCATCTTCAATCAACCGCGGGACAGAAGAACATAGGCGTTGAATCTGAGGGACAGGAAAAATAGATCTTGGTTTTTTTTGCACAGCAATTCATTAATTTCTCTTCCACCTATTGAAGATATTTGGAAAAAAGAAAAGAGACCTACCAATAAATCATTAAGTCGATAAATTTAACAATAAGTCACTCAACAGAAGCCAGATTCACTCACAAGGGCTAGACAGGGAGGGTCCCTTTACTTTCAATAAGACCATTCATTTGTATGAATTGAATCTTATCTATACGCCAGGTGCTTCTGTGAGTTCCCACGGTAGTCGAATTTTCCAGTTAAGGAAAAGCCAAGAGAGGCTAAGTAATGTGCTCCAAATCACACAGGTCTGCATGATGACATAAGCTTCAACTCTATCCACTCTACTCATATTGCCTCACAACTGTCTCTAAGGCCCTCATTAGTTTTCAGAAGCAGGCTATTCATGGAAGCCTGGTTTTAGAGCCTAGAACAGAATATTGCCCACTCATCTTTATCTCTCTCTCGTATTTTGGGTCCGTAGTTGGAATCATATGCAAACATCTCTCTATCAATTTCTGGCCATATCTGACTCTGGAACAGTCTGACATTAGGATCAGGCAGGAGGGTTATTATCAAAAAGGGATAAAGATAAGGGCTCTAGATTTTGAATCCCAATTCTCTTTGGCTTGCCTTGTGACCTTGGCTAAGACACTCACAACCAGATCATAGTTTCATAAGAAATGTGTCTGTGAAATGAAGAGGGTTGATTTGGGTTTCATGTTCAAGAGTGATGGAGACTCAGCCAGAGCTCAGGTGTCCTACTTCTATCCAGTGTCCTTTCGCTGACAGCTCTGGATTGTACACAGTCCTTCTGTTGGTGGGCAGGAAGGAGGTCGGGCTGGCACACTTCTTAGTTCCCTTTTGCTCGTTAGTTGGCAAATCCTCAGAGAATAAAAATGCCTTTTCGTGTAACTATAATCAAAACACACTTTGAAAGGGGTGTCTGTTGCCAAAATTTTATATTTATCCCAAGAAAAATTAGAGAAACTATTTTTGGATTATCTGCACATGACTCGCCTGCCTTACTGCAGATAAACAGGAATTACTTGCATGCAAAGCCCTATGATGCTGAGAACATGTGTCACCCTCCCTCCCACAATTCTGCCCTTGGAAATGGAGATTCTGTGTTGCTGCTCCATCCTTAGTAGCTTCAAGCAGTGATAAGAGTAAGGGGATGGGATGCATGAAGATCAAGATCTGAAATCTGGCACCCCCACCTCCCAGCTCTGTAGCTTTAGACAAGATATTTAACTCTTCTGGGCCTCAGTTTTCTCATATATAAAATGCGGATAAGTAACACCTAATTTCAAGGTGGGCATAGGGATTAAATAGAATAAAGCCTTGCTATATATGATGGGCACCCAATTACCTCTCTGTTCCTTCTCTTCTCTGATTTGTTCTTGGCTCTGAGGGAAAGGTATTAATCTGCATTTAAGAGAAATGGCTGATAAATTAGGGAAAACACACATATTTACCTTAATCCTCATGTGTTTTGGCCAGGACGATCTAACTCCAGAGATGGAAACAGCTATGACCAGGCTCCTGCAGAGCAGGAGACAAACTGAAATGGCCTCAGGAAGCAGGCATGTGCCCTAGATGTAGACGGCAGACAGGAAGTAATGGAAAATACAGCTCAATGGGAATGTATATGTTAGCCATAGACATTCTGATTTTAAAATTTCAGAACGGTTTCTGCTTTAAATTTCTTTTTTAAATCATTCAGTCTTGAAAATTTCAGATATATGTAGGTTGGTTTAATGTGGCCCTTGGAGCTTCAGTTTTTATATTCTACTCCAGAGGAACATGTTTTTCATTACTTCAAAAGCTGTTTCACAAAAACTACTTCACAAAAACTGTTCCTTCCTTCTTTTCTTTCTTCTTCCTTCCTTCTCTCTCTCTCTCTCTCCCTGTCTCTCTCTCTGTCTCTCTCTCTCTCTCTCTCGCCCCCCTCCCCGCTCCCCACCATTGCTCCTGGCCTTTTCTAGTATAGCTATTCATTGCCAAGCATTTGTTAAGCACCTATTTTGCACAAAAAATTGTTGGAGAGACAGAAATGAAAAAAATATTTAAGAGTGGATGCAGCCATGCAAATTTAAGCAAAGTGTCTAGAAATGAGAATAGCATTTCAAGCTATGGAAGTAGAGAGTAAAGATGTGCTTCTGGCTGGGGTTTGGGGGAGGTGGCTGGTGCAGGAGAGAGGACTGCTTAATGGTGAAGGTGTCATATGAGCCCTACTGGGTTTTGACAGGCGGCATGCAAGGAGGTGGGTTCATATCACCATAAGTCTGTGGTGATGGGTTCTGCTTGTCTCTCATGTGTATGTTTATTCTCTCTTTCTTATTAGACTGTTTGAAGCTTCTTGGAGGTGAGGACTTGATCCTCTATTTGGTTGTCCCAATTTCCTTGACATTTTATAACACCTATCTTAGTTTCTTTCTATTTAAGAATCTTGCTCTGGTCATTGAGAAAATGAGATGCCAGATTCCTCTATCAGTGAGAAGCAAATAGTCTGAGGCATTTGGAGAACACAGATAAAGTTAGTGAGATTGTTGCTGGGTCTGAATGAGCCTGTGGACTCCTGAGACTGTGGCTGACAGATGACGTCTCAGTCCTGATAATAGCACATCAGAACTTCCTCTTCAGCTGAAAGGAGAAGGATGGCAGGCACACCAGTCCCTAATTGTCCCTAATCATAGATGTTTAGAAACAACTAAGAAAGAAGACCTCACACATTACAGATCTTACCAGGAAGTAGTGAGTCAGATTATCAGCAGCCTATGGATAAAGAGTGTTGATTCTGCTGTAGGAGGACAAACCAAGGCCGATTTGGCAAAACCAGTGAAACAGGGTCTCATCCCCTTTTCTGAGGCTTCTAGTCTTGTTGTGACAGGACATGGTGCTTATCATTTCAGCCTAT
>NW_011888825.1:4499510-4509009 GCF_000151845.1 Pteropus vampyrus | reverse complement strand
CTTGGCAGAAATTTGTTTTTAGCAATGATGAGACCAGAAGTGTCTGAATCCATTCAGCATCCACCTCCAAACTTATCATGCACCTCTCCACTGATAACTAATTCAATTTCACTCAGTTTCTCTATGTTCTTTCAGAGTAGGTTCCTGTTGAACCCCTGGTGCCGAGATCAAAGTTCAGACATGTTCATCTTGCTGTGTCCCACCTGGGGCTTCATCAGAACAAGATCATGAACTGATCAGAAACAGAAATGAACTCTCAGCAGTAGGTGTGGTCAGTGCAATGAATTTGTTGGCTAGGCTATTGAAGCTTGCATCTCTAGGAATATCAGGTCCCATGAGGACAGGATATAAGGTTACATAGGTTAGGAGATTTAGGCAGGAGTCATACTTGAGTGAAGGGTGATTGGCTGTGAGGGGCTTTCAGAAATTTTTTATCAAGAGCCCACAGGTGTGATCAGAGGGTTGGAAAGCACAGAGCAGCGAGGTGGATGGCTGAACCCTGACTGAGATTTGAGATAAGCATTACATGGTGTCTTAGTCTAGTTGGGCTGCTACAATAGCATACCACAGCCTGGGCGGCTTATAAACAACAGAAACTTATTTTTTACAGTTTTGGAGGCTGAGAAGTGCAAGATCAAGGGGCCAGCAGTTTTGATGTTTGGTGAAGGCCTAGTTCCTGGTTTACAGTTCCTGTCTTCTCGCCGTGTCCTCACATGGGGGATGGAGTGAGGGAGCTTTCTGGGGTCTCTTTTATAAGGGCATTAATTCCAGTCATGAGTGCTTCACCCTCATGGCCTAATCACCTCCCAAAGCCCCAACTTCTAATAGCATCACACTAGGGTTATGTTTCTTCTACATATGAATCTTTAGAGGGATGGAAACAGTCAGTCTATTGCATGTGGTCAGGAGAGTGCACATGTCCCAATCTCTTGGTCACACCTGCTGTCACATTGTCAACCCTGGAGCCTGGCTGTTTGGGTTCAAATTCTATTTCTTCTACTCACTAGCTGTGTTGACTTTGGGCAAATTACTTAACAACTCTGTGCTTCATTTCTTTAGAGAGGGTAATAATAGGGGCCTTGTGGGTTGCTATAATTATTAGAACAGTTAAGATGTGTGAAGCACTTAGAACAATGCTTGGCACAAAGCAAATACTGGTTATGTTTCTCAGACAGCTTATTCTTTCTCCTTTTTCCTCTGCTCTTCTCTATTTGCCACCTTCCTTTTTTTTATCTTTTCCACTTCACCATTCATTAGCTGATTCTCCTGGGATACTGACATATATGTTTTGATTTATTATATAAAATGTGGTGTCCTTTGTACTAGTTTAAAATTAAGGGAAAGGTCCCATATTCTTCTCTTTCAATTATTTCTTTTTGGTTGTTTATGGTTCTTAAGTGAGATTTTCCCATGGCTGTGTGGCTCCAAATAGAAAACCTGTTTCACCTCCCTTAACCTCTGTTCTCATACCTCATCATTAAGTCTCTATTAGCTTTTTCCGAACTCTAAAGTTGCCTATATTAGACTTGATGTGGCATGGCCAAGTACACTAGGACCCCTTCGGGCCATAATAAAGGTTTCTCTGTTTCATGAGAAATCTTGAATTCATTTTGAGATGACTTCAAGAGGGTGCAGAGATGTTCTTTTTTTAAAAAGTTATTTTTGCCTGTGAAACACACCATTTCCACAAATAATGAGCCTCATCCAAAATGCTGTTCTAGGCAGGCAAACTCACAGCTCACAAAACAGTAACTCTTTCCTCTCCCAATTCTTCAGTTTTTGATGACTTATCAACATAGAAGAGGTTTATCAGCTCTTGGGAGTAAGCTTAGAGATATGAAAATTTAAAACATGCAAGTCAACATTGCAAAGTTAAAAATTAGTAAAAACCTAGAAAGACCGAACAGTTTTTAAAATCTAGTTACTATTGAGGGTGAGTATTGTCAATCGATAGAGAGCCATGTAAAGTAGCTGAAGCAAAAGCAACTTGTGAAAAGTGGGGCTAGATTTGCATAAGCCTGAGGCTGGAAGTTTTCTTTCTGCAAGAAGTCAGAAGCATAAAACAGCCCCCATCAAAGAGAAGATACTATTTGTTACTCAGGAGCCAAATGAGGCCTATTTACAGAGTATAGTTGCACCTCTAGAATTTGTCCAGAGAAAACTGAAATTGATGAATTATAGTTCAATTAATGAGGATTATTTATTTTAAAGGGTAATATTCAGCAATTTCAGGCTTTGCAATTAATATAAACCCTGAGTTAAGGAAATGGCTAATGTGATAGGAAACAGAAGTGAATCTGTGGATAATGCAAAATTGGCAATAAAAAGAAGGGTTCAACTGTTTATCTTTCTTTCTATCCATCCATTGGGAACTCACTGGAATATACTAGTTGCAGTGATAGGTTATACATACATGAATGTCAATCTGAACCTCAGAGAATTCACAGACAAGTGAAGAAAAAACACACAAACAAAGCATTACAATGTGGTATGGTGAAATAAGGTGCAGGCAACATAACCTGGATAAAGACAGCCTACATCTGCTTAGAGGCATCAGAAAGTTTTGCAGAGAAAACAGGGTTTGTGCTGGAATATTAAAGTTAAGCAGTTTACCAGATCGACAACGCTGCTCTTTCTGTTTGGAATGCCTCTTCTCTTTGTCCCCTAGCAGATATGGAAGTAGGAGACAATCTAGTGTATTTGGCCTTTGAAAGATCAGCATTGCTGAAGTACAAAATGTCAGGGTAGCAGTTTTAAGTACCACAGAGGTCTCTGAGAATCTGATGAACATCCTGTTCCCATTGCAAATATATAAGCACACATAACTTGACACGAAATTTCAGAAAGTCCCTGAAGCCTACATGAACCATGAGATCATGTGCCTCTAGGCTTGGGAATGAGAAACGACCAAGGTGAACATATTTACTGTTAATTACATCAATAGTCTGACTACTGAAGAGTGTGGAATATGTAAAATCTAAAAAAACCCTAAAAAACAAAAAAAAATCAAACACAAACAGAGAGCAGAAAAGTGGTTGCCAGGAGCTGGGGATGGCGGACTAGAGAGAGGTTGGTAAAGCATTATATATTTATAAGATTAATAGGTCTGAGAATCTAGTGAATAACATGGTGACTGTAGCTGAAAACATGATATTGTGTAATTGTATAATTGATGTTTGCTAAGAGAACAGAACTTAAATGTTCTCACTAAAAATAAATAAATAAATGAAAAGGTAAACATCAGGTGTTAGATGTGTTAATTAACTCAATGGGAGAATCCTTTCACAATGTATACATATATCAAATCACGTTGTACACTTTAAATATCTTATAATTTTATTTGTCAGTTATACCTCAATAAAGCCAGGGGGAAAATTTTTAAAAACCCCACCAGTTCCATATTACTGGAGTTTGTTGGGATGGTTTCAGTCAATGGTTTTGTTACCAGCGTGTACTTTTTTCTCATAGTATATAAATAGCCGACATAGTTATTTTCAAATAAGTCCTTTATTTTCATTATGATATATTTTAGTGTGAAAGAACCCCTTTAAGTATCATGTATTAAAATAGAAAGAAACACTCAAGGCTGAAAGAACCACTTAACATTTTTGGTCAAGATCTCAGACATCTTGGGCAGCAGCCGCCATATGGAAAGGTGCCTGTATACAGCTCAATCCTGTTTGTGGCACCTGCTCTGTAAACATTTGTTGTACAGGGGGATTTAAAAAGTTTCCAATGCCTTGTGTATCAAAGTTGCCTCATTATGGAAGTGGGGATTAGTAAATTTGAAATTGACAGAGTTTGAATAAATCATGGGTATCATGCTTGCTCTGGAAACGAATCTTCAAGACAAGTTTTACCACTTTCATTTCCCCCTTAACTTCTACTATTCCAACTCAGCTGGCATCCTTTAAACTATTCTGAGAAGAATTATGGAGACTTTGGGATTTCCAGTATGAATGCCACAAGTACTGGGAGTGGATTCTCTAGAAGATAATGGCTTTCTCATTTTGCTTCAAAAGTGAATTTAGGACACCACATCATTATTAGACTGTAACGTGGGCTTTCTTTTCTTATTCTTTCTGGATAAAGAACAAGAAATACTCTTACCTACCGTTTTAAGAATTAAAGACTTACCATTTATTATAGTTCCTGGAAAACTGCATTCTTTCAAATTTCCAGATTATTTTTAATGCCAAATAGTGAGTAAACATACATAAAAGTTTTTGCAGTCCAAAATACTGTTTTTAGGCAAGTTGATGCCTCTGAGAGATATGAAAGACTGCTACAGTCTGTTTGTGAAAGAGACTGCTGGGAATCCTTCTAAACTAGCAACTCTCATCTTTGTGGCTAGTAATTGCCATGTGACAACACTCTGGCCATTGAGATATAATAGTGTCGTGTGAGATTCCTTGGAGATCTCCTAAAAGAGAAGGGATCACACTTTTCCTCTTTCCTCCTGCTTGGAAGGCAGTCGTGAGAATACCAGCCTGGCAGCTATCTAAAACCATGAGGATATCTGGATAACTTTAGCTATGTGCTCAAGATGGCAGAAGAAACAGTTAAAACCCTGAGTCCCTGATGACATTGTGATCTCACCATACCAACAATAAGCCTCCTCCTGGACTCTTTATGACTAGACCACTATTATGAGGGTTTTCTAGTTTTAGCAGCAAAACATAATTCTCACTGATACACCATTTGTCTTGCTCTGCCAGCATAGATCTGTCCCCATGCCTAGGGGAACAATCACATCAACTCTAAGTTTTCATGGATGTAATCATCCATGGTGTATCTTCTTGATTGGCAGCTGTCAAAGCATATCAGAGATTCTGTCATACTGTGGCATCAGAAAATCGTAGGTCATCAGCCTGACAAAACGTTCCAATTGGCATAGTTTAGAAATGGCTCTGACACTGCTCCTGTAAGATCTAAAAGAATCTCCAAAACCCCGCCTTCGATCTGCTATTTGTCAAAATCTCCTTGCTTATTGAATAATGGATCTAGACAGGCTTGACTCCTCCCTCTGTTGTAAATATTCTAGATACGAAAAGCACAACTTATTTTTTTTTTCAATTTTTATCTGACTCTTATGACTTTGAATTTTCTGTGTCAAAAAACAAACATAGAACATTAGGATGAAGCTAGGTCTGTCTGGCACAAATGCAAAAAAAAATTATTTCTTTTCTTACCCTGAATGTTTTTCTAGTGACTCCTTTTGGAATGTTATTTTGAACTTACAAAGGTTCTTAAAAAAAAAAAAAAAGTTGTATATTTCTTTTAAGCATCCCTTGAGAAAGTCAGATTTAAACTTAGCTAGCGCATTGGCTTTTTAAAAGCACTTTCTTAAAATAGTTGATGTCAATCTTGGTGGGAAATCTTTAGGTGCCCCGAGTGGACGGAAATAGAAATGTTAATGGAAATGCCATTTGTGAAGACACTAGTGACAGCTCCATTCAAAGAGACCCAGTTAGAAAGGATAGGAGCTTGCAATCTATTCCAGTGCGAGCCTGATTTTAGGAGCCCCAGAGCAGGGGAAGTAGGAAGCCAGTGTAGGAAAGTAAGAAAGCAGGCAATTGTAAAATTGTTTGGACAGGAGAGACTCATAGATATGCATGCTAACACATTTCTAAAGTCATGGTTATTTTCTGACTCCTTTTTATGGAGAAATTTCATCTATCAAAGGTTACAGATATTAAATGAATCACTCGAGTAGGTCTGCAGGGCTTGGCATGATGTCAGCGGTTTTGCTATAGATCAATAAGAGAATGAAGTCACAGAGGTCTAAACTAAATTAGACCCCAGCGGCAAAGGCCTCTGTGTTTGCCTTTACAGATGAGGATGTTTGTAAATCTTGGTTGTGCCAGCACAGAGGTGTGGGTTGGTGAGGTTGCTGTTGGGCCGGGGGTCAGTATATCTATTCCAGACATCCCCCAAACCACTCCAAATAAAAGAAAATCACATAATTTGACATGGACAGTTGAGAATTCTTAGTCTTATTTTAAGGGTGTTTAGAAGTATCCATGGAAATGCATTTTGAAACATGTCTCCTCTCACCCTCACTTCTTTGATACTTCACCACTCTCTTCAAACCTGAGGTCTCCCCTTAAACCATAACCCCTATAAAGTATTCTACAGCCACCAGAGTTCTCAGCCCAAGGATCTTTATATAACAGCACATTGCTGTATTTCTTGCTAGACTCATTGAAACTCTCCATCTTTGATAGCACCAGGCAGATTTTTAGCCCAGTTAGTAAATGTCGTGGCTTAGAATTATAGACTCCACTATCAGGCTGGGCATTTTTGCTAATGGTGCACTCTAGTTAGGGGACCACAGCTCTCCATTTGCCCTATTGTGCCATGTTATTATTATTGTTCCCTTTCACTTGTAAAAGTGTCCAAGTTTGCATGATAAATTATATGAATACCTTACTTGCAGGGGACAAAAGGGCTTTGTAGTCCTGACTCAGCTCAGAGTTTGGAGTAGATAGAGCATGAGTGTACTTGTGCCCAGGCCAGCTGGTATTGGCCACAGATGCTGACTCTGCTCATAAGGTGTGCTCTTTTTAGAGAGGTATATTATTGAGTTCAAGCTCCCCCCAAAAGGAAGTTTTCCCTCGCTGATGCTCCTGATGTGGTCCCTAGGCTTGAACAGGCAACTTGCTTCAGGAGCTAGCCCATTCTATGCACAGCTCTGATGGTTAGGACATTCTTCATAAGACTGAGCTGAAATCTTCCTACTGAAAGGGCACAGGAAGTCTACTCTTCTTCTCACCTAACGGCAGTCGAGATATTATTATGGGAGATCAGAGGATGGAAAGATGCTCTAGGATTTGAGAGTCAAGAGAAATCACTTGCTTCCCACCTTCCTGGCTCTCCCCTGTGGGCAGAGAAGAGGCCAGCTCTGAGCTCCCTTCATAACTGGTAGCTGCTCTTCTGGGTGCAGAGTGTCCAGTGCTCACATTTATTTAGTGTTAAGTGGTCAATGAAGGTACAGGGTGGAGTCCAGTGCTTGATTTATATTACCTCCCACACCTCAGGTTGGACACACTTGCTCATTAAAGCATCTTGAGCCTACAAAGGCAGGTGCTATTACATACCCAGTCCTTTGCATCCCTGGACTTCAAAGTCCAGGGCCCCTTTCTATGCTGCATGGAAGCTCCTTCTTCAGCTGACTCTAGAAATGCCATCAGAGTCTCATTTTCTAAAACCACATGCTTCCCCCTAAACTCAAGATTCCTTTTCTCTGCATTTCTTCTCTCATCCTGTAGTTTGGATAATGACATTGTGCACTTCTTACACGACATTGGATCTTCTATATTCAACAGATTATTTGAGGTTTGGGAGCTACCTGCTGAAGAAGATAGGCACACTTTCACTCTCATGGGGCTTGAATTCAGGGAAGGGGTTGGGGTCAGCCTGAGGAAAATATCTCTGGATCCATCTTCATCAAGGCTGACAGAACTGAAAGATGGGACAGTACTAATCTTAAATAAAAACTTGCAAGGTTTTTTGTTTTACAACTTTTTCCTCAACTTTATTGAGATATAACATATATATATATAAAATTTTATTTATCCATTCATTCATCAATGGACACAAGTTGCTTCCATGTCTTGGTTATTGTAACTAATGTTGCAATGAAGATACTCTTTGGTGCAGATATCTCTTTGAGGTAGTGATTCCATCTTCTTTGGATATATACCCAGAAGTGGAATTGCTGGGTCACATGGTAGTTTTATTTTTAATTTTTTGAGGAACATTCATACCGTTTTCCATAGTGGCTGTACCACTTTACATTCCCATCAACAGTGCACAAGGTTCCCTTTCCTTCACATCCTCGTGAACACTTATCTCTTTTTTTTTTTTTTTAAATAATAACCATTCTAACTGATGTGAGGTGATAGCTCATTGCGGTTTTGATTCGCATCCCCCTAATGATTAGTGATGTTGAGCATCATTTTATTGTTTTACAACTTGTAATTAATACAAATTTTCAAAGATAAAATGAAAAAAAGCTTTCAACCAATCACCTTAACAAAATCTATTTTTGTTATCTTAAGCCCTTCCATCTTTCTTCTTCATTTCAGCAGTACTGGACATACACTTCAGTATTTTGTGGGTATAGAAGGGCCTTCCATATGCACAAAGTTGAAAAAATTTGTTCCCTTACTTGTCTCCTATGCTTTGTGTGCTCTCTGCCCAGGAGCTCAGGGTCCACTTGAGAGGGCTTTCAGCTCTTGTTCATTTTGTTCTTCTAGACTTTCTGTCCCTGGTTGCAATTATTCAGCAGCTTACACACCTCTAAGTTGCCTAAGAAAAAGCAAAGATAAGAAAGGCTTTAATCCATTTGCTCAGATTCTCTGAGTGGATTCTGGGCAACGCTGTTTGGGAACCTACTTCTGATATCGCTGTCAAAGGTGTCAGCTGTCCAGAAACCTGCCAAGAGAAAATAACACCGAGATTAGTTAAATGCAGATGGCCACCGTGAACCCTTTTCAAGGGCAGAGGTTGGGTGAGAGCAAACAGCACCTCACTGCCAGGTGTTATCCAGAAATTTTTCTCTCTTCATTTCTCTTTAGTGGTGCACATCGCAAAGGCACTGGGAGGCAATTGACTCGGTTCTGAGTACAGACTCATAGCCTTAAACTTCTTTTACTTATTTCATAGAATGAAGATGAATCTTATGTTTTGTTCTAATGAACAACAGGAAAGGGAAGCAATGCATATTTTAGGAACTTTGTGTCCCAAACACCAAAAAGATACTGTACCATGATGGCATCCTTAGAACAAGTAGATATACTCCCAAGGTCAACAACTTGAAAGGTTCTGCATATGTTTGGATGTTTACCATCCCATTTCCAGGACCTTTGCAGTTTTCATTACTCTTTTTCTGCAATACTGTTCACTCAGATCTTGGCAGACTCCCTCTTTCATTCCAATCATGTCTCTACTCAAGTGTCATCTTCAGACAAGATCTTCCCGACTTCTTTATTGTAAAGAGCCAATTCCCCCCGCCCCCCACCCTGTAACTCCTTATACTTTGTTATTTAATGTGGTGGCCACTAGACACTTGTGGCTATTGAACACTTGATATATGATGAGTGTTATTTAATTTTTTATTATCTTCAACTTTAAATTTAAAAACTGAAAACATGTGAAATATTTTCCCTGTTGAACAACTTTATTGTTTGATGGGTCTATATTTCACTTTAACTACTGAAAATTTAGCCTCCAAAATGAAATACACTGTAAGAGTAAAATGTACTTGGGTTTTGAAAAATTTTTAATGGCCTTTAAAGATTTAGTATAAAAAATAATATAAAACACTCAGTGTTTATTTTCATTACATGTTGACCATTTTGGGATATATTTGGTTTTAAAAAATGCATTGTTAAAATTAATTTCACCACTTTCTTTTTACTTTTTAGATGTGACTACTAGAAATTATAGACACCTGCTAGATAGCATTGCTCTATTCTTTTCCTTTTTTGTTACC
>NW_011888825.1:4480138-4498054 GCF_000151845.1 Pteropus vampyrus | reverse complement strand
TTCTTCAATATTTTTCCTTAGAAGGAGAATTTTTTTCCCATGGCAAAATCTTTTGTAAACCCCAAAGTCTAGAAGTGATGCTGCTCTATGCTACTATGGCAGCTCTAGGTCCTTTAGTTTATCCTGCACTTCACGCTCCTGAGAAATTTCTCTGGAGCTCTAGGACTCCACAGAATATATTTGGAAAACCTTATTTTAGGCAATGAGAGAGAATAAAATGATGCGAAGGCTTTACCTTGGCAAAAGTGACTATTAAATTAGTGTCAGAGGGTTTGAGAGCAAGTTGAGGCATTGCAGTGGAAATAGGTAGTAATAATGTAGGGCATTACTGCTTGCACTTGACCTGTTATGAACTCTCAGAGACTGAGCTGGGGCAGAGACAGGCATAGGCATCCCAGGGTCTTGAAGCAAGTTTATCAATGAGATAAACAAGAGTGAAGGTTAGTAAAAATTGAGCTTATTATAGTTAAATGGCAGAATGCAGTCTTTTTCTTAGATGTCTCTTGCCTTTTTCTTTTCACTTTCTCAAAATGACATGTAAGTTTCTATATTACCTTACAATTTATAAAGCCCACACTTGTTCGCTATCTTTTGTGGCTTTGTATATACTAACTTTACATGGCACTGGATCATTTATATTTAATATGAAATTTAACTCATTCTATTTCTAAATAATTATATTTCTTTACATAATACACTAAATGATTTTTTTAATGCCTGAAGAAAAGCCAAACTTGTGTTTCTATTATGCAAGTTTCTCTCTGTCTCTCTCTTAAAAATAAAACTTTTTTATTAAGGGAAATTTCAAATATGTACAAAAGTTGAGAGAATAGTATAATGAACACTCATATGCCCTTCACACACCTTCAACAATTTATTCATGGCCAATCTATTTCATTTATATTCTCATTTCTAATCCTCCAAATTATTTTGAAGCAAATTTCAGACATATTATTTCACCTATGTTTATAACTGATTCTTGTTATTTGTGGTAGTTGTGTTCTCTAAAGTCTTGTGAACACTGAAATAGCAAATACTGAATCATTGCTCTTTGGGAAATACAAAGTTAAGTTCCTAGAAGTCACTGGTCAAAACATTTTGTCAACCAATTAATAATATCTATCCTTGTTTTATGTGCGTATCAGTTTAAAGACACCTTATTTAATATATATTGTTGATTCCTTAACATTGAACTCACAATCAACAACACTATAACTCACACCTGAATGAGGCTTATCTAATATATTTGTTTTTTCCAGAAGGCACATCACAGTTTTCTTGTGCTTAGGAACACCAGACAGTACTTCAGCACTATGCTTGGAGCCATTTTAAACAGTAAAGCCACCAGCAAATGGCACAAAAATGCAAAAAACATGGCACTAAATAGACTGTGAAAAAGACACTTGTTGACAATATGAGAGCTGAAATAAGAATACAGAGTCATTTTGTTGACCTCAGGTAGCTCCCTGTGTATTGGGTGACTCAAATTTTTCACCCCTCTGCTCATGTCCTTGAATGACTGTGAAGGTACCATGGGTATTATTTTTGAGGATACAAATAAACTTTATCTAGCAGGCAAATTTGCAAAGATGGAGTCCATGAGTAATAAGGATTAACTATATTTCAGTATATGTCTCTAAAAAGTAAAACCTCTTTCTAAAAAACATAACCAAAGTTTTATGTCTCATTATTATATCTTAAAAAATCTAACTATAATTACTTGAAATCATTAAATACCCAGTCTGTGTTCAAATTCCCCTGACTGTCTCAAAATTATTTTCTTCATGTAAAGTTTGTTTATTTGAGTCACTGTTTAAAGATTTTGTCAACTTTGTTAAATGGCCTCAACTTTCTCACTCATTCCAGCAATATTTTATCACCCTTTACAGATTCGTCCACTGAGGCTTTGAGCCAAGATGTTTCAGAGGAGCTCTTCTCAGCAGTGCTTTTTCATTTACTGCTCAAGTGGGGGCTGCATTGCAAGCCTTAAACTGTGGGTGGCTTCCACCTAACTTCTCATATCTGCACTGCATTTAACAGAAGTTCTTCAGAGTTGTTTCATGTGGATAATGCCCTTCTCTTTTTGCAAAACCAATGCAGAATTTTTGCTAATTTTTTTTTATTGGAGAATGGCAGTTCTATGAACATTTGGAAGGGGAAGGAGATTTAAAAAATATGCTTAACTAGTCAGCCTAAACCAAAAATATTTAATTTTAAAAGATTTACAGTACTCTTCATTTTATAAACAGTTAAATAAGCCTATATATTTAAAACAGACAAAAGAAGCATCCACCACTTAGAGGATTGCTCACTCCCCTAAATTTTATATGCAATTGAAAATTCATTCATTTAAAAAAAGTTTTACAAAGATTTCTTGAACATCTACCATGTGCAAGGCTCTATGTTAAATGCCAGAGTTATAAAAAGGAATGGGCACTGTCCCTGTTCTCATGCTTCTCTCGGTCTACACAGCACGAGAGTCACACATAAGGCTTATGACGGCAATGGGAACCATGCTGAGCCAACAATGGGAGCAAAGAATTCTGGAAGAAGAGGATTCTGGGAGCAGAAAATGATTCATTCTGCTTGGGACTCTGCTGTTTGGAAAGCTTCACAAAGAAAGTAGTATTGAGGATAAATAAATAAACCATAGGAAAAAGGTAATAGGATGTGCTTGGCAACTAATGGTGCTTCTGGATCATAAAGACATGAGACTAAAAAGAAAACCGGTGTGTGATAATGAAAGCCTTTAAAGTGAAGACTTTGGGCATTATCTCTTAGGCAGTAGAAATCTATGGATATTCTTTAAAATAATATTGTGGCATGATCAGAAATTCAATGATATAAGAAACAGCAACCAATTGAATCATTCTTGAGTGATCAAAAAAAAAAAAAGATTATAGAAAAGACAAGATTCAAATGAACTTCAAATCTAGCCAAAATTTAAAAGTGTTTCAGATATGAGACTAACAGTATAAAAAAATGTAGGAACCCTCATTTTTTGATTAAGATAAAAAAAGAGCACAAATAATTTCTATTCAAATTTAGTCATAAGCCTAATTTCTGGTGCTTTCATGGAGAAAAGGAAAGAAGTCTCCCAGATTCCCATTTTGATTCCCATATTTTGACTTCACAAGTAACCAGAACACAAACTTCATTAGTGGTGCCAATGTTTTCTTTATGATTCAAGATCAGAATTTTCTTCCACTCAGTGAAAGCAAGCACTTCTGTCACACACTCACCATTATCTACTTTTTTCTCTCTGTTTCTGGAATATGCAGCATGTGGGAAAAAGACCATGGTTTCCTGATCCAGCTTTGTCCTCATTAAGGTGTCTTACATAAATGTTTAGTCTTCTGATTTTCATTCCAGAAGAAAGAATGTTTTCTCTTTAAATTTATATATGCTGCTCAATGCCCCAAAGTTCTAGAACACACCAGACTTTATTACTACTGTTATTCTTGTTGTTAAAAATTTTGTATATACTGGCAACACTTTTCAGACACCTGGCTTTCTCTTAATAATAATTGCAGAGTCCTGAATAAATTCAATATTTCCTAACAAGGCATTTCATAATTATGACCCCAAACAGGGATTTAAAAAACTGACATATTTTTTGTAATCCCTGGCTCATCCATCATATTCAGGTAGCCTAAAATTAAAACTATGCCTAACAGGGGAAATCATTGTCCTGTGGCTGATAGTTTTCTCCTGCAATTCTATGTGGAAAAGGCAATGAGATCTATAGAATGTTATAGGAAATGTCAACTTGCTAAAGTGTGAACTAGACCAATGACATCTGCGTCATCTAGAAATATAAAATCTCAGGTCCCACCTTAGACTTTCTAAATCAGAATCTACATTTTAACAATACTTTCTGGACTATCTGTATGCACTTCACAGTTTAGAAGCACTCCTTGAAGAGTTGCAGAAGAATAATTTGTCTACTATTAATGGGCTTCTGACAGTCAGCTTTGCACTTTCTATAGGAACTGAATGCAGAATCTTAGTACACTCAATATTCATCTGGCTGTTTTTTAGGCAGCTTATCTATGAGAAAACAAAGGCAGGTGAACATTGGGTGGTGACACATTGATCTGTGTAGAGTATATTTCCTAGAATTAGTTTCAACTTGTGGATTTTTTTTCTCTCTATAGACTGGATAGAATTTTGTTACATCTCCCACATCCATATAACCAAAGACTTCTGAGCCCCAGCTAATTTTTCATTTGGGCTGAAATTGTATTGAATAAGAATGAAACAATAAAAGGATGTGAAATGGCCTCTTGAAATGCATTAGAATCAAATTTTGCCAGAATTGGGAGAAATCACCTTCCCTCTCATTTAAGTCCAGTTCTTTGGAGTTACCATCTCTTCATAAGGACATGATTGAGTGACTAATTATGGATTTCCCCCTTGATTCCAGACTGGATTTTACAACTCCCTTAAGAATTTTTGACCTCTTGGTCATGGCTGACTATTTCTCTTTCATTCTGCCAAAAGACTAAAACTTCCTGCTTTCCTATAAACTCCTGAATATGATTTTTTTTTTTTGCTCTTGAAGTTACTAAGCTGAACAAATGTCCATCTTAAAGTCAAATATCAACATAAATGATTATTTCATGTTAAGAGTATTCTTAAAAAAAAAAGTAAAGAAAAAAAAGGCAATCTTATCCCAGGTTCCCAGAAGGATTTGAATATATGTTTACTTATCTCATATTGCCCAAATGATTCTGTGTCCCGCCAGGTTTGGGCTGATAATACATTTATATCTGTGTTCACATTACAATACTCTGAGCTCAAGCAAGAATACAGACTCCTCTCCTGTTATCCATCAATTACTTTCAGTTGGTCCCAAGGAGGTTTCTCCCAGTTATGCATGAACCAGGCAGCCAGCTGTGGTTTCCATGCAGCTTCTTCTGTCCTAGCTTGTCCTGTTACAAAGCATAATTCCTAAGCCTATCTGCTTTAATAACTAGACAAATGCATTCAAGCATATTAATGAATTTTCAAAAAGCTATTTGGAGAATGTGTGATAATTAGCACTATCTGAACTTGAGCTTAGATAATGCTGAATGCAAAATATCACCCTCAGCAACCTAATAGTCAGCCTTGATTAAGTGTGACAATAAAGGCTGAAGAGCAGTAGTTTTGTTTTTATCTTTTCTAAATCTACCTGTATTCTTGAAGCAACTTCAGCTATGCATTCAGCTAAGACTTAGTCTTAATCTTCTATGATGTCACTAGAATTGCAATTCTAGGGGCCCTGAACAGATGAAACATCTGGCTTGTTTTGAGAATGGGGAGCAACATGACAATTTTTTTTTTGATCAACAGAAGCTTAGCACAGCATATGACAGGCTGTAGGTACCTAGCATTTGCTGGTTTAATAGGGAAATCCATGCATGCACTAATTCTGTATGCAGGGCACCCCCCAAGCTTCAAGGAGTTGGATATGTGGAGCTGGCAATGCCTGGAAGCAGTGGGTGGGTAGAAGAGGGGAAGGGAATGGGTGACACCATTTTTCTTATTTTGCCACTACATTTTTATAATAAACCCTGACTTAGGAGTTTGGATTATAAAAATAAAGCTTATTTTTATTTCTTTTATGCTATTTTCTTATTTATACATTATCTCTTTTGTTCTTATCAACCTCTGTGGTTTAAAATATTGGGCTTTAAAATTGTAATGCATATAAAAGTCCATGTTTTCATAACTCCAATTCCCTACTGAAAATCTCCACTCGAACAACTCTGTTTGCTTTCTCAAACTTGAACCAAAATAGACGCAATCATCCTCTCCATTCTAGCTCCTCCTCCTTGATTTCTGATATCCTTGGCAGGTGCCTCCACCCGTCCAATTGCCCAAGACTGAAAATAGCTTTATCCTTTACTTTTCCCTCTTTCTCTCTAGTAGTATCCAACCAATCTTCAAAAATCATTGAGTCTATTTTCTAAATCTCTTTCAAATGTATTCACTTATTCCCAATTTGTTTACCTGTGTACTGTTATCAGGGCTACCTTGTACAGATGTGCAGTTGTGAAATGCATAGTGTATAATCTGTGGGCACACAATTTCTTTTGTCATCTATTTAGAAGGTACTGGGGATTAAGGTTTCAGTATATGAATTTCAGGAGGTAGGAGGAACACAATTCAGCCTCTAACACCCTTGGAATAAAATCCAACCTCCTTAACATGGCTTTCAAGGCCCTTCATGTTGTGGCTGGTCTTCCTCCTCTGGCCCCATCTTTCACCCCTCTCTCTGGTACTCTATACCCCAGTTCTCTGTCCAGTTCCTTCAGGCTCATTAGTCCTTCTTCCACCTTCTGCCTGGCCTTTGCAGATGCATTTTCCTTTTCCCTGATCTCTAGTTCACCTAGAAATGACTATTCATTCTTCAAACCTCATGTCAAATGTGCCTTGGCAAGCCTTTTCTGTGCCCAGGTATTTATGTTCCAAGGTGTCTCTTTTTGATTTCCTGTGAAATCTTATAATTTCACCAAATATAGCACTTTATAAATTATGTTAATATCACTGGTTGACTTCTCAGTAACTCTTAGCAGGCATAAATCGTTGTGTTTGTGAGGAATATCTTTGAAATTATAAAGTCTCTAAGACTCACAGAAATGAATTTTGAAATATAGTGCAAGGGAGTGAGAGGCCTGTGGGGGATTGATGTGAGCAGATGTGTCTCCAATGGCTTCACTGCCATTGCCTAATCACTATGAGCTTAAAAGCTACTGGGAAAGCAGTTATAATGTGGTATTTGTGGTCTTTTAAAAATATTTTTAAATTTTTTAATCACAGCTGACATTTATATAACTTACGAAGTGATCATCCAGATAAATATAGTACACGTCTGACATCATGCATAGTTATTACAATATTATTGACTATTTTCTGTATGCTGAACTTTACATTCCTATAACTATTTCATAACTATCAATTTGTACCTCTTAATCCCTTCACGTTTTTCATCTGCCTCCCCCCAAACCCTTCCAATCCAGCAACCATTAATTTGTTTTTTGTATCTATGAGTCTGTTTCTGTTTTGTTTGTTCATTATTTTGTTGTTTAGATTCCACATATAAGTGAGATTATATAGTATTTGTTTTTCTGTTTAACTTATTTCACTTAACATAATACCTTCCAGGTCTATCTATATTGTCCCAAATGGTAAGATTCCTTTCCTTTTTATGGCTGAATAATATTACATTGTAGATATACACCACATTTTCTTTATCTACTCATCTATTGATAAATACTTAAGTTGCTTCTGTATCTTGGCTATTGTAAATAATGCTGCAATGAGGATATAAATAATGCTGCAAAGGAATGTATATATCCTTTCAAGCTAGTGTTTTCATTTTCTTTAGATAAATACCCAGAAGTGGAATTACTAGGCTTTTATTATCTCTTGTTATAGCCTTTTTTTAAAAAAGTCTACTTTGTCTAATATATTTATTACTACCCTAGCTTTTCTTTATTTTCATTTTCATGAAATAGCCTTTTCAATCTCTTTACTTTTAGTCTGTGTGTGTCTTTTGACCTGAATTGAGTCTCTTGTAGGAAGCATATGTAAGGGTCTTTTTTTCTTATTTATTCAACAACCCTGTATCTGGCTTGAAGCATTTAATCCATGTACATTTAAAGCAATTGTTTATATATATACGTAGTTATTGTCATTTTATTTTTCTTATTTTTCATATATATTTTTTCTTCATCTTAAAGAAGTTCCTTTAACATTTTTTGTAATACTGGTTTGGTGTTGAACTCTTTTAGCTTTTTTTTTTTTTTTTTTTTTTTTTTTTAGCTGGGAAGCTTTTTATCTGTCCTTCAATTTTAAATGGTAGAGTGGTCTTGGTTGTAGGTCTTTGCTTTTCATCATCAATATTTCATGCCTATCCCTTCTGGACTGCAAAATTTCTGTTGAGAGATCAGCTGACAGTCTTATGGGAGCTCCCTTGTAGGTAACTAACTGCTTTTCTCTTGCTGCTTTTTAAGACTCTCCTTTTGTCTTTAACCTTTGGCATTTTAATTTTGATGTGTCTTGGTGAGGGCCTCTTTGGGTTCATCTTGTTTGGGACTCTCTCCACTTCCTGGGCTTGTATGTTTATTTCTGTCATCAAGTTAGGGAAGTTTTTCATCATTATTTTTTAACCTAGGTTTTCGGTTCTTTGCTCTTTCTCCTTCTAGTACCCTTATGATGAGAATGTTGGTACACTTGATGTTGTCACAGAGACCCGTTAAACTATCCTCATTTTTTGGATTCTTTTTACTTTTTGCTGTTCTGTTTGGGTGTTTTGTGCTACCTTATATTCCAAATCACTGATTCGATCCTCTGTTTCATCTAATCCACTGTTGATTTCTTCTAATGAATTCTTTGTTCTAGTTATTGCATTCTTTATTTCTGACTTTTAAAAAATGTTTTCTATCTCCATTTTTATGTTTTCTATCTTTTTGTTAAAGTTCTCACTGAGATCCTTAAGTACCCTTATAATCAGTGTTTTGAACTCTGCATCTGGTAGATTGCTTGTCTCCATTTTATCACTTGTGGAGTTTGTTGGGTGGTGCTCTTGTGTGGTCTGATGCTGGTTGCCATGTGTGTTGGTTCTGGAGCCTCTAGGGAGAGACTCTGTGCAGGCCAAGTTCAGTTACTGCCTGTGCTCTGCCTGGGGCCACTTGGTATGAGCTACAAAGTTAACTGCAGATGGTTATCACTTGCTCTGGGTTTGGAGGTGCCTGGAAGAGGCTAAGTTGCGAACTAAAGGTGGGTCCCACAAGAGGTACGGGGTATGCTGAGGCCAGATGCTGCTTGTGTGGGGTTTGTGAACCTTTTATAGGAAAGTCTACAACATGAGCCAAGACAAGATATTTGTATAGAAAAGCTACTGAAAATAACTTGTGTAGATTCATAAGTTGGGTTTCAGGGAATCACAGAGTGGGCTGAATGGTGTTAGCTAGGTTGATGGAGACCCAGATGTAGCACCCACTTGGTGCATGCAGGCTGGGTAGGGAGAGGGCTCAACAAAGGAACAATGGTTTGTGCTAGCATTTCCATCTGGGTGAAAGGTACCTCTCCAGCCGTCACCTTGAAGACAGACAATTTACTTTCTCTCCATATGTCCCTGGTGGCTTTTGAGCTGTTACCCCAGCACAGGAGCTTAGAATAACTGAGTCCATCAGTGAGTAAATCTGGGCACAGGTCCTTAAAGAGGACTGCCTGGGACTCCAGCCACCCCCCGTGTCACTCAGCTACTATCTCTGCTGATTTTCACAGCCAGAAGTTATGAGGACTCCTCTTCCCAGCACAGGAACCCTAGGTGTGGAGCTGGAACCCCTCTCTCCTTAGGAGGGACCCCTCCTACCGCTCTCTACATGTCTTTCTGTACATTCTTAGTTATAAGACTTTTGTTTAGCTAGACATTAGGCAACTCTCAGTGTTGGTTGTTCTGTAGTTTAGTTGCAATCATGATGTGATTGTGGAAGGAGCTAAGCATAGCATTTACCTACTCTATATTTTATAAATTCAAATTACATTTGGAAACCATCCAGCAAATTCATTTTTGAATAAGACAAGCATATGAAAAGATTGCATTATATGGATACATGTCTAAAACACATTACAATAAATATCAGTCATATTTGCATTAAAATCTTAGGCCAATATTAGGCTATTAAATATTATTTTGAATATGGTAATGCTGTGATTATGTGATAAAACATGAAGTAGACAAAATGGTTTTTTACATTTTGTCTTTAGTTTTCAAACAGTAGTGTTTAATGATTTTGTATTTTCTCTCATCATCTAGTTGTCATTTTCTTTGAAAATCATTTTATAAATAATCAATCCATCAGGAAATAATGTTTCATGCTCTTAAAGTATTCTTTTTATTTATATCAAAACTCATCTTTACCTTTCTGTCTTGAACGGACTGACCTAGGCAGATACAAATTATGTTAGATCACAATTAGAGTAAAAGAATATTTATTCAAATTTATCAACAGAAGAGAGAAACAAAGTTTCTGTGGCCCCAAAGTTTCAAGGAGAAGGCACATGACCAGGAAATACCTGATTCCAAGTCATGAGGCCAGAGATTAGATTTGAGAATTGCACCTACCCCAAGCCCGTCTTCAGAAATGTTTTAAACTTTATTTTTTATCCTATAAGTAATACATATTTGTCTTAAAAATTAGAATATAAAAGTAAGAGAAAATATCACCAACTTAAAAAAAAACATTTAAATAGAATCATGCTGATTTGTTTTTCTTATTAGTTCATGTTCACAAATATACTTCTAAAATACCATTTTGTTTTTAAATTAGTTTATCTTTTACTATATAATACACATAGTTACTATATAAAATTATACATATAGAATCTAAAAGTCTTTAGGTCTCTTACCCAAATCCAACTCCTCAGATATGCATCCTTTTTGAATATGTCTTGATATTTTCAATACATTTTTTGTTTTGGAAGAAATTTGGATTTTCATTAAAAACTGCAAAGGTAGTATAAAAAGTTCCCATTTGCCCCTGATCCAGTTTCTCCCATTATTGACAACTTACACTACTGTGATAACATTCTCAAAACCAAGAAACTAACATTGATGTATTATTGTTAACTAATCTCCAAACTTTATTTGGATTTCATTCATTTTCCATTAATGTCTCTTTTCTATTCCAGGATCCAATACAGAATACCACATTACATTTAGTTTTCCTGTCTTTCTGGGCCCCTCTCGTCTGTGACAGCTTTTCAATCATTCCTTGTTTTTCATGATCATGACAGTCTTGAGGAGTAATATCATAGAGAGATACTTGTTTTTAACCATTTATTAATATTTTCCATGTAAATGGTTAACATGCTAAATATAGCAAGATATAGAATTTTGTTGTAAATACAACTTATACTATATTCTTGTTTTATAATTTTTTAATTGTGATATAATTCTGCATCAACACATTAGTTTAAAAAAAATCTGTATAGTTTTCCATTGTGGAAACCAAATTTTAATTATTAATTGCCCTCAGATGACAAGTGTCTCCTTAACTTTTTATATTGAGATTCCAAACTATGTTGCAATAAACATCCTTGATCTAAATCTCCAGGCTTGTCATTGATAATTTTCTAAGGATAAATATTAGAAATTTTCAAAAACTTTTCACTAAAAAAAATTATCTCAATGGCTCACTAGCTCTCTAAAAAGTTTTTATGTGTTTACCCTGCCAGCATGCATGCATGCAACTGCATATTGCCTGCCCAATGCTTTCTTACATGGAGTGTTGGTACTTTTCATCTTTGACAACTTGATAGATGAAAAGTAGGTGATTACATTAGAGGCTGAATTTTCTTCAAGTCTATTAGCTATATGTCTTTCTTCTTTTTTAAACATCATGGGTATGGCCATTACTACATCAGGGTGGGGGAGACAAAGGGAAGAGGTCATCTTTTCTTAATTTACTTATAAAAGCCTTTTCTGTATTGTAATGATGTAATTTTTGATTGGGCTCTGAGACACAATAACTCTTTAACCTGATAATTAAGTTTTCGTAAGTTACTATTCTCCTTATTTTGTCTACAGCATTTTTTTTTTTATAAAGGAACATTTTAAAAATTGTAATGCAATCAACAATCGTGTTTCCCATTATAATTTCTTTTCCAAGGATTACAGTCATAAAACCTTTTCCCATAACATAGTTCTATTGCTATTCACTTATATTTCCTTCTGATATTTCCATGCTTCTTTTTTTCTTTCTATATTTAACCTATTCATGGTTTATTTTGGTTTGAGATAGAGTTCTAACTTTTGTTTTTCCAAATGGTTAATCAACTGTCTCAACACCATTTAATGAACAACCTGGCCTTTCCCCATTGATTTGAAAGTAGATTTTAACACCCAATATAAAGCACTGGAAGCATTCAGGGGAGGTTTCCAACAACAGAAGTACAAATAGACAATAGTTGAAAATCTTTTCACTTCTGTTTCTATAACCATTTCCAGTTATGTTCTTGATATATTCCTGAAAGATATAGTCTAAGCCTCACCCAAAGGTCTGTACTTTTGTACTCCTGCTCTGTCTAGACCGTATATCTCTCTTGTTCTGTACCTTCTCCCCAGGAGTAGAGGTACTTGAATTGCACTAGGAAGACACTTAGGACTTTAGGCAATAACTGTTTACAAAACTGCAAATATACTTTGGAATGTATTTCATTAAAAGCTTCCCCAAGCTTTATGGTACTTCTGTTTACTATATCATACTTTTGCCACTTCTGTATATTTCTGCATAGAGGAACTTTTTCCCCTAGTTAAGAAACTCACCACAAGTTACTAAGTACATAACAGTTTATAACCTTAGTTGCAAATTCATTGATCTATTTGAAGAATTAAAATTTACCTCTCTGATAATAACTATTTAGAGAACAGGAATTACACTAAAATTTTAAAATTTCACCCAGTTCTAAGGAGTGGGTACGATTATTCTCTTCCCTTTTTACAGATGAGAAATAAAGGTACAGAGAGGTTAACTTGCTGAATGTCACATAGCTATAAGTGGTAGAGAGAGAATTTCAGCTCCATCATAGCCTGCGCTGACAGCCTGAGGATCATTTTGATCTGAACCTGAAGGTTGATACATTCTGATGGGACCAATATAGAGTTCTTTGTATGGCCTCTGATTCCTGGCTTGAAAATTTTTAGTAAGTATTGTGACAACTTCTTGACCATTGTGATTTGTCTCTTGAGGTGTATTCTTTCCATTTTGTGAAATGAAATCAGTAATGACTCCAAGTCTTAAGCTAGAATGTGGGCTCAATAAATTGCATTGCTCAGTCATTTCTACAATTATACAAAGATAATGTTGATAGAGTTTTATTGGGTTCTAAAGGTTTATATCTGCTATATTTCCTGTGAATTATACCATTTACCATGAATGATGGCAACTGACATAGAGCAAATGACTCTTCACATCTCTGTTCCCCCAGATCTCTCTGCGTTCCTTTATTTTGGCTCACAGTGAGAGGTTTGACATGATTAATTACCTTTGCAGTTATTAATTTTCAGAATATTTTAATTATGATATGATATAGTCATCTTATGCTCAAGGTGCTTATATGTTTTTTTCATACAGCCCTCGGTGTTATGGATTAGAAAACTGAAGTTGGCTGGTGTTAATTATATGTCCAAGGGCAAATAGCTGTTTAGTAGAAAGTGTGATGAAACCCTCAGACTCCTGAATCCTTCACTTTGCTCTTTGTCTGAAAGCTTGCTGCCTTCAGTTGTATGACCAATCTTGTGTTTTGATGATTTTTTCTTTGCAATTACTGGATAACTGAATCAGGTTTCATGTAACCAAACACAGCTTGAAAGCGCTCTTTCCTGTCGCCTACAACAAAGTGCCTGTGAAGGAGTTTATGGCAGAGATATGTGTGCCCAACATCAACCTTCTAATCTTTGTATAAAGACATATGATTTACAGTGTTGCACCCCTAAAATGTAGGGATCAGAGCCTGAATAGTTTGTAAGTACATCTCCTAACTCCTTTTAATGGTCAGATGTCACAAATGCTTTTTAGAGGGCCTGCAAAACAATTCTTGCATATTTTGGTTGTCACTACATTCAATCGATGCACTCTACAAAGTATGCTTTTAATTTTCTACATAAAAATACTATGTAAAAACTGCAGTTGGCTCACTTGGCATCTATTACTAATCCCTTTTTTCTTGCCATCATCTACTCTGGAATCTGGAAAACTGAATACTTATTCCTCGGCTTCCCTTTGGTTGGCCATATGAGATTCAAGCAAATCTGTTACAGGAGGTTTCTGGCAAACAGTCCTGATGAGAAGGAATATGTATAGATGCAGAAGGTGGGCTCTTTTTCTACTTCTATCTACCTGGAATGTTGGTGTGATGCTTGGAAATGCAATAGCTATCTTGCAATAATGAAGCAAGAAGCATATTTGTTAGCTACATGTATTCTTCATGCAAATGATATCTTTGAGCTTTTCCTTAATTATTTTTTTACTAATGGTACTCATATTTCTCTTAATTTATAAGAATTACTCGTATCATAAAGACAGCCATCATTTGTCTATATAATATCACAAATTCATACCTATCTTGATTATATAATGAGCTTATATTCTCTCCTATAGTTTTGTTTTAAGAATTATTAATTAATAGTACAATTAATTAATTATATGATTGATTAACTAATTACACAATTAATTATATGATTATTTATACAAATAATATAAAATTTATTTTGGAGTATTATATATACAAACATCTAATTCTGCTTCTTCTAGTTAGCTGGGTAATTTCTCATTTGTTGAAGAATTCTTAGTGATTGTTTAAAGTGTTTTTTGTCTATTTGACTGTTCAGTTAACTCCTGGTATAACATTTAATACTTGCACATTTTACATTTTAAAATTATCATGGCTTGGACATCCACTTCTAGGAAGATGGAGTAGACATATATTTTCCTATTTCTCCTGCTAATGACAACTAAAAATACCAAATATTCTATATATAAAAAAAAAATCATAAGAAGACTTTCAAAGGTGACTGGCTAGGGACCTCAAGATCCAAGAAACAACATGATGGTGAGTTCTCTGGGTTTTGTCTTTTCTTCATGTATCCCAGATTTGGAAGTGAAGAAATTAATAACTCAGAAATGCCAACAGGCACAGACAAATTCCCCCTCCCCTAAAAAAGAACTGTTTTCTCCAGCCAATGACTAGAAGAGGGGCAATCCTGCAAGCAAGAAAACCTTCAGACCATAATTGTTTACACCAGCCAAATACCACAGGAAAAAAAAAAAAACTGGCTACACCCAGCATCCTCCAGTAAAAACGAAATGCAGAGACCAGACTTCCATCATTGCTAGGTTATAGCAAGGTGTCCTAATATCCCTGCTATGTGGGGTAAGAAGAGACTTAGTGGGAGTCAAGACATTCATCACCATCCATTGGCAACAAGGCCAACAACGCCCTGCCCCATGATGTTAGTGGAGGTCACATGGGGAGCAATAATGAAGTGCTCTACCATCTTTTTGCTAGAAGAGTGTCAGGGAAGTCTAACACTACCTAATAGGAGCCTCAACTCCACCCCCATCCAGCAGTAATAAAGAGTCCTTACCCTGGCCTCCAGGTATCAGTGAAGGCTGAGTGGAGAAGTTAGATCTTCCAGGCCTATTCATCTGGCAGAAATGAGAAGGCACCCTATTTACTCACCAGAGTGGTTCAGAGAAAGATTTGTACTATGATATTCACAATGTCCTGGTATCAATAAAAAAAGTCACCCATCATACCAAGAACATAGCAAGTTTCAACAAAATAATAGAACACTCCAGCAAAAAAACATGAGGTATAAATAAGAAGTAAATGAAAATTTTAGAATGAAAATATACAATAACCCAAACAGGAGACTAAACAGTTGGCTCAAGAGCAGAATTGAGAGGAAATAAGAAAGAATCAGAGAACTCAAAGATAGAATAGAAGTTATTTGGTCTGACAATTAAAAGAAAATAGACAAGGAAAAAAAAAAAAACAGACTCAGAGACATGTAAGACTATAATAATAGATATAAGTACCAGAAGGAGAGAAGAAAGAAAAAAGTACTAGTGCTGAAAAAGTACTTGAAGCAATAATGGCTAAATTTCCCAAAAAAGAAAAAAAAAATGTAGATGGAAGAAATCCACTGCAAGACACATTGTAGTAAAATTTCTGAAAGGTAAAAACAAAAAATTTTTTATAAGCACCCAAAGAAAAATGATGCATTAGCTTCAGGGGAGAAACAATTTAGATGACAGCATTTCTAATCAGAGACCAGAGGTCAGAAGAAAGTGGCACAATATTTCTCAAGTGTTGAAAGAAAAAGAAAAAAAAACTATCCATGCAGAATTCTATGTCCAGAGAAAATAGTCAAGAAAAAAGAGAAAATCAGGATGTTATGAGATGAAAGAGAACAAAGAATTTTTCATATGCAGATCTACCCTAAAAGAATAGTTCAAAGAAGTCACCTAAACAGAAAGAAAAGCATAAAAGAAGGACTCAGGCCATCAGAAAGGAAGAAAGAGAAGAAGGAGGGCTAGATAAAAGCAGGGTTCGTCTCCTTCCATGACTGCATTGAAATTACACCAAATTATAAAACAAACAACCTGGAGAATCACTTCAAGTCTAGCTGATCATAACACATGCATCTGAAGATATAAAGAAAATGTCACATCAAGACTGGTAGAAGGCACAGAGACACAAAGAGGGCTGGTCATGCACCTGTGCATGGCAGTTGAGCAGCAGGAGTATGGGGCTGCAGAGGAATGAGGGATCCTAGTCCCACACAGATGTTCCCCAGCTCAGGGTTGCAGTCCAAGAAAGAAGTATTCCTACAAAATCTTACTGTAAAAACAGTGATCTGGGAGAGATGGCAAAAACAATCATTTGGCCATCTGAGAGAAATGTAAAAAACCTTAAAACCCAGATAATCTCTTATGATATTCACAATGCACAGACTCACTCACTGGAAGACACTCATCCTGGGATTGGGTGGAGGGTCAGCAGCTCAGGAGGCACAAGGAACATGGGGAAAGACTGAGTTGTGTGGCTCCAGGGCAAAGGCTGGAGGGACAGCCACCTTTGCTCCTCTGTTGAGCCCCCCTCTGGAGCAGTCTACAGGTGGGCGCCAACTTGCTTGTGTTGAACTCTCCCCCAATGTGGCCAATTGTGAAGCTTCATTGCCCAGTGAGATCATCTGTTCCACCCCATGTCTCCTTGGGACCCTGCCCCACCCAGCTCACAAATTGCTAGCAGCGGCATGTTGCAGCAGCCAGCCTCCCTGTGTGTCTTTCCCGAGCCATGTATTTATTGGTAAGCAGCAGGCCTCGGCTCACACGGCCTGCATATTTCTGGGGAGACTTTTGATGGTGAGCCACTGGTGTCAGCCTGAGGTACAATATCTCTTGGGTGGATCACAAGGGGCTGAGGGCCTGAGGAGGACAGCACTGGCCTTGCTGTGATCTGTTACTTTTATAGGAAGCTTCAGATTTAGCACTGGCATGAAACCTGACTCTGCACTGGCCAGGTGAAATTTATTCTCTTTACCCTGGTGACTTCCTAAGTCCCTGCCCCACCCAACTTGCAAACTTCCCAAAGGCTCTTCCAGCTGCAGAGTCATACAGGCAGCTGGCAGAAAGCCTCAGGCCTTAAGGTGCACTAGTCCTTTGCTAAGCCACCCTGCGCCCTGTATTGGGGGTAACCAACCTCAGCTTGCAGCATGGTCTCTCCCACCTGCCTCCAGATCCAGCATAGGCAGCAACCACCCACAGATTGCTTTGTAGCTCCTACCAGGTAGTCCCAAGCAATCAAAGGCAGCAGCTGACCTTGGCCTACATAAGCACCCCTCCAAGGAGCCACGGAACCAATACACTCAAAGACTGTTATCAGACCACAATAGAATAACACCTAACTAACCTCATAAATGGTACACCCAAAGGGTGGTCTCAGTAGGTACATGAGTCTGCTGGAGAGAATCCCATTCCATGGGGTCAGCCCCCACACAGAATCTCATACCCTGTGGGTGTAGCCAATCCCCACAGCCAGTCAACATGAAAGTCAATCTCATCCACTGATGTGCTATCAGCAATCAAGGCTTAGCTACAACTAGAGAACCACACAACCACACAAAGAACAGGCCCAGAGTCCCTGGCACAACTGATCAGGGAGACTGGGATGCCGGGCCACACATGACACTTACTCTATAAGGCCACCTGGCTAAGGCTGGGAGACATAACAAATCTTCCTAATACATAGAATGGAACACAGAGAGGCAACTTAAGTGAAGAAACAAAGAAACATGCTGAGGAAACAATAGGAGAAAACTCCAGCAAAAGAAAAAAACTAAACAAAATGGAGACA
>NW_011888825.1:4471111-4479003 GCF_000151845.1 Pteropus vampyrus | reverse complement strand
TAGGGTGGCTGAATAAATAAGAAAACAAGACCCTTACATATGCTGCCTACAAGAGACCAACCTCAGATCAAATGACACACACAGACTGAAAGTAAAGGGATTGAAAAAAATATTTCATGAAAATGGAAAGAAAAAGTTGGGATAGCAATACTTATATCAGACAAAATAGACTATAAAACAGAGGCTGTAATAAGAGACAAAAATGGCATTATGATAAAAGATCAATAAAACAAGAAAATATAACCCTAGTAAATATAGGAGTACCTACATATATAAAACAATTATTGACTGACATAAAGGGAGAGATCGACAGTAATACACTCATTGTAGGAAACTCTAACACTCTATTGACACCAATGGACAGATCTTCCAGATAGAAAACCAATAAGGAAACAGCAGACTTAAATGACACACTAGATCAGATGTATTTAATTGATATTTTCAGAGCATTTACTCCAAAATAGCAGAATATACATTCTTCTCAAGTGAACATGTAACTTTTTCCAAGATAGACCACATGTAAGGCCACAAAATAAGTCTCAACAAATTTAAGAAGACTGAAATTAGATCAAGTGTCTTCTCCAAGCACAATAATATGAAACTAGAAGTCGACTATAAGAAAAAGACTGGAAAATACACAAACACATGGAGGCTAAACAGCACGCTACTAAGCAGTGAATGGGTTAACAATGAGGTCAAGGCAGAAATCAAAAGATACCTAAAGACAAATGAAAATGAAACCACAATGACTCAAAAACTATGAGACACAGCAAATACAGTACTAAAAGGGAAATTCATAGCAATATAGGCCTATCTCAAGAAACAAACAAACAAAAAGCTCAAAAAAGCAATATAATTTTATACTTAAAAGAACTAGAAAAAGAACAGCAAACAAAACCCAAAGTGATTAGAAGGAAGGAAATAATAAAGAATAAACTGGAAATAAATTAAATAGAGTCTAGAAAAAAAATACCAAAAAAAAAAAAGCAATGAAACCAAGAGTTGGTTATTTGAAGGAATAAACAAAATTGATAAAACTTTAGCCAGACTCATCAAGAAAAAAAGAAAGAGGACTCATATAAATAAATTCAGAAATGCAAGAAGAGAAGTAACTACGAACTTCAAAAAATACAAAGGATTATAAAAAAATAATATGAGCAATTATATGCCAACAAATTGGACAATCTAGAAGAAATGGATAGGTTCCTAGAAACATACAATCTCTTAAGACTGAATCAAGAAGAAACAGAATATCTGAAATGTTAAAAACTTTCAAAAAGAAAAGTCCTAGACCAGATGGCTTCATAAAGGAATTTTACCAAACATTCAAAAATAAATTAACACCTATTCTCAAACTAATTCAAAAAATTCAAGAGGAGAGAAGCCTTCTTAACTCTTTTTTTAGAAAGCCATCTTTATCTCGATTCCAAAATCAGACAAATAAAGTAGAAAAAGAAAATTATAGGCCGATATCCTTGATGAATATTGATGCAAAAATCCTCAACAAAATGTTAGCAAACTGAATTCAGCAATACATTAAAAATATCGTATACCACGATCAAGTTGGATTTATTCCTTATATGCAAGATTGGTTCGATATACACAAATCGATTAATGTGATACACCACATTAACAAATTGAAAAATAAAAATCATATGATCAATAGACACAGAAAAAGTGTTCAACAAAATCCAGCATCAATTTATGATAAAAACTCTCAGCAAAGTGGGAATAGAGAGAACATACCTCATCATAATAAAGACCATATATGGAAACCTACAGCTAACATCATACTCAATGGGGAAAGGCTAAAAGCATTTTCCTTAAGATCAGGAACAAGTCAAGGATTCCCACTTTCACCACTTCTATTTAACATAGCATTGGAAGTCTTAGCTACAGCAATCAGACAAGAAAGAGAAATAAAAGGTATCTACATTGGAAAAGAATAAGTAAAACTCTCATTATTTGCAGATGACATGATTCTATATAGAGAGAACCCTAAAGATTCCACCCCAAAACTGTTAGAACTGATCAATGAATTCAATAAAGTAACAGGATACAAAATTAATATTCAGAAGTAGGTTGCATTTTTATATAGCACTGATAAACTATTTGAAAGAGAAATTAAAAAAAACAATCCCACCTACAATTACATCAAAACCAATAAAATACCCAAAGCAATTTATAGATTCAATGCAATTGCTATCAAAATACCAATGGCTTTTTTCAGAAAACAAACAAACAAAATAATCCTACAATTTATGTGGAACCATAAATGATCCCAAATAGCCATGGCAATCTTAAGAAAGAAGAACAAAGTTGGAGGTATCACATTACCTGATATCAAACTATACTACAATGCTATACTAATCAAGACAACAAGGCATAAAAACAAATACATTGATCAATGGAATGGAATAGAAAGCCCAGAAATAAATCCATGTCTATATGCTCATTTAATCTATAACAAAGTAGGCAAGAATATACAATGGGGTAAAGACAGTCTTTTCAATAAATGGTGTTGGAAAAATTGGAAAGATGCATGCAAAAAAAATAAAAGTAAACCACCTTCTTATACCATATACAAGAATAGATTTAAATTGGATTAAAGATTTAAATGTAAGACCCTAAACCTTAAAACTTTTAGAAGAAAATGTAGGCAGTAATCTCTCTGATATTGCTACTAGTAATTTCATTTTGGATCTATCTCTCCTGGCAAGGGAAACCAAAGAAAAAATAAACAAATGGGACTACATTAAACTAAAAAGTTTATGCCCAACAAGAAACTGTTAACAAAACGAAAAGATAATCTACTGAATAGGAGAAGATATTTGCCTATGTTACATTCAACAAGGGGTTAAAATCTGAAATTTATAAAGAACTCATACGACTCAAGAACGAACTAACAAACCATCCAATTAAAAATTGGGGAGAAGACCTGAATAGGTATTTCTCCAAAGAGGAAATACAGAGGGCCAATAAACATATGAAAAGATGTTCAAGGTCAGTAATCATCAGAGAAGTGCAAATTAAAACCATAATGAAATATGATCTCACACCTGTCAGATTGGCTATCATCAATAAATCAAAAAACAAATGTTGGTGAGGATGTGGAGAAAAGGGAACACTCGTACACTGTTGGTGAGGTTGCAAATTGTAAGCCACTATTGAAAACAGTTTGGAGATTCCTCAAAAAATTAAAAATAGAACTACTTTTTGACCCAGCAACTGCACTTCTGTGTATTTATCTGAAGAAAATCAAAGTAATTGGTAAACATCTATGCACCCCTATGTTCACAGCAGCACTATTTACAATAGCTGAGATATGGAAGCACCCTTAGTGCCCATCAATAGACAATTGGATGAAGAAGTTACGGTACATATATATAATGGAATATTACTCAGACATTAAAAAATTGAAATATTACCATTTGCAATGACATGGATGGACCTAGAGGATATTATGCTGAGTGAAATAAGTCAAAGATAAATACCATATTAATTTACTTATATGCAAAATCTAAGGAACAAAAGTAAGAAACAAATTAAATTAAAACAGACTCACAGATACAGTAAATAAATTGATGATTGTCAGAGGGAGTAGAGTAGCGGGGCTTGGTGATGAAGTTGAAGGGATGAAGAAATACAAATTAGTAGTTACAAAACAGTCATGGGGATTTAGAGTATACCAAAGAGTATATAGTTAATATTACTGTAATGGTTGTGTGTATTGCCAGATGGGTGCTAGAGTAATTGAAGGGATCACATCATAAATTACATAAATGTCAATAAAAAAAAAAGGGCGAAGAAATACAGGAGCAAAAATATAGGTAAATACAATATATTTTTCTCTTAAATTTTCTAAATTATGTTTGATAGTTGAAGCAAAAAACTGTAACTGTCTAACACAGTTTTCAATGTAGGTAGAGGAAATAGTCAAGACAATTATACTAAAAATGTAGAATAAAGGGATGTAAGAAAATGTAAAGTTTCCATACTTCACTAGAATTGGTAAAGGACAATAATGTAAGCAGTGTTAAGTTATGCATGTAAAATGTAATACCTAAAGAAATCACTATCAAAGCTGTATAAAGAGATATATTTTTAAAATACTATAGACAAATCAAAATAGAATTCTAAAAAAATGTCAAGTACCCCACAAGAAGTCAGATAGAATAAAACAAAAATAAAAAATAAACAGAAGACAGAAGATGAAATAAAAACAGCAGACTCAAGCCTTAACATATCAAGAATTAAAATAGTGTTAAATGTTAATTATCTAAATACAAAATTAAGGATGGCACAGATTAAAAACAAACAAGCAAAACCCAAAATAACCCAATTCTATGCTGTCTGTAAGAAACACATCAAATTTGATATGTGCAGGTTGAAAGTAAAAGGATGAGAAAAGTCATATCACGCAAGTTAATTGAAAAAAGCAGGAGTAACTATATTAATAGTTAAAATGGACTTCAGAGCAAAAAAAAGAAATTACCAGGAACAGAGAGGAAAATTAATGTAATGATAAAAGTATCTATTGGCCAAGAAGAGAGCAATCTTGAATGTGTAAGCCCCAAACAACAGAAATGCAAAATATGCAAATCAAAAACTGAGAACTGAAAGGAGAACAAAAGAAATCCACAAGTACAGTTGGAAATTTTAACATGTTTCTCCTCAATCTGATATAACAATTAGATAGAATATCAGCAATGATATAGAAAATCTTAACTATACCACCAGCCAGCAGAATCTAATTGAGGTTTATAGAACGCTCCACCTAACAACAGCAAAATATGTATTCTTTCATATGTCCACAGAACCTATATCAAGATAAAACTATATCCCAAGCCTTAAAACAAATTTTAAAGAATTGAAATTATTCAGAATCTGTTCTTCAAATAAAATGGACAATTAAAAACTAATAATAGAAAGATAACAGATGAATCTTCAAACACTTGAAGTCTAACCAACATCTAAATAATTCATGGGTCAAAGAAGTCTTAAGAAAAATTTAAAAACTACATTGAACTGAATGACAACAAAAATACACTATAGCAAAACTTGTAGGACACAGCTAAAGCAGTGCTAAGAGAGAAACTTATAGTATTAAATACCTACATTAGAAAAAAAGAAGTCTTGAATTAATAACCTAAACTTACACTTTAAGAACCTAGAAAAAGAAGAGCAAAATAAATCCAAAGCTAGCAGAAGGAAGAAAATAATGAACAAAGAGCAAAAATCAGTGAAATAGAAAACAGAAAAACAGTAGAGAAACAAAAACCTAGTTCTTTGATAAGTTCAATAAAATTGGCAAACCTATAGCAAGACTAAAAAAAGAAAAGAGAAGATACAAATTACTAACATCAGGAATGAAATAGGAGCTATTTCTACAGATACTGCAGACAGGAAAAGGATAACAGAACACTAGGAACAACTCTGCACACATAAATTTGACAACTTAATGAAATAGGCCAATTCTTTGAAAAATACATACTACCACAACTCACTCAATGTTAAATAGATAATTCAAATAACCATACAACAGTTAAGGAAATTGAATTTGTACTTAAAAACTTCCTGAAACATAAATCTCCAGATAGATGTTTCGTTGGAGAATTCTACCAAAAATTTAAAGAATTAACATCATTCTACCTAATCTTTTCTAGAAAATAGAAGAGGAAAGAATCCATTTGAACTCATTTTATAATGCCATTATTCCTCTGATACCAAAAGCAGACAAAAATAGTAAATGAACAAACAAACAAAAAACACAAAGAAACTACAGACTGTTGCTCATGACTATAGATGTAAACATTCTTAACAAATTATTAGCAAGTAGAATTCAGCAATGTCTAAAAAGATCTATATACCATGATCAAGTAGAGTCTGTTTGAGAGATACAAGGCTGATTCTATACTCAAAAACCAGTCAATGTAACCTACCATGTTAAAATAATAAAGAAACAATATGATCATATCAATTGATACAGTAAAAACATTTGACAGACTCCAAACCCATTTAGACAAAAACTCTCAGAAAAGTAGGAATAGAGAGGAACTTCCTCAATTTGATAAAGAACTATTAATAAACCTACAGCTAACATCAAACTTTATGGTCTGAGGCTGACTATTTTTCTCTTAAGACTGGGAGCAAGGCAAAGATGTATACCTTCACACTGCTGCCGAACATAATAAACTAGAAATTCTAATCAATTAAATAAATAAAATAAAAGGCATACAAATTGGAAAGGAGGAAATGAGGCCGTCCTTATTTGTAGATATCATATATGATCTATGTATAAAATCCCAAGGAACTTACCAAAACAAACAAAAAAAACCCTCTGTTAAAACTAATAAATGAGTTAAGCAAGGTAATATGATGCAAGATAAATCACCACAAAAACACATAGAAACTGATATTTAAAATAGAACAAAATATTGATGAAATAAAGTTTAAAAGATCTAAATAAATGGAATGGTATTCTGTATTCACAGATTGGAAGACTCAACATAGTAAAGATGTCAATTTCTCCAAATTTATAGAAACATTTTAATCTAATTTTTATAAAGATCTCAGCAAAAATTTTTGTAACAAAAAATATTCTAAAATTTATATGTGAAGATAAAGAAACTAGAGTGTTAAAACAATTATGAAGAAGAGTAAATAGGGAGGAATTGCTTTACCCAATTTTAAGGCTTATTACATAGCTAAAGTAATCAAGATTGTGTTTTACTGGCAGAAGGATAGACACATAGATTAATGGAACAGAATAAAGAATCCAGAAATAGCCCCCACAAATATTCACTGATTTTAACAAAGGGACAAGAGCAATTTAATGGAGAAAGGATAGTAGTTTCTTTTCACTCCATGGTGCTCAAGCAAGTGTTATCATAGTTAAAAAAAAAACAAAAACAAAAACAAAAACAAAGAAAATAATCTTCACCTACACTTCATAACTTAAACAAACAAAAATTAACTCAAAATAGATTATAGACCTAAAAAACGTTAAAAAGATAACATAGGAGAAAATATTTGGGGCATAGGGCTTGATGAAGAGTTGTTAGACATGACACCAAAAGTACAACCCATGAATGGAAATATTGAACAACTGAATTGCATTAAAATTAAAAATGTGGTCTGCAAAAAATCCATTTTAGAGGCTAAAAAGACAAGCTACAGACTAGAGAAAATGTTCACAAACCACATATCCAGCAAAGGATTCGTATCTGGAATGTATGAAGAACTCTCAAAACACAGAAGTAAAAAAGAAAAAAAATCTAAAAACAATTCAATTAGAAAATGGACAAAGGCATGAAAAGTATTTCACCAAAGTGAATATATAGATGGCAAGTAAGCACATGAAAATATTTTCAACAGCACTAAACATTAAGGAATTGCAAATTAAGAGCAAGATGAGATATTACTATATATCTATTATAATAGCTAAAATAAAAAATTGTGTGATAATACCAAATGCTGTTGGGAATGCAAAGAAACTAGATCTCTCATACATTGCTGATGGGAATGTAAAATGATACAGCCATTCTAGAAAATAGTTTGAAAATAATTTGGCAGTTTCTTAAAAATCTAAACATGCAACTACTATATTATAGCAATTGCATCTTTGGTATTTATTCCAGAGAAATGAAAATCTGTGTTCAACCAAATTTCCTTCACTAGGTGAATAATTAAACAAACTCAGCTGCATCCATACCATGAAATACTACTCAGCAATATAAAGGAATAAAAAAGGAATAAACTATTGTAACATGAAACAGCTAGGATGGAATTCAAGGGCACTATGACGACTGAAAAAAAGCCAATCTCAAAAGGTCACATAATCTATGATTCAATTTTCATAACATTCCCCAAATGACAAAATTATACAGATG
>NW_011888825.1:4466173-4468766 GCF_000151845.1 Pteropus vampyrus | reverse complement strand
AATATTGGCCTTTCAGTGCTAAAATTGGAAAGGCAAAGTATGATGCGTTGCTTACTCTACTCCACAAATCTTCTCTGTTTCTTTGGCTTCAGGTACCATCTAGATGTTAATGACATCCCTGTTTGAATATTTCCCCTCACTTCTATGGTTGCTAACACGGAATAAGTCATCACCATCTATCCATCAGCCCTATCCATCACCCTCCATGGTTATTTATTTATTTTTTGTCTGCATCTCTCAGAGAGGATGATGTGGAGCAGAATCTCCATACAGTCAATGAAAGATTTGTAGCCTGAGTAAGAAAAACATCTTTTTTTTTAAGCTACTGAGATTTGGGGTTGTTTGTTACCATAAGAAAACAGCCCAAACTGACAATTTGCTTGGTCTCCTCAACTTTCAGTTTTGGCTGCTCAAACAATTTTTCACACAATACCTAAAATAATCTTTAAAAATACATAAAATGCATTTCTCAACCCTCTTTCGATGATTTCCTATGAATATAGGAAATAAAACCCTTATCATGGGCTACCATGCCTTGTCTACCTCTCTAGCTTTTTTTGTCTTCTGACACCTCTCTCTGTCTGTCTCTCTGTCTGTCTGTCTGTCTGTCTCTCTCTCTGTCTCTCTCTGTCTTTGTCTCTGTCTCTGTCTCTTTCTCTGTCTGCTTTTCTCTGTTTCAGACATACTAGACTTCTTTTGGATATTCAAATGCAACATGTATTTTTACTTCAATGCCTTCACAAACACCTTGATCATCCCACTTCAAACTTAAAGAGTTATTAACTTTCTTTCAAGTTATCTCCTGAAAAATACTTCCTCTAGTAAGATTTTTTAACCTCAAATTAAATGAAAGCACTTTGCCATTTTTCATAGATTACTATTAATCTTTCAGAATTTCCCCCTCTACTATACATTTCATGAGGCCAAGGGCTCTGCATATCTTACTTAGCTCTCTATCCTTTGCATCTTACATAGTACCTGGCACATAAGACTTAAATAAGTACTTGCCGAGTGAATTGAATAAATTAATAACAAAAAGCCCCTTTACAATGTCTATTAACTAAAGTGTATGTTACAGTGATACTTTTTTTCCCAAGATTGTTTTATTTGATATTTCTTTATTTTATGTTCTGTTCACACATTCTGCTGCTGCCACTTACAATGCTATTCATTCCCTCCTCTACCACACACACAATTTTTTTTTCTATCTTCTCCACTTACTGTCTTGCTCTTTACTTATTTCCTTTTTATCCTTCATGCATGTCTCTGCTAAAATATTACTCCCTTAGAGGATATGTCTCACTCTGCAGACAATAACAGACCTGTCTTTTACACTGTTGTGACCTTGATACTTTTCACTGCAGACCTGAGTTATTTGGTTTTAGGTGATCACCCGTTACAACCAAGACCGTGTCCACTTATACTAGTACCTGCTGACAGTCATGGACTGTATACTAGGTATTCTTCAAGTCATGATTTGAATGGGTTATCTGTTTATAGCCTCAGAGTGAGCCTATGAGAAGATGGAGGAGTGAAGCTTAAAGGAGGATGGATAATTTATGTAAATTGCACAGTTGATAAATCCTTGATTTGGAAATCATACTTGCAGTTTACGTCAGAGGCTATATTTCTTTAACCACTATATTTTATTTGGTTTATGTTTTTGACACGATCTGAAATTCATTTTCTTTTAATAAACAAGTTTGTTTCATTCACAATTGTTGATATGTTATCTATGTTTGGCTTTATTTATGCAATTTTGTTTCGTATTATGTTTTCTGTTTTCATTTTTACATTTCTTTAAAAATATTTATTGAGCATTTACTACACACCAATACTATTTTAGATGCTGGGGATATAACAGTGAACAAAATAGAGATCCTGCCCGCATGGAACTAATTTCTAGTTAGGATAGATGGATAATAATAACAATAACAACAATAATAGCAATAGATGAATATGCAATAGGTGGTGATAATGCTGTGGCAAAAAAGAGAGTAATGAGAATGAGTATGATAATGGGGAGGAGTGATGCTATTTATATAAGAAGAGCACTCAGGGAAAGCCTTGCTGATGAGATGTTACTTTATTAAAAATATTTCCTTTTTTCCTTCTTTTGCAATATATGTTCGTTTTGTTGTGTGTTTTCCATTTGGCAGATATGAATGTTTATATAGTCACTTCACCATATACATAAGTTTTTATTTCTTTATCATCTTCAGGCAGTGGCTATTGATTCTCTCAGTGAAAGGTGAGGAAACCAAATAAATGACACTTTCTTAAGTTTCTATCCTGCTCATCTCTAGCTGTTTTTATTAGTTCTAGAATTATACTAAAAGAGTTCCATGAGACTTACGAGAATGCTGATATACGAGAAATACTGATATATGAGAAATATTGCCATGAAGCATTTCCTCACATCCACGTCTGTACTGTGAGCCACTCTGTGGCCATGTTTTCATGGTATAACTGGCACAAGTACAGCGAGTCCTCTTCTTGTTATGAACTTGCTGGTTCATGGTAGTGATGATCCTATGCGTTATTGCACTGTTTTTATTGCTTTCCTTTGTCATTTATTATTTTGTAAAGTAAA
>NW_011888825.1:4435126-4464463 GCF_000151845.1 Pteropus vampyrus | reverse complement strand
TGTGGGTCTCTATTAAGAACTCATTTTCCCCTCACACCAAAAACGACTACACATTTCCCGCATGTGTGATTAGTTTAGAAGAGGATTTTTGTATGTATTTCATTTCAGAATAGAGAGTGATTCCTACCTCTCTACCTTGCCATACAGATCTCTGGCTTTCCACAAAGTTAATGTGTCTATGTTTCAGGCCCAGTTTCCGTTGGCACTCTCGATCATGGAATGGGACTAGGGGATGTTCCCAGTAACCAAGCATGCCCCTGCACTCAGATGCTCCAGGAAAGGGATGTTGGCTGATCTTTTTAAGGTGATGGAAATACACTTGGAGTACGCTGTGCCAGGCAATGGAGTATGTTCAGTTCTTGATATCTGCCATTAATTCATTCCAACTTTACTCTTTAGCAGCTGTATTTCATGGTTTGTGGTTTCTAGTTCAGGTGCTTCTCAATTTCATTGAAGATGGTAATTTCTCTTCTATGTTTATCCATTCATCTTATGGCCTTCAATTGATTTTAAGAAGTAAAGTGAAACAGAAATGATTTCACTCCATGATAACTGGAAAATCCCAATATAATTTTTTTTTCCTATTGTACTTTAACTTTTTTAGACAGCTAGAACTAGAAATATGAGGACATTGCTTTTTCATCTGCACTTGTGTCTTCCCTTGTGTATTCTTTCAATCTACTAATTTTGAACTTAATTCATGCCATTCTTTCATTCTAAAATAATTGTTGAGCTCCTACTTTGCACCAAAGCACTGACCAGTATTTTGTAATTCTGATACTCATAAAGTATACAGTACAAAGGGAGGCAAACATCAAATGACCAACCAAAACTTCCGTGCAAATTAATATAAAATTGGAAATTGTAAGAAATAATCTTGATGCAGTGTTCTGCAGTAGTAACTTCTGTGATGATGGAAACATTCTATATCTGCATTGTTTAATATAGTAGCCACTAGCTACATGTGGTTATTGTGCACTATAAATGTAGGTATTGTGGGTAATGAACTGAATTTAAAATTTTAATTAAATTTAATTCATTTAAACTTCAATACCCACATGCAGCTAATGGCCATTTATCAGACAGTGCAAATCTAGAGGGCTAGAACACAATACTATAAGATAGAATAACAGGGAGGTAGTTTAGTCAGGGTGATTATGAGAAGGACATTACATTTAATTTCAGATATAAAAGATTATGAAAGTATATCCAGGCAAAGAATGGGGAGGAAAGACTCCTAAAACTGAGGAGAAAGGAAATTCATAGACCTTAAAGGAGGAAAATGCCTAACATGTTCAAGAAACTGAAAGAAGGCCATCAAGGGAGGGAAAAAAACAATGGATGATGGAGTTTATTACCCAATGATAGCATTTGTCCTTCACATACATTAACACTCTGCTGGGTTATCAGAGTTTGGGGTGCCTGAAATCAGATTGAATTTATACTGCAAAAAATATTTTAATTGTTGCTTATGATCTACACAATGTAGATTAGTTTTAAAATAATGGTATTCCTCTCTCCCCACCATTCAGGGTGCTGCTAGGATAAATAAAGAAAAAAGCCTATATGTTACATTAGAAAGTAAAACAATTATTAAGAGAACAAGAAAGAAAGGGAGAAGCTGATGAATCATCAATGAACTTCGGAAGTAAACAGATTTGGATTTAGGTCTTCTTTTTTCTTTTCTTTTTTTTATTTTTACAGTCTACCCAATGATATTGGTACAACTTTATTAATGCAGAATAAAACAAAATTTTTAAAAAAGTAACCTGTGCTCTGCCTATTAATCCTCACGGAGGATTTTTAAGGCAGTTGAACTACTCTGGATGATACTATACTGGTAGATACATGTCATTATACATTGGTTCAAACCCATTAAATATAAAAAAAGCAAGAGTAAACCCTAAGGTAAACTATGGTCTTTAGGTGATAAAAATTTCTTAATGTAGAGTAATCAGTTGTAAAAAGTGCACCTCTCTGGTGGAGAATATTGATCATGGAGGAGGCTGTAATTATGAGGGGATGGAGAATATATGGAAATCTCTGTGTCTTCTGCTCAATTTTGCTGTGAACCTAAACCTGCTCTAAAAAATAAAGTCTCTAAAAAAGTAAAAATAAAACAAAATAAAAACTTTGTGGGTGACAGATATGTTCACTATCTTTATTGTGATGTGGTTTTACATTGTAAACACATGTCATAACTTACCCAATTCTACACTTGACATATGGACAATTTATTATATTTCAATTATGCCTTAAAGCTATTTTTAAAAAATTTTATCTATCACTAAAACATGTGTATACATATGTTCATTTATGAGCTTTTTATAAACTGATCTTTGGATGTAAGCTATCTTTGGAAAGCTACAGAATACACTCCTAAGAACAGTCATGTCTATCATAGTACAGCATCCTGTACACCTTAATGATTCTGAATCACATATAAGTTGATTGAGGGAAAAAAGCTAATGTTATTTGTAAACTTACATCCCTCTACTTACGTATATTCAGAAAAAAAATTTTTTTTTATAGAAAAAAAATCATCAGATTCTGTCCAAAGAGCTCTGATTTCTGTAGCATTTTTTTCTACCAGGAGAAACAGAAATACCTCTGACCCATAAATTTAGATAAGGAAACACACAAAGGAAAATGGAGACAAATGAAAAGAAAGTAGAGTGATTCTCTATAAATTCTGGTATGACCTAGACCAATGATTTTTGAAATCTATGGGATTAATCATCTTGAAGTCTTCTGAAATTCCAAATTGTTGCTGTGTTGTAGGCATCAATAGCCTTAACAACACAGAAAGGCTCTCTCTTTCCAGCTGGTGGTCAGCAGGCAGTGATATTGATAAAGACTTGTGAAGGTGCTGAGACTCTCCTCCTCTTCAAAACATCTGTAGGCTTCTAGGACTTGGACTGTGTCCTAAAAAGATGAGATGAAGCAGGAATACGTCCATCAGCCTCTCCAGCTCATAGTAGTATGGCCGAAAAGACCAGCCTAGGTTACTTACAGATGCAGGGGCCTGAGCAGCCCCACAGAGGTTGCGATGGGGATCTGAGAGCCTGGGGGAAAACAGGACCTCTATTCAATGGTGGAGCTTCTGGGTATGTGAGTCGCTTCCTCTTGGCTGGGCAGGTCTGGGCTTGAAATCCCATTGCTGGCTCTTTCCTTTCACTCTTTCTCTATTTAATTCATTGGTTCTTAATCCATTGCTGCTTGGACTGCCACCTCTGCTTCACTAGTTGAGAGTAAGTATGCTGTTTGCCTTATGTGTTCTCTGAAGAAACCAATTCCCATTGCAGCAAGTTCAGGAGGGGTTCACTGGAGACCAATGGGCTGATGGGTGGTTTCATCTTGGCTCCCAGAGCCTGGCAAGTTCCATTATCAGAATAGTTTCCAAAACATGGTACATTCAGTCTCTGTTTTGTTTTGTTTTGGCGAGGCAAATTTTGATTGACCTCACAGATTGCAAGGATCTTGTCAGTTTACAATCCCTATATTTTTATTCCGTTTGTACGCCTACAGCACCTGGTCTTCCTAGGTGGTCTCCCATCCAAGTACTAACCAGGCCCGACCCTGCTTAGCTTTCAAGAGCAGACAGGATCAGGCTTGTTCAGGGTAGCATGGCTGTAGACCATTCTCAGGTTTTTAAGCAGCCATTATTAACAATGAAAAAGCCTCGAATATCATGACACAGGGAGTTGGATTCCTGTAACTTTGGCTCTGAGGTGCCTCTGTGCATCTATTTTTAGTGCATCTAATTTTGTAGGGATCTGTATCAGATTCAAATCTTAAACAAGGATGCAGACAGTTCTAAGTTAGGAGGGAAGAAAAGAAGAAAAAGGATTCATTACAGGGTTCAGAAAGGAGAGGGGGTGGCAAAGGGAAGAGAGTGGGAGGGAGAGAGACAGAGAAACACAAGGTAAGAAAATGGGATGGTGTCATAGGGTGAGAAGGGAACGAGACTTTTGGAGTAGAGGTAAGCATGGAGCAGGCAGTGGAACAAGAAGCAGGAAAGAAAGAAAGGGCAAGGATGAGTGAATGGACTTGAGATGATCTTGTTGTCTGGAGTAACCTGCTCCTTTGTGCAGATGGTGTGGCAAAGACATTGTCAGTTTTTATCTTGGCTCTTGGAGTAGCCATTACCTCTGGAGCCATTTCGAAAAAGTCTCTTCTGTTTTGAGAAACAGCCAGTGTGCTTTTGTTTTCCAACCTTGGAATATAAATTTTGAAGTGCAGATCTATTTTCTCAAGGAAGTTCGAAGGTTTATATATCTAAGAAAGAACATAGAGTTTTTTTGGGATCTCAGTCTGGCAGTTATTATACAAACTATGGTCAAAAAATCCTTTTGACACTCAAGAGCTGTCAGGATGTTTCATATTTATTCTCTGAGAGAGGAAGCTGGCCACATTCTATAATGCCTACAGGCTTCAAGCCCTTTAGACACAAATTAAATTCAAAATTTAGGAAATAATTATGTCTGAACTGCATTAAAATAATGGAGATGAACCGCACATTTAGGAGGCTTTTGGGAATAAATCTGATAACTACACTTGGCCTAAACCCTCAGAAGCCCCTCTGAGTTATGCAGAGTCTACAAGGAACCCAGAGGCACCACCTGTTTCATGGGTGAGGCTTGGAAATGGGGATTCTCACAGTGAGCTGTCGAGTAAGCAATTTTAAAGCACACACAGAATTTTCACTCAGATAGAAAAAATTATAGCGTTTGAGAGGGCATTTTTCTTTATGTAAATAAGAAATGAAGATACTAAGGTGGGAAAACATATTTGTTTTTTTCCTTCAGCCTACAGGGCATCTCGGTATATGCAACAGAAATAAAAATGGCAGAGAGCACTTTCTGCTAATTCTATTTAATTTTTGGAAGTAACCTTATAACAATGACATTTATCAGATGCAAGGGTAGTTTTGGGTCTTAGAAACAAATGCTCAGTTTTAATTAAATCTGTCCTTTCTGGATAAGCGATGACATAATTGCCATAAATAACATATTTCTTTTTCAAATGCAATTTTTTTGTTGTTGTTGTTCAAAGGGAGTTTGCCCATTTAAAAAAATAAAACAAATGAATATTTGGCATCCGTAGCCCAGTCTCTGTAAAGTACAACTGATAACATTAATGTAATTCAGATAATGGTTATCATTTATTGTTTCAATATGTACTGTTTAAATATAATCATTTTCATAAGTTTGGAAGGAAACATGGAAACAAAGAAATGATCTACAGGAGCTTGACATCAAATTGAAAATGTGAGTTAAAGTAGTAAGTAGTTGGCTGATTAATTAATCAATTATTCATTTATTCACCAAACGTTTATTGCCAGACACTATGTTCAGTAATTCAAATATTATGATGAGGAAAAATAGACTTGATCTTTGACCTTGTGAAGCCTTCAAGCTAGTGCAAGAGAGAGAAAAGAATCAAATAAGCATAGAAACAGAAATAAAATTAAACTGTGAGAAGTGCCTTGACATGTGATTACTGCCTCATATTTACGTGAGGGGTTGTAAAGCATCATTATGGCACCAAAGAAGTGTTATAGCAGTTTCTGATGTGTCATGATTAAGAAATGGTTAGTTCATTCCTTCAATAAATGAACATTCATTATTTTAAAAAAATATGTATGGATTGGAAGTCTGAGAGGTCATTAGAAAAGCCTGTCTGCATTTGGAACAAAGGTTTGGAAGTGAGAGGGATCAGCATGTAGCCAAGGACCATGCAGTAGAATAAGAGCCTGAAACAACAAAGTGTTATGCAGGAGAGGAGAAGTAATTCGTGCAGTATGGGTTGGATCATATAGTCTCGAATGCCAGGTTCAAGTCTTTATGCATAAGATCTAAAGGTTACTGTCCCCCAAACTTGTTGACCTCACATAACCTAGATAATTTTTTTGAAAAATACAGATGTCTAGGTTTTAGGTTGATCCAGGCATGTTTGACCTGGGACAATTTTGCAACAGAAGACACTTATCAATTGCTTTAAAAATACTGCAATGCATTAATGGAAAATTTGAAGTATAATAAGGCCAATAGATCAAGAAACGACTGTTAAAGAAAACATGGTTTATTATTACCCACAGTTCCCAAGAAGGGACATGACACACAGGAAGGGCCATGGAAGGAAGCATGAGGGTTGGTCAGGAACCAGAAGAAGGGAGAATTGTGAGCAAGAGTCCTTATTGGTTTCCATGAGAAGAAATAGATGAGGTAGGGCATGCTGGTTTAGGATTGGCTAGTTTAAATAATTTCAGCAGGTTCAGGGGCACAGGGGCTGTCCCTAGTTGTCTAGTACTTGGCCCTGGAATGTTTATGGCAAGTGCTCTGGTTTGGTAGGTTTGTAATCAGAAAGCATGCTTGTGGACTAGTTACTTACTATCTCTAGGAATTGGCTAACCTTGGGAGGGACAGTCCCTCCAGAATCAGGATGATCCCAGATGTCAAAGCATCAGAACTATAGAAACTAAAAGACAAGGTTAACATAGCAATTTCTGAAGACATTTTTGGTTGTTATAACTGGGGAGGGATGGGTGCTACTGACATCTAGTGAGTAGAGGCCAGCAATGCTGTTAAATATTTTGTAATGCACAGGATAGCCCCTGCAATAAAGAACTGTGCAGCCCCAACTGTCAATAGTTCCAAGGTCAAAAAAGCCTGAAAAACTGACAAGTCCACAAGGACAACCCTGGAATCTCTTTATATAATTTTGCAACTCTAAAGGGGATTCAGAAGATTAATATGACTTAAGAAACACTGGGATAGGCAGTGGGGAGCCACTGAGGAGTTTTGAGCAAGAAAGGGTGGATTTTAACAACAAAAAAAAATCAGATGTAGGTATTCAGTAAATAGATAAGAACATGGAAGGGAATGATTCAAGTTCAGCTGATGTTTGCATTGCAAACTCTGAAGGAAAATGGATCGGTAGGAGACAAAAATGGCTTCAAGTGTATCTTTAAAAATTTATCTATTAAAGAGATCTAAAACAGATTTTTAAAAAATGTTAACATTTAATAAAATTGTGGATTGTATATATAGGTAATTATTATATTATTTAATATAATTTAATGATTTAATATGATTTTCAATACCTTTCTGAATCTTTGAAAATTCCTACAGCAAACACTTTAAAAAGTCATGCACATGGGGCATCTAGAATTGACATAATAGATGAGATAAAGAAGTTGAAGGATGAGTTTATAGAACTGGTGGGAAAACAAATCTATTTTCTCATGAGAAAACTCATTCCATCTGTAGACAGTTCTAACAGGGAAAAGATCTTATAGTTTTTCTGCATTTCAATATTTGGAGAGGATTTTATCATTTCCCCTAACCTGATGTCCAATTTTTGAATCCTCCATTGTCTATGTTCATCCTTATGGTGCTTTTCACATAGCTGGCAGTTCCTTGAGTCAGAAACCATGATTTAGTTTTATTATATCTGTATTGCTTAGCACATAGTACTTAGCACATAGAAGATACGCAATACATATTATTGAATATCTAATAACTCATTAGGGTATTTTTCTCTCTCTCTCTAGTATGACAGTTACAGCCTGGGATCTTGGATATTTTACCTAACAAGAAGGGTTCTATTGATTTTCTCCCCTGAAAATGTTGAATCCCATCAGAAGGCAACATTCCTCTGTATTTTCAGTATGAGAGAATCCAGTGCGAATTGTCTGTGACATTTTATGCAAGACATGTTGATTATGCAGGAATTAACCATTCACCCTTTAATCATATACTATCAAAGGACACCTCTTATACCACTATAATTTTTCTCATAGGACATAATGAAAAGTGTTTTGCCGATGTTTATGTGAATTCAAGGTGGTAGTTGTGATTTTACTTAATAACACACATCAAAGCACTTATGCCTGCCAGAATGTAAACCCCTTGAAGCCAGATCGAGTATACTTTTACTCACTACAGAATCCATAGCAATGCCTGACCCACTCATGAGAAAGAAAAGTGAGCAAACAAGGAAAGAGCAAAGAAGAGCATACAAAAAATAGAAAATATGAAATAAGATGTCAAGAATAATGCCTAAAATACAACATGTGACAAAATAAACAAGTTATATAGTTTTTAATTATAATTCTTAAATTATGATTTTGTTTTAAAAATTCAATGCATGCTGTTTAATACTATTATTAGTTGGTGCTTTATGAGCATTTTCTATGTGCCAAATATTACACTAATTATTTTAATTGTATTATCTTATATATTTCTTTAAACAGCTATAAGAAGCTACTATTAATCTGTTTCTTTAAAGATAACACATCCTAACTGAAATTAATCTGAAAAACTAAAATTAAAATTGATAAAGGTTTATCTATATAATGACACTCAAGGAAATATGAGCAAAAATATTTATATTAAAGTAAAATAAAGACACAATATTTTACACAGAAAAAAAGGCAATTGTATTATGTCATGCTGTATTTCAAAGGCATGCTCCACAATGAAAATATAATTTATACATACAACTGAAAACATTACTTCAAAGTGCATAAAAAACACCAAATAAAAATACAAGGAGAAATAAATAGAAACATGATAATAGACTTTATTTTTTTAATTTGAAGTGGGTTTTCTCTTTTTTAATTTTTCAATTATAGTTGACATTTACTATTATTTAATATTAGTTTCAGTTGTATAGCATAGTGGATAGACATTTATGTAATTTATGAGGTGATTCCCCCCGATAAGTCTAGTGTCCACCTGACACCATACATAGTTATTACAATCTTATTGACTACCTTCCCTATGCTATACTGTATATCCTTGTGACTATTTTGCATCTATTAATTTTTACTTCTTAATCCCCTCTCCTTTCTTACGCATTCTCACAAACTCCCCTTTTATCTGGCAACCATCAAAATATCCTATGTCTGAGTCTGTTTCTGTTTTGTTCATTTGTTTTGTTCTCTGGATTCCATATATAAGTGAAATCATGTGATATTTGTCTTTCTCTGTCTGACTTATTTTACTTAGCATAATACACTCTAGTTTCATCCACGTTGTTACAAATGGTAAGATTTTTTTTTTTATGGTTGAGTAATATTCCATTGTATATATGTACCACCTCTTCTTTATCCAATTATCTATTGATGGGTACTTAGGTTGCTTCCAAAACCTGGCTATTGTAAATAATGCTGAAATGAACATAGGGATGCATACATCTTTTCAAATTAGTGTAATTGCTAGGACATAAGGTCATTCTATTTTTAATTTTTTGAGGAACCTCCATACTGTTCAGTAAAGTAACAGGAAACAAAATTAATAATCAGAAATTGGTTGCATTTTTATACACCAATAGCAAACTATCAAAGAGAAATTAAGAAACCAATCTCTTTTACAATTACAGCAAAGAAATAACCTAGACATAAATTTAACCAGAGAGGTAAAAGATCTGTTCTCAGAAAATTATAAGACATTAAAGAAGATACAAATATATGGAAGCATATACTGTGCTCAAATAGAAAGAATTGACATCATTAAAATGTTCATACTGCCTAAAGCAACCTATAGATTCAATGCAGTTTCTATCAAAATACCAAAGGTATTTTTCACAGAACTAGAACAAAAACATCCTAAAATTTACATGGAACCATAGAAGACCCCAAATAGTCACAACACTTTTGAGAAAGAAGAACAAAGTTGGAAGTATCATGTTACCTGATATCAAACTATATTACAAAGCTATAATAATCAAAATGGCATGGTACTGGCATAAAAACAGACACGACACATAGCTCAATAGAATAGTACAACAGCAGTCCCCAATCTTTTTGGCACCAGGGACTGGTGCTCCTGTGAGAAACTAATGCCTGATGATCTGAGGTGGAGTTGAGGTGGTGATGCTAGCTCTGGGAAGAAACCAGATGAAGCTTCGCTTGCTCACCCGCCACTCACTTCCTGCTGTGCAGCCTGGTTCCTAATAGGCCTCGGACTAATACCAGTCCATGGCCTGAGAGTTGGGGACCCCTGGTATAGAGAGCCCTGAAATAAACCCATGTCTATATGGTCAATTTACCTATGACAAAGGAGGCAAGAATATACAATGGGTAAAAACAATCTATTCAATAAATGATGTGGGGAAAACTGGAGAGATACATACAAAAAAAAGAAACTGGACCATCCTCTTACACCATATACAAGAATAACAAAATGGATTAAAGACTTTAATGTAAGATCCAAAACTCCTAGAAAAAAGACATAAGAAGTAAACTCTCTGACATTGCTTTTATAACATTTTTTCTGATATATCTCTTTGGACAAGGGAAACAAGGAAGAAATAAATAGAACTATATCAAACTAAGTTTTTGCACAGCAAAGGAAATCAACAAAAAGAAAATTTACCGACCGACAGAAGATATTCGCCAATGAAACATCCCATGAAGGGTTAATATCTGAAATTTATAAAGAACGCATAAACTTAACATCAAAAATCCCCAAAAATCCAATTAAAAGTGAGAGAGGGCCTGAACAGACATTTCTTCAAAGAGGACATACAGATGGCCAATAGACATATGAAAAGATGCTGAAGGTCACTAATCAGCAGAGAAATACAAATTAAAACCACAACTAGATATCAGCTCACACCTGTCAGAATGGCTATCATCAATAAATCAACAAACAAGTGTTAAGATTTGTCGAAAAGGGAATCCTCATACACTGTTGATGGGATAGCAAAATGGCGAAGCCACTATGGAACACAATAATATACTTTAATATATTATTCTTAGTCTTTAATAGATATTGGAAGTCACAAATAAGTAAGATTATAATAAATTTAAGTACAAAACCTAATAATATAATAGACATATATGAAACTTGAGCCCTAAAAATGGAATCCACTTTATTTTAAAATGGCCAAGATATATTAATACAAACTGATCACATATTTAAAAAATCAACTTAGTATGTATATTCCCCAAAGTAGAAATTGTATAATAACATGATTTAAACATTCTATGATGAAAACAAAAACTATAAATTACTAAGGCCAGTTTAAATAAAATAAACCCACTCAATCTTATAAAATTAAGACAAAATACTAAGAAATAGCTTTTGTACTTAGAAAGTGAAAAACTATAATTCTAAACTCCTTTGAAATATCAATGAGAAAGCTGCCTAGGAAAAACTACAGGGCATTGCTACAGTTAGATTCACAGGCAATTTCATAGTCTTATATATTTTTATTGTTATCAAGAAAAGATAAATATAAAATAATTAAACATTCAACTAAGATATGTGAAAATAGTAAAATAGCTTCAAGAAAGCAGAAATGAGGAAACAATGAAGAAAAAGAAGGAATTCATTAGAAAATAGAAGAAATTGGACCTTAGTATCATAAATAATCAATAATGTAAACAAACTCTACAAGTCTAATTAAAAACAAAAAATAAGAAAGACAAGTGTACAAAATTAGTTACAAGGGAATGATACTGTAGATAAGAGAGTTTAAAAACATTATGAGAATACTATGTACTTTTCTATGGCAATACATTTGAAAATGTTAATGAAATTGATGATTTTTTAAGAAAGTATAAATGGTCAAAATTGAATTAGGATGAAGCAGACAATCTGAATAGGAAAAATAACTCGGGGAAGAAATTGAAAGTATTGTTAAAGGGTTACTTCCAAAAAAGGCTCTGGCTCAAATGTTTTTATGAGCAATTTTTTCCAACTTTGAAGAACAGATAATTCTCTTACTTTGTAAACTGTTTGAAAGAATAGAAGAAGATCCAAAGCTTCCTAATTAGTTTTATAAAGCTATCATAACCCTGGTTCTAAATCTTGACAACCATAGCACAAGAAAAAATACAAACGACTTTCCTATTGTACAGTCACACACACACACACAAAATTAGGAATTTGAATTTGATACTACATCAAAAAATCATGTTCCTTGGCCAAGTTGCATTTTTTTCTAAACAATGAAAGAGTGAAGTTATATCAGGAAAGTTACTATTAAAATGTATTACACAAACAGGCCAGAAGAAAAAGTCATATAAGAATTATAATAAAAATGTATTAAATAAAATCAAATACCAATATTAGCACATTGAAAAGAAAGTAATCCTTAACATGAGAAAAAAGTATATTTTTTTAACCCCTTGAAGATTACATGCAATGATGAAACACCAGAGGAGTTTTCATTGGAATCAGGTACACAATGGCCATAACCACAATTATACAATATGTTTTAGAAGTTCTATCCAAAGCAATAAAAGAAATCACTAAAAAAGAGAGATAGTTGATGGCAATAAGACAAAGTTGTCATTTTCAGGTGATGGATAATTTTTCTTTTTGGAAAACCAAGAGAATCTACTAAAAATCTATTCAAACTAATAAGTCACACAGAAAGTTGGCTTAAACAAAATAAATAAGTACCAACTACCACTACCACAAAAGCCTCAATGACTCTTTTGGACATTTCAAAACACCAAATAGCATTTAAAAAAAAAAGATTTATTCAAACTAACAAAAAATATGCAAAATAGCTTTGAATAAACTAAAATAGAAATATTTAGGATCTATGTAAAAAATGCTATAAAACTTTATCAAGATATATTAAAGGAACAAAAGTGCAGTAAGTTTTATTCCTGAAGGAAAGACATTATTTTAAAAATGTAATTCTTCCCCAAATAATAGATAAGTTTAAGGTATTTCCAATAAGTTTCACGATGATATTATTTTGTAATGTGAAAAAGTAGTTCTGAAATTATCCCAAAACACAAAGGAACGAGGATAGAGAATTTTCTTTAAAAGAGGAGAAATGCAGACATAGCTAAAATGTTAATAAAATTACCATAGTCAAAACAAGGTGACGACACCTGTTCCAGAGCCCACAGTGTCCCTAGACCAGCACAGGTGCTTTGTTAACATGTAGTGAATGAATAAATAAATGCTTCCAGCTGAGCCAGAGGTCTGGTTCCTGCAGTAGGCTTGCCCTCCAGCATTCCTGGTTGACTTGCGGCAGTGAGAAGACTCTGTTTCCCAGTGCTCTAGGATGAACCACTTCGGGATGGAGGGGCCTAAAGGGGGCTTCACCTTCCATGAAGGCCCCATTTTAGTTCCAAACTCAATTCTGCGTGTTTGTCAAGCACGCATTACCTGATAGATACTATATCAAGTTCTGGGATAAAAAAGTGAGTAAAGACACAGCTCCTTGACTCACTGAGACCATGGCTGGCAGAAACCTAAACATTAACCATTGGATTTAACTGGTCCCAGGGTGAGTAGCTTGCATATTGCCAGAAATTATCTCCTCCCTTTGGATTACTCAGGAAGCATGAGGCTGAGATCACCTTAATATTCAGAGAGGTCTAGAGATTGTGGAGAAAAAGCCACACATCTTAATTTTTTTGACTTTGTGCCTAGAGCTCTGGATAGGCCACTGAAGTGGCAGGGGCTATTTTATCACTCCTTGTACATTCATTATTGTTCATCTTGTGTACTGAAATCTGCCAGAGAGGAATCTATTCTTTTCTACTTTTCTCTATAATCTTGGGTTTAGCTGAGTGAATGGGCCCAGGAGAGCAGGTGGGTGGATACAGGTGCGTCTGATCCAGGTGGCAATCAGAAGGTACTGGTTACACCTTTCAAATTCTCTGCCAGTGATAGCCTTCATATCCATTTGCCCACTACCTGGCTGGGAAAGTAGCATTTCAGGGTCACCCAGAGAGGTCTGAGTGTGGCAGTTACGACCTAGTGCCAACTTGCCACAGCAATTCAGGGCCTGCTCACCCCAGAGCAGAGAGCTGCCACCTGCTCTCCTATCTTTCCTCCCCTGACTGCTTTTCGTGTAATGGAGGGAGTGGTTAAATGTCTGGCATGATTCAGGAGACAGATCGAGGTTCTCCAGGCCCTGCTATGCCTCAGCTGCTGTTATCGCCTCAGAATTCAAGTCCTATCAGGCAGGGACCGGCCTTTGAGAATTGTGTGTTGTTTCCAGTACATGGGTGGTGTGGGCACCAGTCCAGAACACCTCTGCTGCTGGGATACAAAGCAAGTGAAAGGAAGCCAAGCTCCCTGGTCAGCAAGGCCTCTCTGTCTGTCTGAGGTCAGAGATGGTGAGCAGCAAACTGAAGGGGGTGTCCAGGCCGAAGAGCGGGTGGAAGGGGTTTCACTAAAATTTCATAAAATGAGCTTTGAGAGATTCAGAGAAGAGCTGAATAAAAGCCCTGGACCTATGGAGAGCTTTGTGTTCATTAAAAAAGTTGATTCAGCTCCTATCAAAACAAACAACTGCTCAGGCCTGGGCTCTTTTGTGTTATTGTTAAGTGCCAGGATACTGTGACTTTTTGAGAAAAGAATTATTTTAGGATCAGTCCAAGGAGGTGTGGCTAACTTTGGTTGCAGACACAAATTTAAAATGATACAGTCCTTAAAGGATTTATTGTTTGATTTTTTGCAGTTCTTGAAGCTGCTGCATTTAATAAGTAATATGGTCAGATATGAGTTGTTTATACCTCACAGCTAAGTTCACTGATCTGACTCTATCTTATATTCAACAAACAGTAATACCCTTTTATTTGCGTGGCTCAAAAAAAAAAAAATGTTTCTTTGAGGCTAACACATATTCAGTTAACCCTCCCTCACTCTCCCACTTATTCAATGATTTAATGAGCATCTTCCATGTCTTGTATCAGGCACCAGAGATACAAAGATAAATAAGCCATGGCAACAAGCCTAGAGAAACTTGTGAAGGGAGACAGACTCACAAACAAATATGGAGAGAGAAGTATCAAAAATGTGATGCTAAAATGATGTCTGGGGAACAATAGCACTTCTGGTGACTTAGTGGCCCAAAGAGATGAAAGTCCTTCCTTTAATATAAACAATAGAAATGCTGCATAAAATATAAAAACATATTTTCTTCTTTTTCTTTTTCTTTTTTTTTTTGGAGTTCCAGTGGGCTTTTATTGAGATAAATTAACAAAAATCAAGATTCTGTCAACCATCTTTTCTGATGTTTACAACCTCAGCAGAGACTCCAGTCCATGCATATACTTACAATATAATACATCCCTACAAAAACAGAGCCCCACTGGAACATTTGCCAGTTAACAGAAAATCAATTTTCCCTTTTCCCAAATGTTTTCAAAATTTTGAGTCCCTGCTGTTCACTTCTGAAACTGGTGCCTTGTGTCTAGGAACATTGAAATTCTGTCCCATTTTTATTGACCCAAAAATAAATGTCTTCAAGTTTTAGTTTTGTTTCAAAAAAGGGAAGAATGACTTTGTTTTCTCCAGGTACCCTCCCCTACAACTATTGGTTAAAATGCAGTAGCTCGTATCTTAATAACCCAACCCAACCCAACCCAGCCTCCTCCCTCAGCCAGCCCAGTGTTGTCTATTGGAGAATTTAAAAACACTTCTGTTGGAATATGTCAGCAGTGGAGGGGCAGAGTCCAAGTGCCAGGCTAACTCCCTCAGACCTCATGAACTGTTATAACCTCTAGATACTCAACTCTTTACCCCAAAGATGAGTTTTTAGATTAGGAGAGTGGATTTTCTTTGAGAGTTTTAAAAATTATCTTAAGGTATTTAAGATACCTTTGTATCTTAAGGATACAAAGTTGAACTACAAAGTCACCAAAGCCCACTTAACTTTGGTGACAAAAAGGTGACTGACTTCAGCTCCTATGAGGCCAATATTTTCCTTGACAAAGGTATTTTTCCAGAAAATGACTCCACAATAACAATTTTTAAGATACACAGAACACTGAAAAAAGTAACAAATTAAAAATAACATGACTTAATTCCCAAAAATTTATTTCACCTTTCTGTTACTTTTGTAACAAAAACAGAGTGTGGCTAAAGGCAGTTTTTGATGAGGTTGTAAGCTTCCAATGTGCTTCTAAGTCTAGTGCAGGCACACTCCCTTTGGGGGTATAGTAACCTCCCTCTCAGCCCTATTAAAAAAAAAAAGGAAAAAAGAAAAAAAATAAACCAATCGATCAGAATGAGATGGTTTGATTCTTACAATTTACACTCAAAGGTTTGTGCTGAGTTGTCTGGTTCTACCCCAAGTATGATGGTATCAAATACAAAGCACATGGCAAAGGAAAGATGCTCCCATCTCATTCCGAAAACAAATATCGATAACCAGTTGCCTCCCCACGCCCCCCAGCTTTTGGGGCCAATCTGTACTACGATGCAGGGCCAACTGGAAAAGAGTTTAGAGACATATTTAGGTTTCCTTTTCTTTTACTTCTTTCAGTGAAAGATCATTTTGAAATAAATGTATTCCATTGCTAAGAAAAAGGCAAGTATGTTTCTCCATCGGAATGTATGGGAAGGGAAAGATAAAACAGGCCCAGAAGCAGCATGGTGTGTCGTAGTCCTCAACCCATTACACAGCCATACAGCCACAGGCTTGAACATGAGCTGGACATTACTTAAATATTAAAAATAGAGAAGAGTTTTCATCCAAATGAACCACTGGAAAAATATTATCATTACTTAAAATAAACGCCTAATACTGGAAGAACACGAAAACAATTTCCAGTAGTAACAAAAATGCTTCTTATTATGAGGGGGAATTAAAAATAAAAAGAGAGAGACTAGGCTTTGACCTAGTCCTTAGAGCCCCTCTCCATTTAACAATTCCTATTCAAGAGTCAAGCACCAAAACTGGATAGCTGCTCGTACTAGACTGTCCAATAGTGGCGGCCCAGACAGTGTAAGAACCACTCCTTATCAGAGGCTGTACTTTAGTAATACTTTCAACTGAGAGTTCGTGCTTTAAGAGGAACCCACAGGCACGTGGCAACAAGCAGACACAATCGGAGGCTGGCGAAGAGGATTGCACTGTTTTTTGGTCACCCACACTGTCTAGCGAGATACAAAATTGCATTTATGAGTCTTTCTTGCTTTTCTTCTATAATTAATGGTTCCTCTTATCTTGCCAGAGGTGGGGGGAGAGATAGCTGCATTAGTACAACGGCAAGATTTTTTTGGTCAAATGTTGATGCCTTTTATATTCCCTCCCCCCACCTCTCCCTGGAAAAAGTTGCTTCCTTAATTAGGGCCAGTATGTAGTAGCCAACATTGTCTGGATAGGAGAACCTATGTGGCTTGGATACCAAATAAATGAGCTTATTCTTTTTTGGGTTTGTATCGTGTAGCTCCTGGTACAGTTTTTAAGGAGTTAGGGCTATGTCTGATCAGGAGGCACCTGCAGGATTTTGATCTTCAAGAATTTTAGGTGAGTCACAAAGAGCTTTTACTTACAACTAGACAGAGTTAAAAAAGCAACTTTTAATAATTGATTTCTTTATCCAGATGAGCTAAGCATGAAAGCATATGTAAGATTTATCTTGTAATATTTTAGGGATTTGAAAAATAATGGAATATAGAGATAAGAACATTTTATTGATGATTGATTGATCGATTTTACTCTAAATGCCTCTGATTGACAATATACTGGCTTAAAAGGAAATTAAAAACATTTTTAAAATTCACTGGTTTTGATTCATCTCACTCCTTTTGCCTGGAGATCAGGCCAAACACCAGGCAAGTTGAGAGGAGCACAATTTAAAGCAACACTATTGAATGTAAAGCATCTGTCAGCAATTTACAATGCAAAATAACAAATAATTCTTGTCACAGAATTAAACAGGGTGGCAAGCAGCTTTCTGCAGCATGAAAGTTAACAGCTCTCAGGGACTGCCCATTCCTGCAAGTTTATGTATCAAGGTAGGCAGAGGGCTACACACTTGTACAGTATAGGAGGTGATCAACAGAAGTAAGCCCCAGAACTGCTAATATTTCCAAAGCTGGTACTGGCTAATACTCTAAAGTGCAAATCCATGCTTTATGCATATAGTGCTCAGACACTGCCACTCAATTGAATTGTCACGCTGCCAGGCAGATTAATTTTTGTCTCTTTCTGCTGAGCTTAAAAAGTCCTCAAACTTTTAAAAAAGGGGAAGAAGCATAATCAGAGAGCATTTCAAAAATAACACCTTGAATTATAGGTTTTTGAAGCTTCTTTGCTCCCTCTGGAAGGTCTCCTCCAAAGGTACTAGATGAGACAGTGTGGCAGCAAACAGTGATTCCTGGGCCCCTTTTCCAGCATAAGGTCCCCACTGAGGCCTGCTTTCTACCATAAGAGACCAAAGTACTTTTTAGAATTTAGTGTTGCAGAAAACTCAGCCCCTCTTATCTTTAGCTGCTCCCATAATCACTCCAGTCTTCCTAATCACAGCAACTTTTATTTTAAAAAGTTATGTGTGTATAAAAACCCAGAAAAAAAACTTATTTACAAAGTTTATATAAGTATACACACCCAATTTTCTATGGGACACACTTTGCCACAGAGGAAAAGGGTCAAGGCTGACATGTCTACACATCAAATGCCATAACTACTAATGGAGGCAGATGTAACACAGTCTTTAGTGCTCTGCTATACAGCACAAAGCCTTGTCATATGACTTGTGCAATGATACTGTTCTTTCCTTTGGGAGAGATGATGTCACATCTACTCAGCCCAGAAGAAATTTTTATGTGGGATTTTTTTTTAAATGCATATATTTACAGTGCAGATGAACTCAGTTGCATATCAACTCCTCCACATAAAGACAAAGAAAATGGTATTGAACATTACCAATACTTATCATCTTCCAGCCCTGGGCTTGAGTACTGGGTAGAAAGGGAAGAAATTTCAATTTGGAACCAAAATGAGAAGACAAAAATTTTAAAAGAAAAACAAAAGAAGAAAAAATAAAAAAGGAAAGAAAGCATCACTAGTGTTGAGTCCTTGGGCTGTGTCTAAAAGATGACATTTTGAATGGTCTCATAGCATAAAGCACTTTGCACAAATAAGTAATAAGCTATTCAGGTTCAAAAAACAGATGAGAAATCAGGGAGAAGTTGAAATGTACTCAAGTCAGCTGTTGGAGAATTCTGAAATCATAGACAAACTTGTGTGTTCATTAAGACTGTCCTCTTATAGGATTTCTCCCCTTCGCTCCTTTCCCCTCCTTTCTTCCCCAGAAAACATTTTTTAAGAGCCAGCGGTTAGTGCACTAATGTTCAGTCAGCACACAGTGCAAACAAGTGGAACAAAAAAGGTAAATTTTTTCTTTTTAGCTTTTTTCTCTTTACCAGTTAAAAAAAGAAAAAAAAAGTCTAAGGTTTTTTAAGTCTTCATAATGCCAAAATAAAAGATGAAAAACCCACAAAAAAGAAGAGCATCCTCCCCAAAATGTGTCACAGATCTGAACTAGCCTTCTGTAGTTTGTCAAAGTATGCTTGTTAAGGTTTCTCATCTACAGGCTCACTATGATATTCTGCCACATATAGGCTCTTGTCAGTGTTGCTGGGGATAGGTTTAATTTCTGTTCCCAGCTCTTTCTCAGTGCTGGGAAGGGATCATCATATGTGATCTAGTTGATGGCTAAGCCAAGATGATCAAAGCAACCTGATCTTCCAATATGATGGAGATAATTCTCTGCCAGCTTTGGGAAGTCAAAGTTTGTTTCCACATTTGCAGCTTGTATATCAGTACCCCAGGTAAACAAATCAGTGCAAACAAGATTATGGCATAAGCCATTTTGGAAATCTAAGACACATGATTTTGATGCTCCTGCCTCATTTTAGCATAGATATAGAAGCAAGAATAACCCAAGTTGAGAACTCTTCTTGGCTAGCAATTCAACTTGTTAAGAAGAGTTATAGAAAACAATTGACTGGTTTATCTGAAGCCTGGAGAAAAGCGTATTTAGGCAGTGTACTTTTTGGCACTCAGTTACATATCAGTAGTACTGGGTTACTCCCTTCAAAGTTAGTTCCTCCATCAGGTTAATCTCATAGGGTTCCTACAAATGGGAATTCATGAACTTTTGTACACTGAGAGGGAAAGTAGTGGAATATAATAAAATCTGTCTGTTTTTAGGTGGTGCAAGAATAATATCCTCCATTATTTGCACAAAATCCTGTGATAGCAACTTATCTGCCTCATCTAATACTATCCGCTGGACACGATCAACCTTTGCTACTCCTTTCTTGATAAGATCCGGGATTCTCCCATGGGTTGTTATCACCACGTGCATTATGTCATCAAGCGTTTTATGTCATCCAGTACATTGGTTCCTCTTGTGGTTGCCATCATTTCGGCCCCTCCCATGTGTTTGCTGACCTGGATGCAAATTTGATTGATCCGTAAAGCAAGTTCACTTGTGCAAACAATCACAATTGCTTGTATACTGTCCTTCCTCCAGGTCTAGCCATTAATGTAATAGAATGAGGTAGGCACCACTCTTGCCTGTTCCATTTTTTGCTCTAGCTAAAATATCCCTACCAGATGAAGCAATGAGAATACTCTCCTCGTGATTGGAGATGGCTTTTTCCAGCCTATTTCAAATTTCCCATCCGTAACTCCTATTTCAAACAATAATCCTCAAACTCATTTCCTTTTGTGGAGGTCACATCTGAAGTTTATGATTCTTAGATCCTTTGCAGATGAGTTTAAAGTCTTTTTCCAGTCATCATATTTAATAGTGCTGGTCATAACGCTTTGCTTGCTGCTGAGTGCCATTACTGAGCATGTTGGTGTTTTGCAGCTGGTTCATCTGCTGCTGTGTCTGTGTGCCCCCTCCTCCCAGACCACCACTGGGCTTCATAGCTCCCTTCAGCTGGCCATTTTAACTGGATAGACCCATTATCATGGGGTTCTCTGTTCTAGCCGCATGCATGCTATTATTAATTGTAAATATGTCTCTTTCAAACTTCGAAACTTTTGAAAGTCACTAGAGAAACTGTAATAGTTTATTAGGCTCTCCAAAATGGAAAGGTAAACATAAGTCTTGCTCAATATTGAGCCCTCCATCCCAATACAGGCCAGCACCTGTAAGTCTCTGTACAGTAAGTGGCATTAACTTGCTCTCATGCACCAAATCAACTTCTTATTTTTAAAAAAGCCCTATAATAAGGTTGACTTCTGTATCTGAACTCACTCATTTGGATCACTGAGGCCACTCTCTCTCGGCACCCACTGTCCTTTATTATTTCCTGGAAGCTCCTGAAATGGCCGAGGTCCTTCCTCCTCCCAATGCTCCGCCTGCGCTGTGGCCCCTCAGTGTTGCCTCCTCTGCCCCATCCTTCCTTCTGGGGGCTGCTAGGCTGTGCTACCAGAGCCACCCACAGCCCAGAGTTGGCCGGCCTCTGAAAACTCATTTTTAATACATAGAAGAACTGATAAGAAAACAAGGAAATCTCCAGGTGCTAACAAACAAAGAAAAATCTTAAAATTCAAGTGGTGAGAGTAATGAGAACCCTCAGGTCCACATGCAGCCCTTAGGGGCCAGGGATTCTAAAACCCAAGTGGGAGAAGGCCAGAGCATTAGAACGGACTCTGAATAAAGTGCAGTGTCTAGGAGCACTGTGTTGCTGTGCAGTCCAGCCCAGGGAGGTGGAGGGAAGGCAGGCCTTCAGTGTGATGCCTTGGATGGAAAAAAAATTCTCTTATGAGAAGTCGAGTGCCACATCTGACATATTATTACAGGTGCAAAGTCCAAATTTACAACATTTCTGAAGAAAGTAGAAACCTGCAACCTGAGAAATGAACATAGAAATGTTTTCAGCACCTACGAATGATTTAGGATCTACTGCCTGAAGGGGGATAGAGAATGCAGAGAGGTTTAATAATATGATTTGGTTTACTGAATAGGAAGATACTTCTAAGGGTAGTGAGAGAGATGGAGCAATGAAGGATGGAGACAGGAATTAAGAAGACTATTATGGAGTCGTAGGTAAAGACGGGCAACAGCTCAGACAGACACTAGAAAGGACCATCAAGGCTTCCTGGTCTTGGGTTTCATCTCATTAACATCAGATATTCTCACTTTCACTCTTATCTATTTCCCTGGGTACAAGGAAGAAGAAAAACACTTCCTGACCTGCCATCCAGGCCCATCCATCTTGTGGAACCTGAGGCCCTCCTGTTTTACCTTTCAGGGGACTCCGGCAATGCCCACTAGTATCCTCTAGCCATTTATGGGCCCCTTTCCCATTCTCTGTGCTTCCTCCCTCCTCTACCCAACCTCTTACCTCTCTGTTCACTCTCTCTCTCAAACCATAAATAATGTATTCAGTGTTACTTTTCATTCTGTCATCTAGGGAAAGAACTATAAAAAACAATACTTCTCTTGATTAACAAGCTCCTCTACATCACTTTCTTCACTAATATTCTCACATTCTTATCCTAAGACCAGATCTCCCTCTAGAATGCTGTTCTCCTTTATGCCCTTTTGAAAGGAAGCTGCTCATTTTCCCATACCTCATGTAGCTCAAGATCCAAAGACTAGGCTTTGTCTTCACTGCTCATCATGGCTGTTCTTGGACAGTGCCTCCACTTCCTTGTGTCAACTTCTCTTTTGATGTTAAGTGGCTATGCTACCCTCTTCTTTCCTTGCTCTCGCCTGCTGACTCCCTGGTCATGCCCATGGATTCACTCAAGACTTTGGCTTAGAGCCTTCCTGCTATTTCACTTCTGCAGAAGTTCTAGGTGACTTCAACGTCCATGTGGAGGGCTGACACAATACTCCAGAATTATCCTAAGCCCCTGAGGCCACCCATGTGCCTGGTCACACCCTGCTACAGCTCTGTTATGAATTCAGTGTCTGCTCACTGACCATGATTCTTCTTAAAGTTTTTTGTCAGTCACTCGCAGGATACCAGTTTTGCCTCTCCTTTGATAGCTCCCTCTCCATCAACTTCCGTGCGTGTGATTATATTAGGGAGAAAGGAAATTATTTTGTTGATGTAAATATAATGTACTACATATTGCAATATAGTAGGGAATAAATTCTTGGTGTGTAATGATGTTTTATTAATGCTGAATATTAAATTTGAAAAATTTCAGGGATTTTACTTTATTAAACAGAAAACAGTAATGCAACTATTTCCATTTTTGTAAATAAATAAAAGGGATGACATTATGCCTATGGTTTATTTATTATTTTTTTAGAAAACTCTAGGAATCAATAAGATCTAAAGAAAATGCTTTTTTTTTTTTTTTTAAAGCTTTAGTATCATAGAGAGATACAAACCGGGCAGACAAACTGCTACATTTCAGATAAATATGACTGAGAGATTACAATGTTATTAATAATTGAAGTCATGTGTGCCAGACTCTGAAAGGTATTTTGTGTGTACTCTTGTATATGTGTATGTATATGTGTGTATATATGTATAGTGTATATATGTATCTGTAATATACTTTGTATATAATGTTTATATGTGTATTAGTTTCTTATAGTGTTATACAAATTACCAGAAACTTGGTGGCTTAAAATGGAAATTTATTCTTTTATAGTTATGGAGACCTGAAGTCTGAAATCAGAGTTACTGAACTGAAATCAAGGTGTCAGCAGAGCCACTCCCCCTCTGTAAACTCTAGGGAAGAATCTATTCCTCTCCTCTTCTGGCGTTTGGCAGCTACCAGAATTCTTTTGCTTGTGGCTACATCACTCCACTCTCTGCCTCTGTCTTCACATTGCTGTCCCCTCTTCTGTGGTGTAGTCTCTCTCTGCTTTCCTCTTATAAGAATATATGTGATGATACTTAGGGTCCAACCAAATAATCCATGATAATCTCCACACCTTAAAATCTTTAATTCAATTATACCTGCAAACACTTTTTATTTTCTGCCAAATAAAGTGAGATCTACAGATTCCAAGAATTAGGACATGGATATCTTTGAGAGAGCCATTATTCAAGCCTATGGCACCCTAGAATGTGAAATACTTCAAGATACTGAAACTAAAGTTCACCTAAGTTAAGTAACTTGCCCAAAGTCAAACAAGTGACATTTTGAGCTATGTGATTCAAAATCTACCTTTGTTTTCTTACCCATGTGGCCTCAAAACACAAGGAAAAATTAAAATAATAGAATAAATGTCATTATTGCTTTTATTTACTGTCAATCATTCTCTATGTGTATTACAAATATTTTAATTACCTTAAAAAAGAAAAGGAGGGTTTTGTGTAAGGCATATTCAGAAACATTGTACTTCAGCAGCCAGCACACACAGGCCAAATCTTCTTGTCAAACTAGTGGCTACTCTGCAGATGAGTTATAGAAAATATGAGTTATCAAAGAAAACATTCAATTGCAGGAGGTACTTACACCATATAATTTCTCTTTAAGATTTTATAAACATATGTAATCAATTTCAATCAGACTTACAAAGATGGAAAGAAAAAAGAATATTTTTATTTTCCCTGGTAAGAAGGTTTCAGTACATATTACAATTTAAAAAGTGAAGCATGTTTTGTCTTCTTTAAAATTATTAGGTAGGAGATTTAATTGTGTAAGTGATTTCTGTCTCCCACACATCTAATATATCTCTATATAGCTGTAAATGAGTTATAGCTAAGGGCTATGCAAAAATCTGTATTGGTAACATACAAATACAATTATGTGATGATGATGATGATGATGATGATGATGATGATATGTAGTTAGTGAATGCTCAGCACATACCAGAAATTGCTTCAGATGCTTTATAGCAATTAAACCATGAGGTAACTATTATTATTTCCATTACAATTAATGAAATGAGAGGTCAAGTAACATGGCCAAGGTCACATAATCAGCAAGTGATAGAGTTGGTATTTCATATCAGGCTATTTGATTCCAGATAATTCACTGTTAACTACTACACTATTGAAACAAGGCATAAAATATAGCATAGCATAAAAACATAACAATTCATATATTGCAGTGGGTAATTATTAGTATCATTTTTCTAAGAGTTGTATGACTGCTGATATTCCTACACAGTAGGTTTATACAGGTACAAAATTTTTAACTTTCCTGATGAAGATACTTGAGAAAATGAAAGCTATACCCAATAATATCTTTACAAATCATGAACTCTCTTTTTTTTAATTTTTAACTTCCTATGCTTTGATATTTAACCATATCTCAATCAATCACCTCCTTTACACAGTTAAGTCTGTTTGCTCTACATACATGTAGCTCAAATCACCTATCATCTGTGACCCTGGCAGATACCAATGGAGAACTTGGCCTCAGAAAGTGACATTTTATAATAAAACCTATTTTTTATTGGAAAGCCTCTTGACTGGTACTCAGAACTCTTACTTAGATGCTGAATCCTGATTGTTAGGCATTTCAGCTGGAGTCTCAATGTGACCTTCTGGTCTTTGCCCTTCAGAGTTAAAGATGCTGCCAGCATCTTGGAATAACCAACTTTGAGTGTGTCTCCCCTATCTTAATCAATTAACAACTCTTCTAATTGCCCATGTTTAATATTTTAATACTTTTTGATAATAATGATTTTATTTTTAAGTGGTATAGCATTTAAATCTACATAACTTTGATTTCAAGTTGGTGTTTTCCTAATGGCTGATGATGCTGAACATCTTTTCATGAGCTTATTTCTTTCTTATGTATATCCACTTTGGTGAAGTGTCTATTCAAATATTTTGACCATGTTTTACTTGGCTTGTATGTTTCCCACTAATAAGTTTTGATTGTTCTTTATATTATTGAGATAAAATTCTTCATAAGGTATGTAATTTAAAATTCATTTGTTGTTGCTTTTTCATGCTTTTAAATAGTGCCTTTCTCAGACCAAAATTTTAAGTTGTGCTAAATTTAAATATATTTTTTGTTTGTTTTATGAATGACAGTTTTGCTGTTCTATCTTAGAGCTCTTTACCTAACCAAAGTTATGAAAATTTCCTTCTTCATTTTCTTCTAAAAGTTTTATAATTTTACATATAGATCTAGAATGCATGTCAGTTAATTTTTTAATAAGGTATGCATTTAAATAGAGGTTTATTTTCTTATGTGAATACTAAATTGTTTGTTACCATTTGTTGAAAAGACCATAAGTTACCTAAACTCATTCAAAATGTAATAGACAACTTGAATAGCCTTATAACTTTAATGGAAATTTAATTAATAGCTAAAAACTTTCTAAGAAAATTCTTCAGGCCCCGATGATTTCACAGGAAAATTTTATTAAACACTTTTTTTAAAGAAATAACACCAATACTATATTTCTCCCCCAAAATAGAAAGAAGGAAACACTTCCCAACTCAATTAAAGAGGCCATTATTACTCTGATTCTAAAAACAGTACAAAAAGAAAATTATAGTCTAAAATTTATCTTGAATATAGATGCAAAAAAAAATAAATAAATTGTATCCAAGAATGTATGCAAAGAAGAATACACCACAACTGCATGGAATTTATCTCGGGAATGTAAGCTTAATTCAATATTCAAAAATCGATCAATATATAATCCACCAAAATAGCAGTCTAAAATAGAAGGAATTCCACTTGATCCCAAATGAGGAAAAGATGGGAATTTCTTCAATCTTATAAAGAGTATCTAAATAAAACCCCTACAACTAACACATAATTAATTGTGAAACACTTATGCTTTCCCCCAGAAGATTTGGAACAAAGCAAAAGTGATGTCCTCGCCACTGTCATTCAACCTCACACTGTATGGCCTAGCCAGTGCACTAGAAAATAGCAAATAAGAAACATGAAAACTTTACCTCTTCATTATATAGAGACATATTGAAAGTAAAAATAACTGGCCAGTCAGAGGAAATTATTCTGAATGGAAAGGAAAATAATGACAATATGTAAGGCAGACACATGTACTCTGATTATTTTTTTCTTGGGAAAGGAACACTTTATAAGTGGTATTCCATATTTAAGAGGCTATTGATAGAAGATGGGAATAATGAAGATAATTTTTTGATATTTACAGAAGTGTAGTTCTCTATGTTTCCATTCAACAAAAGAAAATCTAAAGAGCAAAAGATTAAAAAGTACTATTGATATTAAAGTGAATAAGAGGTTCTTATTTTAAATCAGTATAAACTACAGAAGGAAAAGGTTAAGATACCTTGTTAAGGTTAATGAAAAAGGTGTTTATTTGTATCTAGGAACTTATATTTTTATATCTCGCTCTAAATCTTTTAAAATGTAATGCCATGGTAACAGTAGTGTTATGCTTTGTTTGTTTAAATAAACTTAAAAATTCTATTTTTAATAGAAAAAACAATAATTGAGTGCAAAATCATGCTTATCTGTGTTTCTCACTTAAAAAGTCTTAGGGGGGATGTTCAGCTTTTGGCACCAAAGCTGTTGAATGTAGTGGCTGAGACCTTGTTCTTTTTTTGGTTGGAATTCTGGCCCTAGTTATGGTTGTGTGACCTTGGACAAATTACCTAACCTCTTTGTGTTTCAATTTCCAAGACTGTACAATGCAAAAATAATAATAATAGGATCTGTTTAACAGACTGTTAGAGGAACTAAAGAGGTAACACTTGTAAAGGTGCTTAGACTAGTGCTCAACATGAAGTAAAGATAGATGTTAGGTATCATTAACTATCATTACTATCTACCACCTGGTGACAAATTACCTGAATGGAAGATTGAAGACATAATCTCCAGGGGAAAAAAATAACAAAAAAAGTATGAAAACACATACTTTTAATATAACAGTAAATACATCATGGGTAATATTTCTTGCTTCTAGGAACTGTGCCTGAGTACTCGATGGGAGGTAGAATTAGACGTAGGGAGAAATTAGGATAAGAATACAGATTTTGAGGGAATCAGGCATTGGCTGCTAGTTGCAGACAGAACTTTCTTTATCTGCTCCGTACTCTCAACCTCCCAATCCTGTTACTCTTTTTCTAAAATGAAATGCTGAGACTATAATTCACATCCTAGGACAGTGATGGGCCACTTTTACTGTGAACTAGAAAATTCAGGATTTTTGTGAATTCGTTTCCTTGTCCTCTTCCACATATGGCCTTTTATTTTCCCTTTGTAGACCCCCACTTTCTATAACTGCCTGAAGTAAGTAGGGACAAGATTTGAGGACAAGTACTTGCTTTCTCTGTAACAGAGACTGGCTAGGTGTTTACCAAAGCACTTTGTAGACTCTTTCTTGCTTCTCATCCCAAGGAAATCATGGAAATGAATCATGGGTTAGATTTATAGTCATTGAATTTATTGACCGAGATCCAAGAGCTTTTTCTAAGTTAAGGTCCCTTTTCACCTAAATAAGTGCAAAATTGAAGTAATGGCCTTAAGCTTCAAGCTGAGAGTGGTTTGGATTTGGTTACAAGCCTACTATGTCTGCAAACATTGAAACCATCTCCATATCAGATTGCAGTCAAGATAACTAGATTGAATTATACTACAAATCCACCAATATGTCTGAATTCTTCCCCTTACATTATCTTCAAGCAAAATTCCCTTTCATGTGAGTAGTTTTTAGGTAGCATAAATTGCTTTATACTGTGTAAGATATCTTTGTACTCTCCAAGATATACTTTATCAATTCAAGAAATCATACTGTTAAAGATCAGTTAACATTTCTGTTATTTAAGACAAGTTTTTTTTTTTCCTTTTAACATTATTACACAGAGCTCTGTGGAAGTAACTCAAGGGCCAATAGGGGAGTTCACTGGGGAGAGAAAAAGATGCCCATCTAACCATGAACTGAAACAGTTCTGTTTTTATCTGTTTATATAATGGCTCTCTATGTAAGATTTAATTGGGGAAAGGAGTTTAGAAAAACTGTTTTAAAAAGTGTTTAAGCCATTGCTGAAGAGAAGGAAAATCTGTAATAGATTACTGTATGTCAGCTACTTTATATCCATTGTCTTAGATAACGGTTACTACAACCCTTACTGGTAACAACCACCTATTTTATTGATGAAGAAACTGAGGCATAGTGATTAAGTATTTTGAGGGTTAGACTGCTCTCTCAGGTACAGCCAAAATAAGAATCCATGATTTATGTACTCTTGAATCCAAAACCATTCTTAAGAATTAAGTTTATTAATGTCTTGTTTTTTTTAAAAAAAATTATTTTTATTATGGTGACATTAGTTAATAAAATCCAGTAAGTTTCAAGTGTACAATTCAACAGTAAGGCATATATATATTGCATTGTGTGTTTACTGCCCACAGTTAGATTTCTTTCTGTCACCACATATTTGACCCCTTTCACTCCATCTAACTCCCCTCTTCTCTCTCCCTCTCTGTCCTCTGGTAACCACTAATCTATTGTCCATGACTGTGAGTCTTTATTTGTTTGTCCTATTTGTTTGTTGCTTTTAGGTTTATATCCCACATATAAGTGATATCATGTGGTTTTCCACTTTTTCTGTCTGGCTTATTTTGCTTAGCATGATTATCTCAAGATCCATCCATGTTGTCACAAATGTCAATATTTCATCTCTTCTTATGGCTGAGTAATATTCCATTGTATATATGTACCACATCTTCTTT
>NW_011888825.1:4430557-4435076 GCF_000151845.1 Pteropus vampyrus | reverse complement strand
AAAAAAAATTATTTTTATTATGGTGACATTAGTTAATAAAATCCAGTAAGTTTCAAGTGTACAATTCAACAGTAAGGCATATATATATTGCATTGTGTGTTTACTGCCCACAGTTAGATTTCTTTCTGTCACCACATATTTGACCCCTTTCACTCCATCTAACTCCCCTCTTCTCTCTCCCTCTCTGTCCTCTGGTAACCACTAATCTATTGTCCATGACTGTGAGTCTTTATTTGTTTGTCCTATTTGTTTGTTGCTTTTAGGTTTATATCCCACATATAAGTGATATCATGTGGTTTTCCACTTTTTCTGTCTGGCTTATTTTGCTTAGCATGATTATCTCAAGATCCATCCATGTTGTCACAAATGTCAATATTTCATCTCTTCTTATGGCTGAGTAATATTCCATTGTATATATGTACCACATCTTCTTTATCCAATCATGTATAGTAGGACACTTAGGTTGCTTCCATGACCTGGTCACCGTGAATAATGCTCCTGTGAACATCGGTATGCAAATATCTTTTCGGATATATGTTTTCAAGTCTTTGGGGCAAATACCCAGAAGAGGGATTGCTAGATCATATGGTAGATCAATTCTTAGTTTTTTGACTTTTTTAAAAAAGAAATTCCCCATGATGATGATAATGATGTTAATGATGATGGAAGTAGTATAATAAAAATAGGTACTATTTATTGAGCTGTTAGTATTACTACAGCATTGTTTACCAAATTTCCCTAAAAGTAAGAATTTCTGTGTTTGGTAAATATACAGATTCTCAGGCTACCTCATGTCTGTCAAAATTCTCAGGGGATGAATTGGGCAAGTTTGGAGACTACTGTCCTAGGATGGCTATATTTGAAGTGCTTTTCATCCGTTATTGTATTTTATCCCTGCTGCAATTTTATGAGGTCAATGCTATTATTTAGCTCATCATACAGATGAGAAGGCTAAGGCAGAGAAGTGACTTGATTATGCCGTTAGCTTTGGGCAGAGTTATCATTAGGTACATTACTTGAATTCTAGGTCTGATGTTATACTCTAAATAAAAGGGGTTAGCTGGCCTCCAGGAAAACTTAAATGAAATTCCCCACTGCTTGGTGTTCCTGTGTAGAGCAGAAGCCATTCCAGTTTGGCTTTTTGCCTATCCTTCTTGGTTCTTGAAGGATTCACTTCTAAATTTCTTCTTCCTCCACAGCGTCTCAAGTTTCCCTTTCCGCCTGGTTTCTTTCCCTCCACCTGAGTCCTAAGACCAAGATTTCAAAGAGCTTGCACTTTAGGAAGAGAGATATGACTTGTAAATATGGCAGACTATAATAAGTGCCACTGAAGAAGAGCAAAGACAAAAAGTGCCATGAAATTTTGAAGAAGAGATATAAATACTGCTTTGGAATATTAGAGATGGTTGGCATGGGCCAATTTGCATGAGTCAGTTGCTGCATATACGTAGGTTTTCTCCTGGCAGAGGTGGGGTGAGGTCACCAAGAAAATGTTTTTTCCCCTTTTCTCTAATTTGAAAATTGGGTCTTTGTAACTTAGACTAAGTAGGGAAAAATAAATCTTAGCCCCAGTGATGGTTTAGCAGTCTAAATCATCTGTTTTAAAATAGGACAGAATTACAACCAGCTGGTAGTGATTTTCAAATCCCGACCTCTGCAGAAAGGGGTGAAAAGATACCAGAAAGTCCAATTCTTGTCTAGGGCACCAGGCTGCATTTCCCTCATAGTGTGACATTGATGTTATGAAGCTTTTGCTTTTATTTTTAATTTTGTTAGTAACCGCAAGTCGCAGTGTTCCGGTATTTTGAATACAGCATTTATAAGTTGAAAATAGAAGAAGGGTACAGAATGTGCAACATTTTCTGGTTCATTGTTCCATGACCATAAAAAAAAAAACCAAAAAAACACACTTTAAAAAAAGAAAACTCTACATTCTTCAAGGTAGCAGATGTAATGATACTGTTCTCTCCACAATGTACAATGAAGGGTAAAAATTAAGCTCTTTAGTCACCTAGACCACTTTATTTATCTCCGTTGAAACATGGAGCAGTGCTGACAGTCCTCGTCATTTTTAACATTTCACAGTTCTCACACAGACAACCTTGTGCTGTTCACCACTTGTTATGGGCTGACTTATGTCCCCCCCCCAAAAGAAATGTTAAAGTCCTACACCTCAGTTTCTGTGAATGTAACTTGATTTGGAAATAGGGTCTGTAGATTTAATCAAATTAAAATGAGGTCATTAAGGTGGACCCTAATCCAGTAAGAAGATAGGCACGTGAAGACACAGAGACATAGGGGAAATGTCGTGTGGAGATGGAGGCAGAGACTGGAGTTAGGTATGTGCAAGTCAAGGAACACCAAGGGTTGCCGGCCATTATCAGAAGCTGAGAGAAAGGCATGGACTAGATTTTCCCTCACAGCCCTCAGAAAGAGGCAATGTTGCCAGCACTCTAATTTTGGATTTCTGGCCTCCATAATTCTGAGAGAATACATTTCTGTTGCTTTAAGTCACCAAGTTTGTGGTACTTTATTATGGCAGCCCTAGGGAACTAATAGACCAACTTTATGAAAACTGTCCACAAAAGAACCTGTGTAATATTACATATAAAATTTTAATGAAAACACTTAATCTGACAACTGTTATAAATATGAACAAGATTATCACATGAAAGATAGAATGAGAACTTACAGTGGGTAGCTAGGCTACTTTGATGAAAGAAAAAATTGGTTTGTCAGAGAGAAGTCTGGTTCATCTTCAGAAGTAACATAAGTGGAGTTCTAATCTAGGAGTGGCCAAAATCAGCCTACAGTCTATCAATTGTATAGCCCCTAAGCTAGGAATGGTTTTACATTTTTAAAGAGCTCTTGAATGTAGGTCCATCCCTTTTTCCTTTCCATTCAGAAAAGGTCTCCTAATGGATGGAGAACCAATCTAAATGGAAAGATTCTTGGTCCCCAAAAGACTTAGTGATGTGGACCCCCCAAACACCAATTCATATTTTAATGCAGCATAAGAAATAAATCTTAATTATGTTCAGCCGCTGAGATGTTAGTTATACACAAATGAGAGTTCTGTGTTGTGACCATTACCGTATCCTAACACTCTTATTCTCTATCTACTCCTGACCCTCATTCTAACCCTAACCCTAACTCTAATGAAACAGAATGAATATGAAGACCATGTGTGGCCCACAAAGCTTAAGATACATACTATCTGGCCCTCAACAGGAAAAGTTTGCCAACCCTTGGTCTACTCTAGTAATTTATAACATTATTATTATTACTAAATGTAGATCACTAATCCACTTATTTTATTATTTTAAAAAGATATGTAAAATGGACATGAAAACAAAAATACTCTAGATGAAGCAGGGCCTACAGTCTTGAATTTTCCTAGTTAACGAATTTAGTAGTCCCTGATCTGATAGTGCCCCAGGGCTCCACTAAATAATCATTACAGTGATATTGGTAACTTACAGTGTTTCAGCAGTACTGTGCTGAACAGTGCATATACACTCTTGAATTTAACCTTCAAAATAATCATGTGAGAAGTGTACTATTATTATCTCCATTTTTTATACTGGAGGGAAGTGGAACTTAGATTTCAAATAAGTTAATTGTCCTATATTTATATCTAGTCAATGGCAGAGACAGAATTCACATTGATGTCCCTATGGCTGCAAAACACACACTACTATCTGTGCCACATTTCTTTTTCCCAAATAAGCTACCTTTATCTGCTCCTACCTCCTCATAGAGGGCCCTAAGTCTAAGGAGGTGAAGGAGTATATCTAAAGCCACAGGCTAGTTGGTCTTGAGTCCAGGCATCCTGACTCCTGATATGATGCTCTATCCACTTTTTCTACTTGTTCATCCTAACCGAGTGTGAGTTGAGGGGAACAATGACCAAATTGGCTCTGAGACAGAATGGAGGGCAGGTAAAGGGGTCAAAGTTCTTATATTCTTATTCTCATGCTCACCAATTCAGTGGGCTAGAGAATGAGATATGTGTAGCATGGGGATTGGTGGACCAATGTCTCTCCCCTAGTTTTCCCTTCTTGTCCCTGCTCATGAAAGAGGTATCTCCCTCAGCAAAAGTCCATACATGACTCACACCCAAGAGAGGCTCACTGCATCTTCTATTTTGCAACAGCTGCCAGCAGTGGTCAACCAGGCATGTTTCTCAAGTCAATTAGGCCAGCCTTTCTCTAACTTTGCTCCTCACCCTCCCTGTCTGTCTTTCAACTCCAAATCTTGCTCCTCAAGAATCTGCCTTTCTATGCCAGCAACTCAGAACTGCCTTAATTGAGATCAGCTGATTTCTTTCTTTCTTTCTTTAAAGTACAGTTGACATACATTATTTTATTATATTATTTTCAGGTATACTACATAGTGATTCAACATTTATATACTCTACAATATGATGAACACAATTAGTACACATCTTTCACCATACAAAGTTATTACAATATTGTTGACTATTTCTCTATGCTGTGCATTACTTCCCTATGACCTA
>NW_011888825.1:4426336-4429327 GCF_000151845.1 Pteropus vampyrus | reverse complement strand
AGAGAAAAGAAAATAAAAGTAGTAAGAGGTAGGTAGAGTCTGTAAGGCAGAGCCCTGAGTTACAATTATCCCATAGAGAACATTTCTCTTTATCCTCCGATAAAAGTGAGCATTTCATCAGGATATACTTACATTTTATTTGGTGGACTAGTCATTTCCTTGCATCTTCTCTCCGAAGCTCTAGCGTGGGGCTGGACATTACAAAAATGTAGCCAGCCTCCATGAAGGAGTTATTTCAACTGTGTCGTCGCTGAAAAAAAGAAAAATGCATGTGGATCAGAGGTCTATCATGGAAATTATGCTTTGTGACAAATATGTTATGAATGAGTACTCATAAAACCATGCCAATACATATGCTATCACAGCATTCAATTATTTTAACCTGCTGTGAACTTGCCTGTGATAAATCATGGGAAAACTAAAGAGAACTATCTTTAGTCACTGCACTGTTTCACTCACTCAAGTCATTCACGGCTCTAAAAATACAATTTATATCATTGGATTCCTGAAATTCCTTTAGTGCTTACATTCTGATTTAAGTGGCATTAAAGCTAGGGTGATTAAGCTGAGAAGTCTAAGGCTACTGACCAATGTCCCCCTAGGTATTAGCTGTCTATCAGATTGAGTGCATTGTTTATCAGACCTGCAGCAAAAGTGCAATTAGAGCATTGCCTGTGGTTTTGGAAAAAGGCTTGAGATTCTCAGCCTGAAAAAGGATCTTTCAATGAAAGCGTGGATGAGACTTTTGGTAGGACTAATCTAGTAAGGTGATCAATTCATTTAATGCCTAGTTTGGAATATTTTTGGAAGTGATGCAGGGGAACTATTAATATAAATGCTAGGACTCAGGCATAAACTAGGGCTGTTTAGTTGAAACAGGCAAGGATTCTAATAATGGACTAATAATAGAGAATGAGATTGCATCTCCTTTGTGTTTAAAGCCAGTTTCCCAACTCCCTTCTCCATGCACCACCTAGACAAAGAAGTGCATTCTCTAGCCATTTTTTCCCAGTAGTCCTGACAAGATCACCCTGATTCTATGGTCCCACATTCTCCTTTGGAGTCCTGGGGGACATTTGAGCTGCCACTGCTAATACAATATGGCACATCTATTTGCCTACAATGAAAGAGATGAGTAGGATAGGTTTGAACATGTCACTTTTATAAATAAAGGGTTATGAAATTTGGGACATGAAATAAAGTAGTGTTGTGATGAGAAAACACCTTGCTGGAAAAGAGAGCCACGAATGTACTGTCAGTTAATTGTTTTTAACAGTAACTTCTCCAAGCTCAATTTTCCTCTACCAGTACAATTAGGTGGCTGGATATAGATCTGAAGTTCTCAGCCCAAGCTGTATATTAAAATCACCTGGAGAACTTTAACAGCACACCAAGGTCCTAGCCCACCCCCAAGAAATTTTAATTTGTCCAGGATGGGGCTCTCTAAGTGATTCCAATGTGCAGCCTGGCCTGAAAACTATGATACTGGATTATTTCTATGATCTCCATGAACATTTATTCAGCATCTTCTGCGATGGTCTGAGCTTTCAGGAAAATGGAAATGGAAGGAGCAAGAGTAACCTATTACCATTGGCATTGGCACGTTACAGTTAAGTTTGCTCTGATATGTTTCCTAAGATTCTTAGAGGAAGTTTTCTATACCCTGTTACATGCCTGGGACAAACTAGTAGTCAAATACATGACTCATTTCCTTCTAGGAGTACAGAATGTATGGCTCAGGGTAAGGAAAAGGACTTAGTAAGCCTTGAACACTTAACTGTATAGTTGATGTCCACAACATTGTGATGTGATTTAAAATATACAGTTGTCCCTTGGACAACTTGGGGATTAGGGCAACAACCCCCTGTGCAGTGAAAAATCTGCATATAACTTTGACTTCCCCCAAATTTTACTAATAACCTGCTGTTGACCGGAAGCCTTAGTGATAATATGAATAGCAATTGACACGTATTTTTGTATGTTACACTGTACTCTATAAAGTCAGCCAGAGAAAAGAAAATGTTATTAAGAAAATCATAAGGAAGAAAACATTTAGAGTACTTACTGAAAAAAATTGCGTTTCAGTGGACCCACACAGTTCAAATCTATGTTGCTCAGGGGTCAAGAGTATACATATAAAGCTGTTCCTGAGGTTCCATTTTGATTCCCTGCATTGACTAAGGTCAGATTTTGAAGTGGATATGAGTCTTTCTAGGTCAAAACTTATTTCGCTATTGTTACATGACTCATGTAATGTTTCGGGATGCTGCCTATGACATAAGTGACTTGAGAAACAATTATGGATGTATAAACACTATTAATGAGAAAAATCCTTCTCACTAGCAGTGCTCCAGGGATTTCTGGATTTGATTACCCACTTTTCGATGTTTGACGATTTGACTGATGTTTAATGCTTTCTCATTTTTCCTGATAGGGACCGCTAAGCACGTTATGTTCTTTCTCCCAGTTGGCAACTCAACAAAGGCCAGCAATAAAAACCTCCACTTGTGTAATAAACTGTTGTACAATCTACTGCTTATGAACGAGGTCCCTGAAAATGTGCAACCTTTCTGCACGTTAAACACAAAACAGATGGAGGTTTGAAAATAACTTTCCTCTTTAGGGAAGGGGAAAGTAAAAGAAAAGAGAGCAAGCCTCCTAGGCAGAGTGCTAAGTTACTAAGCCAGAGGCTGAACTTTCTGTTCCGGGCTGTCAGGGGCAGCCGAATTCTTTTAAGGATGCTACATACCTCAGGGACCTGTAAAGTAAGGCGGGTGTGGTTAGAGACTTCAGGGAAATGGTGTGTACAGTAATGGGCAGGTTGATCTGTCACTGGTCAAATGAACTAGGCAGGCCATTGATTTCTTTGAACCTGTTTGTAAACCTCATTTATAAATGGTGATAAGTTCAAGCTCTATTGCCCAAACACACCAGAGAATGATGTAGCTAGAAATAAAAATATTGTTTTGTTGTTACTGTTGTTTTTAATTT
>NW_011888825.1:4423248-4425456 GCF_000151845.1 Pteropus vampyrus | reverse complement strand
ATGGACTTTTAACTGGTTTTATCAGTCAGGATCCAGTCAAGAAAACAGAAACCACACTAGGAATTTAAAACAGAGGGTTTAGTACAGATGGAATGGGATTTAATACAGAAATTGGTTACTCAGGTGTTGGAAGACTGAAAGAGAATAAGGAACATTGAGGAAGCAGGTACCACTTCTGAGCTGATGCAACAAAAGAAAAAAGATGTGTTCCCGAGGAAGGGACTGCTGATGGCCTCTAAAAGAATGTTCTGGAACTTTTGAAAAAAGGCTAATGGCTACCTCCAGCTGCCTTTGCCAGAGCAACACTGACCAAAGTAAAAGCTCCCTTTCTCGCTTCCTGAGTCCATTCTCTCTCTAGCACCACCTATGGGCAGAACTTAATAAGAGGTCAGCTATCAAGAAAAATGGATTTGGAGCTGAGAGACAATGGCCACATGCTTAGCACGGGGCCAGGTGTTAGTTGATTCTTATGAGGCAGAATGTGGGCAGAATCCATGAAAAATGACTGAAACAGGTATAAAATAAAGAGAACTGAGTTCTGTGGCAAGATATACCTAGCAGTGAGAAAAGAACAGGTGAGAAGCCAGATTGCATGCTCTAGAAAAACAGACCATACCAATGCCCAAAGAGACCACATCCTACTCTGACTATTTAATAATTGTTCAGTAAGTGGAGGAGAATTAGCAAATATAACCGAGCAAGTTGTAGCAATTTGCCTACAGTTTACATAAGTGTTTTTCTCCACCATAACTAACTATCTCACATGAGTCAGTCAGAGCACAGAAACCAACAACTGTACTTCATACATGTTTTTAACATGTTTTTAACCTCTGATATTTTTCCCTCCTCAAAGTATATTAATTTATTTAATCCACCCGTAACCTGGACCATTTTTATTAATCTCAGGTTAAGTGAATGACAAGGTCACCTCCTAAAGAGCTGCAAAGCTAAGAGGTGCAGCCCTCCTGACTTCTAGCCCATTGCTTTTCTACCATGCCATAAAAATCTGAGTTTCTTGGTTTTAATCATGATTTTGACAACTTTTACAAACATGAAAATACACAACTTATACCACACTAATAAGCAAGTTTAACTGAAAGGACTGTGCTATGAAGTAACTTGCTCAGCCCCAGGGCAGTGTTCATGCACCATACTGTTCTCCTCTGCTTTGCAAGTGCCCTTGCCTCTACATGGGTGAGCCTCTTCTTTCTACTTGGCAAATAATGGAGTTGTGCTTTAAGTGATGTACATGGTATAATGTCAGCAAGTAAAGAAAAATTCCATGTAGACCAAATTGCCTTGAAAGATTTCTTAAACCTCCTGTAAAATACTGACATAGTCTCTAGAAATAAGACTAGCACTGTCAGTTTTCTCCCAGTGTTGCAACAGACCTCAGTTACTTTTGTTGGGCCCCTGATGACATGGTTGGCCTGCACTTATGGGACATGTTAAACAAAACATTTGAACTTTTAAACTCTGGGATCATTCTTAAGACTGCAGCATGTGCACACTGTGAGACACTGGTGGGAACGGAGCCAAGAGAGGACAGAAGTTTGCACTCCTTGGCGGCCATTCTCTGAGGGCAATGGCAGGCTGACAACTTGCATTATTTACATTCTTTCTCTACTCTTGTAGCATCACTCCCATGACCCCACCCCACTGGAGTTCATGTGGTAGAATTTGTGAAGATAAAGTACATATCCACTGACCTCAAAATGAATTTTACTTGTTCGTTAAGACATGGTGGCCCACTGAGATAGATTAGCAGGACTGCTGGAGTGAAGACACCCTGCAGAAGCACTGATACAAACAATGCTAGCCTGAATGTTAAAAATCTAAGGTCAGGCACCAGAAGGCGCTTACCAATTGTGTGGCTTTGGAAAGTCACCTGAACTTTCTGAACCTCAGGTCCTTCATTGGAAAAGTGTTTCCCCAACCCATAGGATGGCTGTGAGAATTAAATAGTAAATAATATGCTAACAAGAATAAGCACTTTGCAACTATAGATATTTTACAAATATAAGAAAGAATATAAAATCTTTCTCATCTGCCACAAAAGTTTCTTTGTAGGGTCACTCATTCATAAAAATGTAGCCTATCTAAAAATATAGCTATATCTCTGGTGTTGCTAAGAGAAACAAGCTAGACTGAAAGACCATCTATAACATGATTCCATTCATATGACATGCTGGAAAAGGCAAAACTACA
>NW_011888825.1:4409231-4421908 GCF_000151845.1 Pteropus vampyrus | reverse complement strand
AGAGAAAAAGAGAAGGAAAGAAAGAAGAGATATGTCCTTGTAAGAGAATTACAAATAGTTCATGTAGATACTGTCCTCTCAGGAGATGACATGCTTCCAAAGAGTACCATGTGCAAAGGGTTGAGAAATTTAACTTCACAGTGGAGAAACCTGGCAAACACTACCCTGCCCAGATGATCAAAGTTAACATCACCATAGATAGGTCATGTTGATAGCATGTACCTCTGATATGATAGGGTAGAGTAGGATGGGATGGGATGGGATGTAATGAGGTGGGGTGGGGTGGGATAGCGTGGACTAGGGTAGGGTAGGGTAGGGCAGGGTAGGATATGAGGAGCACTTCACCTCAATAGCATCCTTCCCCAAAGCTCATAACCCCAGTCTAACTGTGAGAGAAAATCCAGACGAACACAAATTGAGGAAAATTCTACATCATATCTGACTAGTACTCCTTAAAACTGTGAAGGTTATGAAAAACAAGAATAGACTAAGCAATTGTGAGATAAAAGAAGAGACTGAGGAGACAGCATGACTAAATATAATGTGGAATCCTGGAGTAGAGAAAGGACATTAGTGAAAAAAACCGAATGAAACCTGATTAAAGTCTGGAGTTTAGTTCACAGTAATGGATCAATATTGATTTCTTGGTTGTGACAAATGTACCATGGCGACATAAGATGTTAACAATAAGTAGAACTGGATGAGGGGTATATGAAAACTCTGTACCATCTTTGCAACTTTTCTGTAAATTTAAACTATACTAGATTAAAAAAATGTGTTAAAGTACTATATAAGAATATCTCAAAATGTAAAATATCTAGAGATATTATTTTTAAAAAGATCTGTTAGCTCTCTACCTGGAAAACTATAAAATATTTCTGAGAGACATTAAAGGTAACCTAAATAACTAGAAAGATATGCTGCATTCATGAACTAGAAGACTGAATATTGTTAACATGGCATTTCCCTCAAACTTGATCTATAGATTCGAGCCGGATTTTTTTTTTTTGGTAGGAATTGAAAAGACAATTCTAAAATTTATGTGACTTGCCAAGTAACCCAAAAAAGCTATGAAAAAAAAAAAAAAGCAGAGTTGGAGCATTTACTCCACTCTTCAAGATTTACTCTTAAGTGACTATAATAAAAATAGTGTAGTATTGGCCAAAGGATAGACAAATAAATCATTAGAACAGAATAGAGAGCCCCCACAAATAGAACTACTTATATATAGTCAAATAATTTTTGGCAAAAATGCCAAAGCAATTTAATAGAAAAAAGAGAAGTCTCTTCCACAAGTGATGTTGGAAAAACTGAAATTTTCATATAGAAAAAAAGAACCTCAATCACTATCTTACAACATATCACAAATTAATCTGAGATGCATCACATATCTAAATGTAAAAACTGAAACTATAAAGCTTCTAGAAAAAACATGACAATAATGTCTTCTCAACCTTGAGATAGAAAGATTTCTTAGGACACAGAAAACACTAACCATTAAAAAATGATAAACTGAACTTCATCAAAATTTTAAACTTCGGTTCATCAAAGAAACCATTAAGAAAATTAATGGACAAGCCACAAATTGGAAAAACATATTCACAAGACATATATTTCATTAAGGGCCTAAATCCACAATATATAAAAACTTTTATAGCTAAATAATAAAAGACAAATGACCTAATAAAAATGGCCCAAAGATTTAAACAGATACTTGAACAAAAGACATAAGAATAGGCAAAAGGTGCATGAAAATGTTCTCTCATTAATGGAAGTGATTTGGAAAATGCAAATTAAAAGCACAAGATTGTACTACACATCTCTTAGAATGGTTAAAATCAAAATGATTGTCTACACAAAATATCGAAGATGTGGAGCAACTAGAAGTCTCAAACATTGATGGTGTGAGAATAAAGTTATACATCACTTTGAAAGTTATTTGGAAGTTTTTAAAAAACAAGTCCCTATCCCGTAACCTGGAAATCCCATTTCTAAGTATTCACCAAAGGAAATGAAAACATATGTCCACAAAAACCTAGTACAAGGATATTCGGAGCAACTTTATTCATAATAATCCCGGACTGCAAATAGCTCATCATCATCAATTGAAGAATGAATGCATCATATAATAGAATGTTACTCAGTAGTAATAAGGAACAAACTATTGATGTATGTTATGATCTGTGTGAATCTTGAAAACATTATGCTAAGTGAAGAGCTAGGTGAGTGATTGCTTCTGAGGATGAGTTACTGGGAAGAGACACTAGGGATTTTCTGGAATAAAATAAATAAATGATATCTTGATAAGTGAAAGTGTCACTTGTGTATATGCATTGGTCAAAAGAGATTGAAATTATGTGCGTTTTACTAAATGTAAATTATATTCTATTTTTAAAAAGTCAACAAAAATTATGAGACCTCTAGAAGAATGTGAAGAGAATGTAAATTCAATGATGTAAGACATCAAAACAGATACAGTAAAAAGGAGACTAAAATTTAAAAAAATAGTAATTTCAAGGAATAAATTGAATGCCAAAATAGCCCAAATGCAGAATTAGTAAATTCAGTTAAAAGAATTGAAACTGACATAGCCAAATGCTCAATTTTTTAAATGAAATAATGACAATGAAAGTAGAGAATAAAGGCAAATATAATAAAGCAATTAGAAAGGCGATGAAAATATGAGCTCACATACTTCAGTTGCCCATAACTTAGACTTTCTATCACCAATAACTACAAGCCTCCCTTATCTGATCTATTTTCTTCTCAAAGCAACTGGTATCCTGACCTCCACAATTTTTCAACCTTACCAGGACCTCCAATTCAGTAGGACTTCAAATTCAAGTTTCTCATTCTTTTTATGTTCTACTTCCTTCTTACCCAGCTGAAATTCCATGGTGAATTATTAAAACTATTTCCTGTGCATAACTTCAACTCCTTTGCTCTTCTCTAACTTTGTCATCCTCACTTAGCAAAAGCAGGACTTTAAAAGTTAAATTCAACATTCATTCTCTCCTGCTGCTTCATAAAATTGAATATGAGTGGGAAAATATACACAGATATACTGGCCTCAATTTAAATTCATGCTTATGACTGACCCTCAAGCAGACCTCAACGCTACCTCTTAGTATGCATTAAGTTCTGCCTGAAACAATTGGCTTTAACCAAGGCAGTAGAAACCAACCAATAAAAAATATAAGATATATTAGAGACACAGCGTATAGACTGATATAGCTGGAATAGACCTCATAACCTAGGTAATAGTGAGATTTAAAAAGTGAAAAAGCATCAGTATCTACTACAACTACTACTACCACTACTACTACTACTACTACTATTACTACTACTACTACTACTACTACTACTAATCACTACTGCAACTGATTAAATGCTCATAATATATTAGACACTGTGTTCTCTCCCTCTCTCATTTAATCCCTTTAGAGACCCTATGAAGTAGGTATTATTATTATCACCACATTTTACAAAAGGGAAAATTGAAAATCAGAGAGATTAACTATCTTCAAGTCACATAGGAAATAGTGAGAGAGCTAGGGTTCAGACTGGGGTTACCCACTGTACAATAGTGTAAACCTCAATTACTTCATCTACGTAACCCAGAGGGGACTTGCGAAGAGGATTTGCTGTGAATTCCACATTTTAATCCATTTTTCCTCTATTTATTGATACCTCATATGAGACCACATTTTTATATTGTTTTTCTTCAAGTGTGAGCCTCTAAGGAATTAATTTAAAAAAAAAATTCTTCTCTCTGCTATCTCTTCGCTGGTGCCTTCTTGATTGATTTGTTTTATTTTCTCTACTGCTACCACTCTCTTTCTGGAGAAGCTCTTCATGATCACTTTCCAGCTTCTCTGTTTATCTTATGACTTTAAAATGCGTATGAAGACTTTTATATCTTTGTTATTATTGAGATATTCTTCACATACCATTAAATTTCCCATTTAAAAGTATCTAATGAAGTGTTTAGTATGTCCATAGAAACCACTACCACCATCTAATTCCAGAACATTTTCATCATCCCAAAAGGAAACCCTGTACCCATTAGCAGATGCATCCTATTCCTTTTTCTGCAACTGCTGGCAACTAATCTACTTTTCATTTCTATGGTTTTGCCTATTCTGGAAATTTCATATAAACAGAATGACACGTGTGGCTTTTTGTGTCTGGCTTCTTCTGATATTTGTTGATCTCGTTTTTAATTCTTCTTTTCTTTATACCCATATTTTTTAAAATTAATGATTCTTTACTTTAGATCTTTTTTTACCATATATATTTACATTAAAGATGGAAAATGTATATATCTGTTTTCTCAAATCAATATAAAAAGTGCATAAAAAAGAAATCAACAAAAGATTCTATGTGTTAACTTAATTCCTTTAAGTGTGAAACAGCAACTGTCTGGATGAAGCAGGATTCAGGCCACAGTAGTGCTGTGCCAGGGGCTTTTCTTTCAGTGTTCATTTCTTAACCTGTCCCACTGCATTCTAGTAATGTTGAAGTGCAACAGAGCTTGGTCTCCCTTGATTATAATTTTAATTGTTTAGACAGTAAGAAATGTGCACATCCCTCATTAACCTCTACCAAATTTATATTAGGGAAAAAATAATTTTGCATATGAGAACTCAGCTTGAAAGCCATATAATCCAAAGTATTTTGTTTTAAACAGCCTATTTTACTATTCATGACACTTAACTTTCTCTTCTTTCTGTATGCCAAATTTTACCCCAACAAGTTTATTAAATTGATTTTGTATTTTACTTACTCCATATGCCACAAAATGGTGTGCTGGCTGGTGAAGAAATCTTTATATAAAAATTTCATAATAACAAATTATCATATTTTTCTGGGCTTATATATATCCCCATGGAGACTTTTGAACCATAAAGATAGGGTGTGGGGTATGAAGCAGTGGCAAATGAGGTACAGAAAGGAAATTGAGAAGCCAATTGCTCATGGGCTTACATGTCTACTTTTTCTTAGAGGAAGCGAAGAGATCAGCAATTTTCAAGCAGGGAATGATAACACGATTAAACTTATTGTAGAAAGATAATTAGTGGAAGTTGAGGATGGCTGAAAATGAAAGAGGCAGGAGGCAGATCAACCAGTTGGGAGGTTCTTATAAGAGATGCAGAGGATCTAAATAAGGAAGAGATACCAACATAAGAAATTGTTGTGTATCCATGTGTTTTATATATAAAAGTTTTATCATGACCACATACATTGCACCTAGAAAATGGGTTAAGATCATTGCATTTCTGTCCAAACATAAAGCCCATTTGTGTAGTCACTGATTATAAAAACCTAGTTTGAGAGCTGCTTTGGATTAAGAATCACATGTTCATATTAGTACATAAGTTTGAATTTACTCTAAAAGGAAAAACTTTATCCACTCTGGAAATCTTTGTCTAGTTGAAAATGAAAGAATGTTTCTTACTCGTCATTTTTTTTTTTGCCATTTTTTAATTTGACAATCAGTTTTCAAGTCATACTTTTCTTGGGCATATTTATTCTTATATCAAGGTTCTGAGTCTTTAAGTTACATAGTCTTTTTTAAGACTGTCAAAGGAGAGAATTATTTTCACGGAGAGAGAAGCAAAACTGCATTACTCTGTCCTGATCCTACAGTGCACTTTTAATTTAGATAGCTTTACTTCTAATCTCTGGATACAAGTAACTTCTTTATTTAAAGTTTTCCTTTGAGTACAGTAGTCAGTATGAATCCAACATTTGACACAAAGACGCATGCATGAGAAGTCCTGTTAATGTTCTTTGATGATGACAGAGAGGTTCCATCACATATTAGCACATCTAATTTCTTCCATAAGTCTAACTATATACCAGTTGCCCTCCACAATTTTCGAGGGAGTGCTGATCTCCAGTTTTTAATTTTATTATGCTTTTGAAAAAAACTGGGAACATATTGCCATAATTAAAGATTATTATTGGGGCTCATGTGATGTCTTCTCTATTAGAGGTGGTTTTCATGTAAAGGAAAAAAACTAGTGTTGGTTTCAGAAAGCTTAGGTTCACTTCTGGCTCTTCCAAATACTAGCTGGTAAACTTGGTGCTGTGGTCTGAATGTTTGTGTTCCCCCAAAATTCATATGCTGAACTCTTAATGCCTAATCCGATGGTATTAGGAAGTGGGGCCTTTGTGATGTGATAGGTCATGAGAGCACAGCCCTCATGAATGAGATTAGATTTCTTATAAAAGAGATTCCATAGCGCTCCCTAGATTTCTTCCACCATATAAGGACACAACACAAATTCTGCCATCTTACAAAAGGGCCTTCACCTTACTATGCTGGCACCCTGACATCAGACTTCCAGCCTTCAGAACTATGAGAAATTACTGTTGTTCATAAGCCACCCAGTCTGTGGTATTTTGTTATAGCAGCCTGAATGGACTAAGACCCTTGGACAAGCAATTAATTTTTAATCTTCAATAGAAGAATACTTGCTTACACATCTCACAGAATTATTATGAGTATCAATTGAGATAATGTGTATAAACACCCATTAAAACTAGTAAAAATTCTACTCAAGTATAATTCAACAAATTCCACAGCTGTTAACCGTGATGAATAAACATTCTTCAACTTAGCATGATAAAATTTCCTAGTGTACACTTGAGTTCTACAAATGCTTAAGGAGGAATAAGTCAGAAAATAATATATTAAGTCATGTGGAAAAATGGAATGTAACATTGCTCTGCTGTGTCATGTCACACTGAAAGGGGTATGGCTGTGTTGGAGTTGGTTTCTTGGTTTTTCACTCTCTTACAAACCTACTTTAACAAGTGCATTAGTTTTCTTATTCTGTCATTCACATTACTTAACATCTATTACATATTTTTCATTTTCCCATTTCTCTGTTCTACAAAATCTATGCAATTCTTTGTACATTTTATTTTTTTACTTCACACATTCTTTTTTTTTTTTTGGTTTTTTTTTTTATCTACTTGCGTAATCAAACTTTGAAGTTTTTTAATTTTAACTTTTTTTTTTAATTTCTAGAATACATCTTATGGGAACCCAAAAGAAGGAATTAGAGAATGAAGGGCAAACATTATTTGAAGAGAATATAGCTGTGAATTCTTTTGAAATGATAAAAAACATAAATCCAGAAATCCAAGAAACGCAAAGTATTTTCCAAAATTAGGTGAAATAAACAAATGCCAACATATATTAATGAAACTATCAACCTAGAATTGGTTGCCAAAAAAACTTACCTTCAATAATAAGGGTAAATATACTTATGGAGAAAAACAGAGTTTATAACCAAAAGATTTGTACTTAAGAAACTTATAGGAGGTTATACTTCAAGAGAAAGAAAATGATAATAGAAATTTATCGAGGTGCACAAAGAAATGATAGGCAGATAACAGAGTAAAAATTTAATCCAAGTAATTATGTTTAGAGAAATAATAATATTTTAATAGTACATTTGAAGACTTAAAAAAGAAGAGAAATAAACTACTGAACAAAAAATAACATGCATGTTGGGAAGGGATAATCAAATTAAAATTATTTCATTCTTTGTGTTTTTGATAGAATATTAAAATATTGTTTAATTTTAGACTTTGTTAAGCTAAATGTGTATAATAAAATTTTAAGGATCATAACTAAAAGAAAATAAAGAATATGTAAAACTTTAAACCAATAGAGTAAAAATCGAGATGAGAAATCTGAAGGGAAAAAACCTCAATCAATCAAAAAAAGAAATAAGAAAGGATAAAATATAGCACACAAAAAGCAAAACAATTTAATGGTAAATGCTAAAATTCACATTAGTTTTTACACTGAGAATAACTAGAAAATACAAACAGAATACCAAAAAAAAAAAAAAAATCTATGTGAAGGTTTCAGAATTAAAAGGCAAGAAGTAATTATAGAATAAATAGCTAGGATAAGAAGAAATTGAGAAGTGACTACCTTATCATTTAGAAATCATTTGATTATTTAGAAATGGTGAATAAGAAATGGAGGAACTTAGCATTATTTTTGGAAGCTTCTTTGACCCTCTAGAAAAACAAAAATGGAGTCCATCGTCCACCTTAAGGAGGAGTTTGGAAAAACCAGAAGAAAAGAACACAATGAACAATATACAAAGATCCAGATAATAAAGTAATCAGATACAGATTTTAAAATAGCTATTTTTGATATGACCAAAGAAATAAAAGATAAAATTGAGAATTTTATCAGAGAACTAAAAATAATAGAAAAACGAATGGAAATCTTTGAACTGAAATATACAAAAATCAAAATTAAGAACTCATAAATAAGTTCAATGATAAATTGGATGCAGCAAAAATTGGTGAACAGGAAGTTAGAAGAAAATAGCCAGAATGACGCATGGGGAAAAAAAGAAGGAGGAGGATGAGGAGGAGGATAAGAAGAAGAAGAAAGAGAAGAAGAATACAGAAAATAGTGTAGAGAATAGTGTAAAAAATGTCAAATGTGTTGTTGACATGTAAGGAGAAGAAAGACAGGGAAGGAAGCAGAAGTAATATCTAAAGAGAGAATGCGTGAGATTTTTCTAAAATTGATGAGACAAGTCAGATATTTGAAAAGCCCTCTATGCACTACAAAAATCAAAATTAAAAGAAATTTAATAGCAGACATATCATGATGTTGAAAATACAAAACAGTTAGAAAATCTCAAAAGCAGTCACAGAAAAATATTATCATTAAAAAAGAAATGATTACATAGATAGCAGATTTGTCGATCTAAACAACAGAAGCCAAAAGTTAGTGAAATTTTATCTCACAATTTAAAAAGAATATAACTGTCTTTCTAGAATTTTCTACAAAGTGAAAAATAACGGAGCATATACTTATATATTCAAATAAGCCTAAAATGAGAAAATTTATCACCAACATGCACATACTAAAGAAAAAAACTAAAAGGTATTCTCCAAGTAAAAGGTTGTGATTACAAATAGAACCTCAAAGTGCAGGAAAAAACAAAAAGCAGTGTACAAAGGATATATGTGAGTAAATCCAAGTTTATATTGAATGTGCAAAACAATAGTAATAATATCTTGTGACATGTAAACTTTAAAGAATTAAATTTATGGCAAGAATAGCAAATAAATCTGAATAGAGTTAAGAATTCTAAACTTACTGTGTAGGAAGAGGGTATATTATCTATTTATTTTAGACTTTAATAAGTTATGAATGTAATTATAGTCTCCAGATAAGAAAGAGTATATAATTACAACTTAATAAAAACAAATGTGTAATAAATAAATCAAAATGTGTCTAGAAAGGAGAGAAATGGGGACATTAATGAGATGAGAAATATAAGTAATATAAGAACAATAAGATGATAGATTCAAACCTAAATGTATTAGTAATAACATTAAATGTAAATGGACTAAATGTTCCTTAAAAGACACTGTCTGATTAGATTAAAACACACAAACACACAGATATGCACACAATCTACATGCTTCTTTAAAAAGATAAACTTAAAAGGATACAGAAAAATTGAAGTTAAAAGCACAGACATGAAAAGATACTCAACTTCACTAGCTATTAAGGAAATGCAAATCAAAACCACAATGAGATACAACCTCACACCTGTTAGAATGGCTATCATCAACAGGATAAGTAATAACAAGTGTTGGAGAGATTGTGGGGAAAAAGAACCCTCATACACTGCTGGTGGCAATGTAAATTGGTACAGCCACTATGGAAAATAGTATGGAGATTCCTCAAAAAACAGAATAGAATTACCTTATGACCCAGCAACCCCTATTCTGGGTATTTACCCCCCAAATTTGAAAACTTTTATCTGTAAAAATATATGCACCCTGATGTTCTATGAGCACTATTCATGGTGGCCAAGACATGGAAACAATAGAAGTGTCCTTTGATTGAATGATTGGATGGTACATATATACAATGAAATAATACTCGGCCATGAGAAAAGATGAAATACTGCCATTTGCAACAATATAGGTGGATCTTGAGATTATCGTGTTAAGCAAAACAAGTTGAGAACCATATAATTTCACTTATATGTGGGATATAAATCTGAAAGCACCAAACAAACAAGATAGAGACTCATGGACACATACAACAGTTTAGTAGTTACCAGAGCGAAGCGGGAGAAGGGGAGATAGATAACAGTAAAGGGGGTTATATGTGGTGATGGAAGGAAATTTGACTTTGGGTGGTGAACACACAATGCAATATATAAATGATGTATTATTGAATTATACTCTCAAATTTATGTAACCTTATTAATCAATAAATTCAACTTAAAAAGTATGAATAAAAATACATCATGAAACCATTAAACATAAAAAAAACTGGTAGAGCTATATTTATATCAGAAAAAAGGTGTTATGTAGTAAATATTGAAACAAATAAAAAATAACATGTTATAAATGACAAAAGGTCCCATTCACCAAGCACAAGGAAGAATTAAAAATTTGTATGTACATAATAACAAAGCCTCAAAATCAATGAAAAACATTGATAGAAATATAAGGAGAAATAGACAAACAAAAATTCACAGTGAAAGACTGTGGTAGATACTTTGATATATCAACTAGCTCTTTACTCAAGACCAAGGCCCTCATTCCCCCAATTACTGGAAATGTTGGCTTCTGATAACTCACCCTAAATTTATGACACCTCCCTGGAGACAGCCCATGTCCAATGACTGGTCTATGTGTGGGATATAAAGCAAGCCTCAACAATTTCCACATGTTAATATATGTTCTGTATTAACTTAATACAGAACATGTTCTCTAACTATTTGTATTGATTAAGTTAAAAATCAATAAAAACCAAACTAGAAATCAATATCGAAAGATAACTAGGTATATAATACCCATATATTTTAGAAATTAAGAAAACTACTTATAAATACTCATTTCTTAAAAAGCAATTACTACAGAAATTAGAAAAAATTTAAACAAAATGATAATAAAAATTAGCCTTGAAAACTCGTGGGATGCAGGTAAAACAATACTTAGAAAAATGTATAGACTTAAATTCACATATTAGAAATTTAAAAAGTCTAAAAATCAGTAAATTTTCACTGATTCTAAAATAGTCATAGCTTTATAAAGTTTTTATTATTTATAAAAATAATTTGAAATTAAATGAACTAGTATGACACAAAGAGAAAACAAAAAATCAAAATAAATTCTAAAATTTATGTGAAATTGCAAGGGACCTTCAATAGCCAAAACAATCTTTAAAAAAATAAACAAAGTTGGAAGGTTCATATATTTTGGATTTTAAAACTTTCTACAAAGCTACAGTAATCAAACAGTGTGGTACTGGCATAAGGATAGATATATAAATGAATGAAATATAATTGAGAGTCCAGAAATAAACTCATACATCCATTGCCAATTGATATTCTACAAAATGCTAAGACCATTTAATGAGGGAAATAATAGTTTTTTCAATAGAAGGTTTGGGACAATTGAATGAGTCACATGCAAAATAATGAATTTGTACCTTTCACACAATATACAAAAATTAACTCAAAATGGTTCAAAGACTTAAACATTAGAGCTAAAATTATAAACTTTTTAGAAGAAAACAGGAGCAAATCTTCATGACCTCAGATTTGGTAATAGATTCTTAGATATAATGTCAAAAACATGAACAACAAAAGAAAACATAGATATATTGGACTTCATTAGAACACTTTTGTTCATCAAAGTTCATTATCAAGGAAGTGAAAGACGACCTACAGAATGAGAGAATATTTGCAAATATATATACAGTCATACCATGAATTATAATGTATATAAGGTCAAGAAGATCTCATATACAAAGGTGGTCCCATCAGATTATAATAGATTATAATAAAAGTGTGTTTGTGATGTTGAAAGAAAAGGCTAGACCTGACTAAGATGTTAAATTTACTGCTAGTTCTAAGTGGTTTCAATAGACAGGAGTTCAGTATGCTGTCCAACCACCAGCCCACAGCTGGGCCCAGCGTTTGGTAGCCCCCCGCCACCTGCCCTCAACCACTTCTGCACACCACACACATGCCCGCCATACGTGTACACACACTCATATGCACAAACTCACTTCCCTTGCCTCCCTTTCTCATTATCTCCCCTTTCTCTAAGTCTTGTTCTTCTCTTTCTCCATCTTTTCTTTCCTCTTCCCTCTTTTCCTTCTCTCCCCTCTGTGCCCCTCCCCAGAGTATGTACGTGCTCATGCTTTATCTTTTATATCGCATTTTGTTGTACTTTTTCTATGTTCAGAACACAGAAATACTTGCCATTGTGTTACAATTACCTATGATATTCAATACAGTAATGTGCTGTACAGATTTGTAGCCTAGTAGCATTAGGTGTGTAGTAGGCTATACCATCTAAGGTTGCGTAAAGGCATTCTATGATGTTCACACATCAATAAAATTGCCTAATGACACATTTTTCAGAATGTATCCCTGTTGCTTAGTGGTGCATAACTGTATCTGAAGTCAGGAATTTGTATCTAGAATATATAAAGAACTCTTACAACTTTATAAGAAAAAGACAATCCAATTTTAAAAGCTGACAAAGGAATTAAATGTACATTTTTCCAAAAAAGATATATGAATGGTCAACAAGCATATGAAAAGATGCTCAACATCATTAGTCATTCCTTTTTATTTGACCATAAAAAGGAA
>NW_011888825.1:4407342-4409181 GCF_000151845.1 Pteropus vampyrus | reverse complement strand
GCTTTATCTTTTATATCGCATTTTGTTGTACTTTTTCTATGTTCAGAACACAGAAATACTTGCCATTGTGTTACAATTACCTATGATATTCAATACAGTAATGTGCTGTACAGATTTGTAGCCTAGTAGCATTAGGTGTGTAGTAGGCTATACCATCTAAGGTTGCGTAAAGGCACTCTATGATGTTCACACATCAATAAAATTGTCTAATGACACATTTTTCAGAATGTATCCCTGTTGCTTAGTGGTGCATAACTGTATCTGAAGTCAGGAATTTGTATCTAGAATATATAAAGAACTCTTACAACTTTATAAGAAAAAGACAATCCAATTTTAAAAGCTGACAAAGGAATTAAATGTACATTTTTCCAAAAAAGATATATGAATGGTCAACAAGCATATGAAAAGATGCTCAACATCATTAGTCATTCCTTTTTATTTGACCATAAAAAGGAATGAAGTACTGATACACGCATAAATCAATCCTTAAAAATTATGCAAAGTGAAAAAAGCTAGTCATAAAAGACAACAAATTATATGATTTTATTTATATGAAATGTCCAGACTAAGCAAATCTATAGAGATAGAAAGTAGATTAAGGGTTCTTTAGGGGTAGGGGATATTGGGGTTTGGAGGTGATAGCTAAATGTTGTAGGATTTCTTTTAAAGGCTTTGAAAATGTTCTAAATTTGACTGTAGTGATACTTGAACACATCTGTGAATATATTAAAAATCATTAAATTAGACACCTTAAATAAATGAATTGTAAGATTTGTGAATTATATCTCAATAAAACTGTTATAAGAAAGAAATCAAGATAAAACAAAGGAAAGGGGGAAAGGAGAATTAATAGGGATAAAGAAAAAATCAATGCTATATAAAAAAACTCACTAGAAATTAAAAATAAAATCAAAAGCTGGTTTTGTAAAACTAATAATGTTGATAATTCTTGTCAAGTCTCATTCCTAATAAAAATGCTGTTAATTAGTACTAGAACATTGTTCAAATTGATAATAACTATTTACCAAAGTCCAACATCATATATAATATAAAAATCATTATATATAAAGCTATTTCAATGAAAATCAGGAATAAGCAAAGGTTGGCAGAGCTTTAATTAAGATGAGAAAACCATGATGACAGACTACATGTTGAAAATTAAAGGGTAGAGGCATCATTATTTGCACATGACATGATTACATATGTTGAAAACAGATAATTTCAAAATTCATAAGAAAATGCACCGAAGTGACTGTGATGCAGGACAGGCAAATTTCCCTGAGATGGTGGCGGGACCAAGCCTTGCACCTAGAGAAGAAGGTTTTTTTGAAGAAAAATTTTCCACTCAGATGGCTAACCTTGTAATCAGCTCTTTGTCTTGCTTCTGTGGACATGCTTGCTGAATAGGCCGAAGGGCAGAATAATCTTGAGATCAACTGAAGACTCACCCTCCCCTTTGATTGTTCTGTCTAGATAACAGATGTATGTATTGCCTAAGTTCCTGTCTGAAAATCTCATGCTCTGTAACTGCCTGTAGCCCATACCACTCCCATGTGCGCCTGTAACCCATAGCAACTCCCAGGCCTGTAACCCATAGCAACTCCCGCGGTCTGTAACTGTCTGTGGACAAATCAACCTGTCAGCCCATGCTAACAGTAACAGTGCAGATATAAAAGCAAAATTGCCCCTGAGCTCGGGGCCCAGATCTTCAGAGCGCTAGCTCTTCTGGGACTGCCAGCATAATAAACCTGAGTTCTCCAACTCTCTGAGTGGTGCTTGGTTTCTCACCGGCCTGATTTCACAACATTTCTGCAACACTTTGATGGAGAGTGTAGAAAG
>NW_011888825.1:4406180-4407292 GCF_000151845.1 Pteropus vampyrus | reverse complement strand
TCAGCCCATGCTAACAGTAACAGTGCAGATATAAAAGCAAAATTGCCCCTGAGCTCGGGGCCCAGATCTTCAGAGCGCTAGCTCTTCTGGGACTGCCAGCATAATAAACCTGAGTTCTCCAACTCTCTGAGTGGTGCTTGGTTTCTCACCGGCCTGATTTCACAACATTTCTGCAACACTTTGATGGAGAGTGTAGAAAGAATTCAACACACATGCCAAAGTTGGAGTCAAAAGAAAAGTTTACTAGAAAAAGGCTAACACTTCACAGAGTGTGGTCTCCTCTTAGAGGTAGAGAGTGCGAGGGACCCAGAGAGACTTGGAAAGAGTGAGCAGGGGACTGAGTGTTCAGGGAATTCAGTTTATATATCGTTCTTTAGTTTCTGTGAGTTATTGTTTAAAAGACCTCTGATATGGACATTCAGTGAGGAAGGGAAAGAGTATGTAGTGTGAAAAGGTAAGAATATGTAGAGTGAAAGGCCTGCTGGCAGTTCCCAGCCTTAAATCTGTAGGTTCCCCATGGTTTTAGCCATAGGGAATGACTCTTGGTTACTATTCCCCTTCAACAGGTGTGGAGAATGGGCTGTTAGCAATCCCAGTAAAAATCTTCTTTTGTTCTGAAGGCTTGGCTGCAGGGCCGATCAACATATTTCAATCTCTGAATGTGGCTTGATTTTAATTCTCTTACCTCCTGGATGTGAAGTTGGAACTGGAGGGATGAGCATTTGGAAAATGATAATCAGCCTTTTTATTGAGCATCTCTGTGGAGTTTGGCTTATTTCATCCCCGTGAAATTCAAATAGACCTTATTTTATTTAGAGTATTTTTGCTACATTGAGAATTTATCTTACTTTTTTTTTTTTTGGTTTTATACTTTCCCTTCAAACCTACAGGGCCCTTAGAGTCCAAGAAGGGAGGGGACTGTTAACTCAAATTTTTTTCTTCCTTTTACAAAAAAATATTAATCAAGCTTGATTTCCTTTGCCCACTTGATAGGCAAATCAATAGTAGAAATGTAAATACATATATGATTCAAGTAACAAGTTTATATCTTTTTCCTTGTCTAGGGACTGGGGCAGCACTTTGGCAGGAAACCCAAGACCCTGTCCTGACTA
>NW_011888825.1:4401791-4406130 GCF_000151845.1 Pteropus vampyrus | reverse complement strand
TACATATATGATTCAAGTAACAAGTTTATATCTTTTTCCTTGTCTAGGGACTGGGGCAGCACTTTGGCAGGAAACCCAAGACCCTGTCCTGACTAAGGCAGAGAAGGAAAGAGCTCCATGAAACCCCAAGAGATAGGGACTACGACCTTCCTCAACAGGAAGCAGATACAGAAGAAGAGATTTTTTGTCTCTCAGCATCCACACTAATAAGAAGGGGTTAATGGCTCTCAGAAAAAGGGTTAGGCAGGAAAGTTAGATAAGGGGTTTCAGGTCCATCTCAAAAGACACTGAGGTCATCCTATTCTAGACAGGGTCCGCCCTAGTCCGCCCACAATTAAGAAAGCCAGAAGGCATTTTTGGGCTAAAAGTAACTCATATAACAAAACAAGCAGATAATTGGGTACTAGTTTCAGCCTGTACTAGTTTCAGCCTGTCATTCACACCTGCACAATGAAGGCCCAACAATCTTCAACTCACCTGAGCCTCATTTTACCATCATTACAATATGATGCATATGCTCTGAAGTTCATTAATATTATAACAGACTGAATTCTGGGAACGAACATGCATAGAAAGCAAATGATGAGTCACAGGGTCCGGTTAATCTTAGCTGTCAGTCAAGAAAGCCCACTACTCTAAGAAAAGTAACCACCCACAGCAAATAGGGATAAAAACCCTGAAGGCTTTGCTCAGGCCCACTTCCACGTCTGGAAGTGTACTACTCCTTCTAATAAAGCTATTCTTTTCTGCTGTACTTTGGTGTCTTGCTCAATTCTTTGTTCGAGACAACAAGAACCTGGACAACATTCTGAGAGGGGAATCCTACTGTATGGTAATATTAGGATTCTGCAGCTGGATTTATCTGTAATTCATATGAAAATGGTAAGTTTCCAACAAGAACTTTTTTCTGGGTTATATACTTTCTTCCCTTGTATACATAGAAAGCTATCATTCTTCCTATAGGAGTGGCTTTTGAGTTAGGCCAAGAAATTCAGGCAATTTAACCTTAAAAAGGTCAAGATGGGAGCTAACCAAGGAACAATCCTTTTCAAATGTAAATGACTACAACCCATTGCAAAATTGGCAAAACCAAAGAAAAGTCTGCTAGATATGAGAGGTGATGACTCATCTTTAATAATAATAATTATAATAGATAACATTTATTGAATAATCTACATATGTTTTCTCCTTTATCCATTTATTATTATTTCCATTTTAAAATTGAGAAAACTGTGCTTTGAAATTTTTAAATAATTGGCCTAAGGTTACAAAAGTTAATGAAGCTGTAGTTTCTATCAAATGATAACCATCTTCCATCTTTTTGTACCACCCCATGTCACATACATATTAAGTACGCATATTAAAATGGATTAAATGATCAAACAAATGTTTCCTTTTTCTTTAAGATCAATCTTTCCTGTGTGTGAAGGAGTGAATCGAGCCACTTTATCTCTTCTCTTCCTCTACATTCCCCTGCCATCTCTATGCATAATGTTAAATGCCAGAAAATAAAGAGTGAAAATACACTACGTCTCTGGGAAACTAACCCAGTGCAAGGATGTGCTTAAGGAGAAATATTTGCATAAGACATCAAAACAAAATGACCAAAAACACAAGTAGTACATAAAATTTTTTGGGCAAGAAATACATTTACGTTTATATTAACATCTTGCAGATATTACTTTCCATGTGTGCACTTTGTTTTTCTCTCTTTTTGTTTGTTTTTCTTCTTATTTTAATTATATGAGCATCTGCATCACCCTTAGGCATAAATTGTATTTCACTGGGAGATCCAAGCTACTGGTTAGGATGCCCTGCACTGGGTAAAGACAATTAGAAATGATGAGTCTGGTCCCAGAGATTTGCAAACAAGGACCCAACCCCCATTATTTGTAACTTCCAAGAATCCAACTCCCTTCCTGCAGGGCCCCAGAGCTGGTCATGGAGCTGTTCAAAGGGTTGGACAAAATTCCACGGCTGGAAAGAAAACCACAAATATCAGAGCTGCACTCTTCAGTTAGACGCCTCTCAGTCACCTTTTGATCCCGGGATCCTGACACTCTGTCTGCTGTCTTGCCAGAGCCCTAGCGTCTGACCTTAGGAATAATACTACACTCCTCCCTCAAGCCTTTGAATGACAACATTTTTGTTACAGTACTTTAATGCTCTAATAAATTCCTCAGTTGTGGTTAGCACACCAGACTATTTAGACAAAGTCCACAAACTGTTTGGACTGTGGGGGAGGCTCTAGCGTTCACATTTTCAGACTGGTTCAGATGGCTTCAGATGGCCGAGGATGTAATAGGTCTTCAGAAATATTTGCAAATGGGCTTCTCTAAAGAAAACATCATGTACAAAGCAACCTGCAAAATTGAGATACTCACACAACATGAATGGCGTTCGTTAAATGGCTTTCAAGTAAAATCATCTGATTTTGTCACAGGGAAAATAAGTGACTCAGGAGGGATTTGCTGTGTCAGCCAAGGTGAATTACTAGGAATTGCAGGGAATCCGGGCACTTTTGATCTTAGGTTCTGAGAAAATACCATTGGTTGTAGGTTGGTTTTATTTGCCTTCCTCAGTTGGGTTAAGAAGATTTTAAAAGATGCTCCAAAGTCTATCTAGGCATGCTCTGTGGCTATTGAGTACTTGAAATGTGGCTAGTTGAGAATGAGGAATTTAATTTTTAAAAAAATTTGTTAATTAATTTAAATGTGAAAACTTGTACTCAATTCAGTTATTGGAAAACTTAAGCATATTTCATATAAATTGGGTCAGTGAATTTACTTTTCAACTACTAATTTTGTGAAATGCAAATTAAGTATTTCTGAGGAAATTTAGCATTCAAATTGAGATATGTGATAAATGTATAATATACACAGGACTTTGGAGACTCAGTATGAAAAAGAAAAGTAAACTACTTCATCAAAAACTTTTTAAGTTAACTCCATGTCAAAATGACAATATTTTGGATAAATTGAATTAAATAAAATACATAATTAAAACATGTCATCTTTTTTCTTTTTCACTATTTAAATGTGGTTTTTAGAACATTTTAATTTATATTTGAGGCTCACATTATATTTCTGTTAAACTACACTGATCTAAATCATGCTGCTACTCCTACTGGCTTAAAATGACTGGCAGTTCTTACAGCATCACTTCTGGAATCAGATACCTACAGGCAACTTTAGATCCCATGATCTGTCCAGTACTCTTCACACCTTCAGTCCTGTTGTCTAGAGTGACGTGGATTCCATGTCACACCAAATTTAACTTATGTTAATTCAGTCATATTACAACTTCAGCTTTGAATCAGGTACTCTTATGGGCTAGAGGTAATCCCAAGAGTTTGTAGTCTTGTAAAGGTAAACATATGACATACAATAAATAATGAGCAATGGAAAGCAGCAGAATAAGTTACCAAAATAAGCTCTGGGAGAGTTATTAGATAAAATGTAGGAAGTCCAGTAAAATTTGAATTTCAGATAAACGACAAATTTTTTTTAGTATAAGTATGCTCCATAAAATAAGAGAGTGTCCTCTGTCTTCATTTGCTAACTTTGACAATCCCAAGAAGCTTAGGCCATAGAAAATCAAAGAGGAGAGAAATTCCTACTTGGAAGAACCCAGCTCAGTTATACAAGTGTCTGAGGATGTACATAGAACTTGCTGTTTTCTTTAGTAAATAAACAATGTATATCTTGCTTTTGTACTGCTGTATTTACTTCTGGATTAGATCTGAGTTCTTTTCAGTCCTTGTGCAGTTTATTGATGAAAGGAAACAGAGAAGGAGTACAGCTAATACCTTTGCATTTATGACTTTTCTCTTAGTCCACAGGCTCTCATGGGTAAAAACCATGTCTTTCTGCAGGAATGATTTTGTGGCAGCAGCCAGATTGTCGGACTTGGTGGATCAAACCAAAAGTAGACTTAAACTGTCATAAAACCTATTCTGAAACAAGGAGGAAAAGAAATTCATAAATACTGAAATGTACAAAGCTCTTCTCTCCTCACAATGGCCAGCAGGTTTGGGAATGGCCAAAGGATTCTCTCTACAGTGAAAATATCACTTTAACAAGATATAAAGACTTAAGAACTCACTTGGATTCTTCATGCCCCAACATATTTTCGCACTTTAAGGTTGAAATAAAGAAGGTGAGGGGAATAACTACATCAAGTCAGAGTGGAGGCGGAGAAGCAACATGCTCTGCATTGATGGACGCACACTGAGCCAAGAAAACTTAACACAGTTCTTCAAATGCCAAGTGAAAGGAGAAATCTCAAATATCCTATTTACTGAGGTTTATCAAATAAAAAACTTTATCCTTGTGTTCCC
>NW_011888825.1:4399048-4401741 GCF_000151845.1 Pteropus vampyrus | reverse complement strand
AAATACTGAAATGTACAAAGCTCTTCTCTCCTCACAATGGCCAGCAGGTTTGGGAATGGCCAAAGGATTCTCTCTACAGTGAAAATATCACTTTAACAAGATATAAAGACTTAAGAACTCACTTGGATTCTTCATGCCCCAACATATTTTCGCACTTTAAGGTTGAAATAAAGAAGGTGAGGGGAATAACTACATCAAGTCAGAGTGGAGGCGGAGAAGCAACATGCTCTGCATTGATGGACGCACACTGAGCCAAGAAAACTTAACACAGTTCTTCAAATGCCAAGTGAAAGGAGAAATCTCAAATATCCTATTTACTGAGGTTTATCAAATAAAAAACTTTATCCTTGTGTTCCCGTTTCTAGGATTCCAGAAGGATTAATTGCTGAGAGGTGTCAGCTCACATAATTTGCCCAAGATCAGAAAAGCTTCCTACTCTCACAGATGGACTACCTTCCACCCTCAAATACCTTCTTCGTTACCAATCCTGCTTTTTTAACCCTCTGTTGAATTTGAGCAGCTTATGGCATTTAGAGTCCTTCTATAATGTTACATTTCACTCAAGTATATGAACTGACCAGTTTATCTCATTTACGTAATCCTTTCCTTTGGATTTGTCATATTCAGAATGTTTCCAGGCATTTCATGGAAGTGCTAAAAATCCCTCAAAATATTTTAATTTGAAATTGAAGTAGGATATATGAAGTAGTGGAGGGTGGGATGCTGTTAAACCAAAATCAAACAATTTCAAATGAAGCTATTCTTCATGCTTGATTTTCTGAGTCATTTTAATTGCTACTTTGGTGGCCCATTGCTACACTATGTGTCAGACTCCAGGCTTTTGAATTTTTGTTCAGGAAATGCCTATAATGACTAAGCAGCAAGTCCAAAGGATTATGAAACATCGTTAAGATTTCAAAGGACAGTTCTTCACCCATTTACCTCAAAGAAATGTATACACTGGGTCTGTAGATATTTGAATATAAATATGGAAAACTTTTTACAGATAAAATGTATATAAGTATGCGGGTAAATTTATATAAATATCAACTAAAAATAATAATGTATTGGTGAATTTTAAAACATAGGAAGAATCAAGACCAAATAGAATGAACAATGGAGGAATCAACAATGAAATATAAGTCAGAGGGTAGAAGTAATGAAAGGGTTCTATGGTTTTTGCCTTTTCCAGGAAGAGGGTGAAAATGTAAATTAATATTAAATATTGATACAGTGCAAATGTGTGATGTGTTCTCTAGCATAACCACTAACTTTTATCTCCAAGATAAGAAGATTAAATGAAACAATAAAAACTAATCTGAAAGAAGGCATGAAGAAAGTGTGAAAAAAATAGGATAGACAAGACAAATAGAAAGTATGTGGTAAGATGCTAGTTTTATTATTTAAAAAAATTTTTTAAATATATTTGACACACAACATTGTGTAAGTTTAAGATATGTGTGTTGATTTGATACTTTTATATATTGCAATACGATTGCCATTGCAGTTAGCTAGTACCTCTATCACGTCACATAATTATCATTTCATTTCTTGTGGTGAGAATAATTCAGATCTAATCTCGTAGCAAGTTTGATATTTATAATACAATATTGTTGTCTATAGTCACTATACTGTGCATTATATCTCTAGGATTTTTTATCTACTAGTTGTAAACTTATACTCTTAAACAGCATCTCTCTTATTCCCCCAGTCCTCCAGCCCCTGGTAACCACCGCTTTACTCTGTTTTTATGACTTCGGCTTTTTAATATTTTACACTTAAGTTAATACAGTATTTGTCTTTCTCTATCTGACTCATCTCACTTCCAATAATGTCCTCAAGGTCTATCCATGTTGTCTCAAATGCAGTACTTCCTTCTTTCTCATGGTTAAATAATATTCTATTGTTTGTATGTATGTATATGCGTGCATGTGTGTGTGCGTTTGTATACACGGGCACTGAGGTTGTTACCATATTTTGGCTATTGTGAATAATACTGCAATAAATATAGAAATACATCTATCTCTTTAATATCCTGTTTTTATATCCTTTGGGTATATATCCAGAAGTAGAATTGCTAGATTATATGGTAGTTCTATTTCAAAATTTTTAAGGAACCTCCATACTGTTTTTTATAATGGCTGTACCAATTTACATTCCCACCAACAGTGTATCAGGGTTCCCTTTCTCTACATCCTTGTCAGTACTTCTTACCTCTTGTCTTCTTGATGAGAGCCATTCCAAGAGGTATGAAGTGATAGTTCATTGTAGTTTTGATTTGCATTTTCCTGATAATTAGTGATATTGAGCAGTAAGTTAGTAGTTTTAAATTTAAATATATCAGTAATCACATTAAATGTAAATAGACTAACTGTTTAGCTGAAAGTCAAAGATCGTCAAACTAGATAAAAGCTAGATAATATTTAAACAAATCACATCCCACAAGGACACAGAGAAGTTAAAAGTAAAAAGAATGGGAAAACACACGTCATATAAACCACTAACTAAAAGAACTGATATAGCTATATTAATATCAGGCCTTTCTTTTATACAAAAAAAATATTATTAGAGATAAAAAGATATAATTTATAACAAGCATTTCAACTCTACCAGAAAGATAGATATTTAAATGTCTGTGAGTCTAATAAGATAACCAAAAATAGATAAAGTAAACATTGGCAAAAATATAATGA
>NW_011888825.1:4371977-4398998 GCF_000151845.1 Pteropus vampyrus | reverse complement strand
AGCTAGTACCTCTATCACGTCACATAATTATCATTTCATTTCTTGTGGTGAGAATAATTCAGATCTAATCTCGTAGCAAGTTTGATATTTATAATACAATATTGTTGTCTATAGTCACTATACTGTGCATTATATCTCTAGGATTTTTTATCTACTAGTTGTAAACTTATACTCTTAAACAGCATCTCTCTTATTCCCCCAGTCCTCCAGCCCCTGGTAACCACCGCTTTACTCTGTTTTTATGACTTCGGCTTTTTAATATTTTACACTTAAGTTAATACAGTATTTGTCTTTCTCTATCTGACTCATCTCACTTCCAATAATGTCCTCAAGGTCTATCCATGTTGTCTCAAATGCAGTACTTCCTTCTTTCTCATGGTTAAATAATATTCTATTGTTTGTATGTATGTATATGCGTGCATGTGTGTGTGCGTTTGTATACACGGGCACTGAGGTTGTTACCATATTTTGGCTATTGTGAATAATACTGCAATAAATATAGAAATACATCTATCTCTTTAATATCCTGTTTTTATATCCTTTGGGTATATATCCAGAAGTAGAATTGCTAGATTATATGGTAGTTCTATTTCAAAATTTTTAAGGAACCTCCATACTGTTTTTTATAATGGCTGTACCAATTTACATTCCCACCAACAGTGTATCAGGGTTCCCTTTCTCTACATCCTTGTCAGTACTTCTTACCTCTTGTCTTCTTGATGAGAGCCATTCCAAGAGGTATGAAGTGATAGTTCATTGTAGTTTTGATTTGCATTTTCCTGATAATTAGTGATATTGAGCAGTAAGTTAGTAGTTTTAAATTTAAATATATCAGTAATCACATTAAATGTAAATAGACTAACTGTTTAGCTGAAAGTCAAAGATCGTCAAACTAGATAAAAGCTAGATAATATTTAAACAAATCACATCCAACAAGGACACAGAGAAGTTAAAAGTAAAAAGAATGGGAAAACACACGTCATATAAACCACTAACTAAAAGAACTGATATACCTATATTAATATCAGGCCTTTCTTTTATACAAAAAAAATATTATTAGAGATAAAAAGATATAATTTATAACAAGCATTTCAACTCTACCAGAAAGATAGATATTTAAATGTCTGTGAGTCTAATAAGATAACCAAAAATAGATAAAGTAAACATTGGCAAAAATATAATGAGAAATAAACAAATTCCTAATCATAGGGGAAAATAAACAAACCCGTCTCACTGACCTAGAACAAGCAAGTCAAGAGTTAATAAGAATGTAGAATATTTAATGACACTATCTGCAAACCTGATCTAGAGGACATATGCAGGACACCGTCTCTAGCAACTGCAAGATACACATTCTTTTATAAATTACACACAGAACATTTATGAACATTTATAAGCATTTACCATTTGCTGACCAATAAAGCATGTTTCATTTAAATGTACTTTTCAGCTGTCCTGTCTATTTCTTATTAGATGTAAGTTAGACCCCCATCTGTCTTCCATTCTTTGTAAATTTTCTCCTTGTTTTTAAATAATTTTGATGCTGTATTCTAAGTGATTTACTTAGTATCATCTTCTAATTTAGTAGTTCTTCAGTTGTGTCAAGGCTAGTATTTAATTTATCTATTGAGTTTTTAATTTCAAAGATTTTTTTTTATTTCTAGAACTTCTAGAAGAGAATTGAGAGAAAGATTATATGTGTGTTTAAAATCGATATAAATATCTACGTGGATCAGAAACTGAACACCACCAAACAAATACAGCCTTTCAGGTATCACCAACCACCACAAAAAAGTACAATGAGAACAGATGACCTCATGGGCTGCAGAGGGCAGAGAGTATCTCAAAGAGCCTCTCACAACTTCAGCGGTCTCGAAATGGAATAGGAGAACACTAAAGTTTACTTAATAAGAGATGGTGAATTTAAAGGGGTCTCATTACCAAGAGGAGGATAGGCTATAACAGAGAAAGGAAGAGATGGACTGTGTAGATGAAGGATGGTTGGGATCATAGGAATCTCATCAAATATGCGTGTGGAGAGATCACCACTCATAAGGACCAGAGAGCATAGAACATCCCAGTGGATGCTAGCTGCCATTAGGACAGATAAAGGATGTGGACTGGATGCTTTCTCATCCTACCCACACACTGTGCTTTAAATACAGTCTTTGACTTTAATGACACCTTAGGGAAGAACAGAGTGTGAAAGCTAGAATTGATTTATACTGAAATGTGTTTTCCGAGAATTAACTGGTTCTGTTTTTGTTTTGTTTTGTTTTGTTTTGTTTTGTGTTTTTGTTTTTGTTTTGTTTTGTTTTGTTTTGTTTTGCTAGCAGGAGAGGTGAGATACTGAGATAGAAACTAAGTTAAATTATAGAAAAAATAAAGTTGTCTATTTTGGACATCTCCAGTTGTGTTTCATGGATGCACAATTTTATCCTAGATTCAGAAGAATTTGGGATGGAAAGGACTCCCCATGTCACCAAGTTCCACTCCAGCATTACAAAGACAAGAAATTTAAAACATCTGAGTCTGAGTGAAATGAAACATGAAGGGATTAGTCCAAGGTGACCCAGTTGTGTTGTAACACAATAAAGACTCAGAACCAGACTTGTGTTAAGTAACTTTTCTTCCCTAGACTTTTAGTGTGTCCCTATATGAGATCCCCCTTACTCTTCCACTTCCTTGATTCTGTCATCTAGAATATATTTATTTTCTTAATTCTGTTGCATCATAACTGTGCAATTAATAATTTCTAGCTCTAATATATATATATATAATATATGTATAATTTCTATTCTATTCTATTCTATTCTATTCTATTCTATTCTATTCTATTCTATTCTATTCTATTCTATTCTATTCTATTCTATTCTATTCTAATTAGTGGTTTCCTGAAGGGTACATAAAACACAGATTCCTGGATCCCACCGTCAGTTTCAAATTCAGTAGATCTGGAGTGAGACCTGAGAAAGTGCATATCTAACAAGTTCCAATGTCATGCCATTGCTGCTGGTCTCAGGATCGAACTTATAAAACCACTGCTCCAGATGGTGTTTCTTGAAAACTCACTCCTTCTCTATACACCTTTGTTGCCTTTGCTGTGATTTCCACTGAAGAAATACTTTTAAAGTTTTCCTCAGATGTTCTTTACTCTTATTATACCTTTCTAATTACTTTTTTAAAATTATTATTCTTTTAATTTTTAAGTATATTTGACATAAAATATTATATTAGTTATATTAGTGTCAGGTGTACAATATAGTGATTTGACATTTTTATACTTTGCAGTGTGATTGTGATCATCCCACTAATTCTACTAATCATCTGTCAATATGCAAACTTTTCATAATATTATTGATTATATTCCCCTTCACCTTTTTCATCCATTGTCCCACCCCTCTCCCCTCTGGTGACCATCCCTTTGGTCTCTGTTTCTATGAGTCTATTTTGTTTGTTTGTTTTGTTTGTTTGTTTAGATTCCACATATAAGTGAAACCATACGGTATTTGTCTTTCTCTGACTTATTTCATTCAGCATAATACTGTCTAGGTTCTTCCATTTTGTCACAAATTGGCAAGATTTCATTCTTTTTTATTGTTGTGTAATATTACATTATATATTTACACTATATCTTCTTTATTTATTCATCTATCGGTGAACACCTAGGTTGCTTCTATATCTTGGCTATTGTAAATAAGGTTACAATGAACATAGGAATGTATATTACTCTTTGTTTCACAATTTTCTTGGCAATTTTCTTATTTTCTTCCCAAAGAATAAATTCAGGTTCCCCTTTAATCTCATTCCTATTTTGTTGGCACTGTATTGAATTTATAGGTTATTGAGGGGATAACTGATACATTCTCACTATTTGGTCATACTATCCTCCAAACAAGATATACTTATTTATGTACTTAAATCTCATCCTAAGTTCTTCAGTAAATTTAAATGATTTTTCTTCATCTGTACTTTTATTTTGAAACTTATTCCCAGGCAGTTTATATTTGAAGATTGTTTTAGTGAATAGGATCTTGTAACAGTATTTTCTAAAAGCTTCTTTGTGGTAAATAGGGAAAGCTATTGCATTTTTTTTCTGTATTTATTTTTATTTCTGTTTTCTAAAACTCAAGATTTTACTTGTGGCATAACATATAATATTTTTTAAAGTTTCATATTCTCTGGAAAAAAGCACTCACTGTAGGATATGTAGTTCAAAATGTACCCTTTAAATACAATTTACTTATTTTATTAATAATATTTTTAAATCATTGCTTATTCTTTAATTACTTCAATATAGGCATGCTTCTACAAATTTCTCCCTGTATTTTTAAGTGTTAGTTTTACACATGTTTTATACACTGATTTTGGTACATAAGGTTAATTGGTGCTCTGTGGTAGTCTGTCTCACAGTCTCGTTTGATGCTCTCAAGCTTAAATTCCATATAGTCTGCTGTTAATACTATAATTCATTTTTTTCTTTTTGCTTGCATCTTCCTGTTATACATTTCTATGTGAATTAGTTTTAGATATGTCTTTAGTCAACAGATTATAATTGAACTCTTTTATTACATACCAATTTGAGGATCTTATTTTATAATAAGCAAGTTTATCTCATTTACAGTTATTCTTATAAGTTCTCTATTTGGTCTATATTTTCTTTTCCTTTTTCTGTGTTTGCTTCTTGAAGTTTTCCTTTATTCTTTTTTTTTTTTTCTAACCAGACCAGCCTTTTTTAATTTTATTTTTTTCTGATGAATTAACTTTAAGTTTTCAAATATATTTTTAATCTACTGTTTTTTGGCTTCTTTATCAAAAACTATTTGCTCATATATATGTGGGTTCTATTTCTGGGCTTCAATTCTATTCTATTGGTTTGCGTGTCTGTTTTTCTGCTAATATCACACTATTTTGATTGCTGTCATTTTGTAGTATAATTTGAAGTCAGGTAATGGGATGCTTTCAGCCTTGTTCTTTTTTTTTTTTTTTTTTTTTTAGGATTGCTTTGGCTATTAAAGTTTTTTTTTTTGTAATTCCATTAAAATCTGATGATTTTGTTGTTGTTGTTGTTCTATTTCTTTAAAAAAATGTCATTGGAATTTTGATGGGGGTTGCGTTAAACCTGTATGTTGCTTTGGGTAATTGGGCCATTTTAACTATCTTGATTCTTCCAATCCATGCATTTGGCCTCAAAGGCAAGAGAAGTAAAAGAAAATATAAATGAATGAGACTATATCAAACTAAAAAGCTTCTGCACAGCAAAAGAAACCACCATCAAAACATAGAGGAAACCTTCTGAATTGAAGAAGATATTTGCAAACAATGCCTCTGATAAGGGGCTAATATCCAAAAAATATAAAAAACTCATACAACTCAGCAACAACAAAAAAAAACAAAGCAATATAATTAAAAAAATAGGCAGAGGACCTGGACAGACACTTCTCCCAAGAAGACATACAGTCGACAGACATGAAAAGATGATCAGCTTCAGTAGCTATTAGAGAAATGTAAATTAAAACTACAATGAGATACTACTTCATATTTGTTAGAATGGCTGTCATCAACAAGACAAGTAATAACAAGTGCTGGAGAGATTGTGGGGGAAAAGGAACCCTCATATATAGCTGGTGGGAATGTAAATAGATACAGCCACTTTGGAAAACAGTATGGAGGTTCCCCCCAAAACTAAGAATATAATTACCATATGTCTCAGCAATCCCTCTTTTGGATATTTAACTCCCAAATTTGAAAACATTTATCTGTAAAGATATATGCACCTCGATGTTCACTGCAGTATTCACAATGACCAAGGCATGGAGACAACTAAAGTGTCCTATAGATGACTGAATAAAGAAGTTATGTTACATATATACAATGGAATATTACTCAGCCATAAGAAAAAATGAAATACTGCTGCTTGTGACAACATGGATGGATCTTGAGATTATGATACTAAGCTAAATAAGTCAGACAAAAAGTTGAGAACCATATGATTTCACTTTTATGTGGAATATAAAACTGAAAGTAATAAACAAACAAGAAAAACAAACAAAAACTCACAGACGCAGACAACAGTTTAGTGGTTACCAGAAGGAAAGTGGGGAGTGGAAGAGGCAGATAAAGGTGAGGGGGTTCAAATATATGGTGATGGAAGGAAATTAAAACATTGTGTGGTGAACACGCAATGCAATTTACATATGATGTATTATTTAATTACACACTTGAAATCCATGTAATTTTATTAACCAATGTCACCCAATAAATTTAATTAAAAATAAATAAATAAAATTATTAGAATTAAGAAACATGTCTTTTCAGTCTCCCTAGTTTAAGCAAAATTTTTAACACACTTTTACATTTTCTTTTCCCCATTCACATTATGGCCTTTGTTAATGTAATATGTTTTCATTGTTGTTGTTTTTAGCACTTTATTTTATTTTATTATTACTTTCAAGTATACAGCACATTTATTAGACATTTATATAGTTTATGAAATGATCCCACCTTTCTTCTGGCTTTACACTTAACGATTACGTGACTGCTGACTGCATTTCCTATGCCATGCTCCCCCTCCCCATGACCATCTATTAACTACTCATTTGTACTTCTTTTTAACTTCACTACTTTCTCCTAGTCCCCCAACTCCATCCCCTCTGTCTGTCACCAGATTGTCCTCTATATTTGTGAGTCTGTTTTCGATTAGTTTGTTCTTTTTGTTCCTTAGGTCCTGCATATAAGTGATATCATATGGTATTTATCTTACTCTAACTTATTTTGCTCAGCATAATAACCTCTAGGTCTATCCATGTTATTGCAAATGGTAGGATTTTATTTTTTTTTATGGCTGAATAATATTCCATTGTATGTATGAACCATAACTTTTTTATCCATCCATCTGTTGATAGGCATTTAGGTTGCTTCCATACCTTGGCTATGGTGAATAGTACTGCCGTGAACATAGGGTTACATAGATCTTTACAAATTATTGTTTTGGTTTTTTTGGAAAAATTCCCAGAAGTGCAGTTGCTGGGTCAAAAGGTAGACCCATTTTTAATATTTTGAGGAACTTCCAGACTGTTTTCCATAGTGGCTGTACCAATTTGCAATCCACCAACAGTATAGGAAGGTTCCCTTTTCTCCGCATCCTCGCCAGCACTTGTTCTTTGTTTTATTGATGATAGCCATTCTGACGGGTATGAGGCGATATCTCATTGCAGTTTTAATTTGCATTTCTCTGATGATTAGTGATCTTGAGCATCTTTTCATATGTCTATTGGCCATTTGTATTTCCTCTTTGGAGAAATATCTGTTCAAGTCTTCTACCCATTTTTTAATTGGATTGTTTGTTCTTTGTTGTTGAGTTGTATGAATTCTTTATAAATTTTGTATCTTAACCTCTTATCAGATGTATCATAAATGAATATCTTCTCCCATTCAGTAGGTTGTCTTTTCATTTTATAGATGGTTTCCTTGGCTGTACAAAACTTTTTAGTTTGATGTAATCCCATTTGTTTATTTTTTCTTTTGTTTCCCTTGCCTGAGGGTATATACCCCCAAAGAAATTACTAGTATCAATATCAGAGAGATTACTGCCTATGTTTTCTTCTAGAAGTTTTATAGTTTAAGGTCTTACATTTAAGTCTTTAATTCATATTGAGTCTATTCTTGTATATGGTGTAAGAAGGTGGTCCAGTTTCATTTTTTTTTGCATGTATCTGTCCAATTTTCCCAACACCATTTATCAAAGAGACTCTACCCCATTGTATAGTCTTGCCTTCTTTATCATAGATTAAATGAGTGTATAAATGTGGATTTATTTCTGGGCTCTCTATTCCATTCCATTGATCAATGTCTCTGTTTTTATGCCGGTACCATGCTGTTTTGATTACTGTACCCTTGTAGTATAGTTTGATACCAGGTAGGATGATACCTCCAACTTTGTTCTTTTTTCTCAAGATTGCATGGCTATTCAAGATCTTTTATGGTTCCATATAAGTTTTAGGATTTTTTTTTTTTTGGTTGTTCTTTGGAAAATGCCATTGGTATTTTGATAGGGATTGCATTGAGTCTGTAGATTGCTTTGGGTAGTATGACCATTTTAATGATGTTGATTCTTCCTACTATGAGCATGGTACATGCTTCCATTTATTTGTATCTTCTTCAATTTCTTTTTTCAATGACATAATTTTCCAAGAACAGGTCTTTTACCTCCTCGGTTAATATGATTCTTAGGTATTTTATTGTCTTTGATGAAATTGTAAATGGAATTATTTTCTTAATTTCTCTTTCTGAAAGTTCATCATTGATGTATAAAAATGCAACTCATTTCTGAAAATTTTGTATCCTATTCTTCAGGGTTCTCTAAATAGTATCATGTCATCTGCAAATAACGAATTTTACTTCTTCCTTTTTAATTTGGATACATTTTATTTTTCTTTCTTTTCTGATTGGTTTGGCAAGGAATTCTATTAAAATGTTGAACAGAAGTGGTGAAAGTGGGCATTCTTATCTTGTTCCTGATATTATGGAAAACACTTTTAGCCTTTCCCCATTGAGTATGATATTAGCTCATAGTAGGTTTGTCATATATGGCCTTTATTATGTCGAGGTATGTTCCATCTATTCCCACTTTGCTGAGAGTTTTTATCATAAATCGATGCTGGATTTTGTCTAACAGTTTTTCTGCATCTACTGATATGATCATATGATTTTTATCTTACAATTTGTTAATGTGGTATATCACATTTACTGATTTGTGGTTATTGTACCAACTTTGCATCCCAGGAATAAATCCAACTTGATCATGGTGTATTATATTTTTAATATATTGCTGAATTCTGTTGGCTAATATTTTGTTGAGGATTTTTGCATCAATGTTCATAAGAGATATTGACTTTTAGTTTCCTTTTTTTGTAATGTCTTTTTCTGATTTGGGAATCAAGGTACTGGTGGCCTCATGAAAGAAATTAGGGAACCTTCCTTCTTCTTGAATTTTTTGGAATAATGTGAGAAGAATAGTGCTAATTCTTTGAATGTTTGGTAAAATTCATTTATGAAGCCATCTGGTCCATGACTTTTGTTTTTTGCGGGGGAGCTTTTTGATTGCTGATTCTATTTCATTAGTGGTAATCAGTTGGTTCAAATTTTCTGTTTCCCCTTGACTCAGTCTTAGGAGTTTGTATGTTTCTAGAAATGTTTCCATTTCTTCCAGATTATTCAGTTTGTTGACATATAATTGCTCATAGTATTTTGTAATATGTTTTTATAGATCTAGAATATTCATCGCTTTGCATTAAAATAACATCTTCTTTTGTAAGGACAATTATTTATTGTTTACAATTATTTGGATATCTCAATTTTAATTTGTTTCAATGCATTTTTATTGCTTTTACATATAAAAGATAGCTCGACAGTACATAACATTTCTGGATCACAACCTTTTCCTCTCAAAATTGCTTTGAGGTCTTCTTTATTTGGGGTTACACTCAAAAACTTTGACACCGGCCTAATTCTTATTTACTTATGGATTACTTTTTCATTATTTCCTTATATAGAAGCTTGATAAATAGTTTTCTTCTATTTAGCTAACAAGGTTTCTACACTATGTCTTGGGGTGAATTTGAATGAAATACAGTGAAGAATACATAAAAACAAACAAAAAAAGCAGAATCTTTCTTTGCATAGAGCTAATTATTAGTCTAGTGAGACAGTCATTAGAAGAATAAAATTCTACTGTACCACTACTGGTGTTTTTACCACCTAACATATATTCAACACTTACTATATACAAAGCTCTATATTAAGCTCTTTATATTTATTATCTTATTTAATTTGCATGACAACAGAGTGAAGAAAATTCTGTTATTAATTGGATTTACTGATGAGGCGACTGTCTCCAAGAGAGCAAGTAAATTGCCTGAGCTTGGATTTTAACCCAGCCAAGTGCAAGTGCAGGAAAGAATGCATTCTAAGCATAAGAAACAGTTGGCTCTGAGAAAGGAAAGAGGGTTGGTGAATTTCAGAAAAGAAAACAAAACCTGCAACTGAAAAATAGGGAGCTAGGGGTGAATAGTAAAAGTAAAAAGCTAAAGAAAAAGGTAGGCCCCAAATTGTGCCCTTTTGGGGAAATTTGCAAATTTGGCTGCCTTGACATTGTTTTATTTTATTCTTTACTGATTTTGAGGCTGATTTTAATTCTATTGCTATGTCATTAATTTCTTACAGACCTTCTATATCCCAGCTTCCACATCTTGAAAGCAATTCCATCTTATTCTCTTTCTTGAATTTCATTGTTTAAATTCAAATTCTCTTTTATCTCAGCCTATTCTCTCTTTATGATGCTATGTAAAGATTACAGTGTCTTTAGCCTAGTTGAGAAATCTAAACAGTTTTCTGAAATTTTCACATGGATTCTACATTAGATAATCTTTGGACTGCTTCCCCTCAGTTGTCTGAGTATTGTCTTAGTATATTGTTCTAGAGTGTTTTTAAATATATCCCATTCTCAAACTTTTAGAAAAACCGTGCTCTCTTCATGCCTTTGAACAAGATGAAACCTATCTGGACTCAAGTTTTATCTGAACACTAAGTGAGTACATGGATGCAGGTCTTATTATTTATACACTGTGTAATGACAAATCTACTTCCAGGTAGAGGGCTTGGAGAATACTTTGAAGCTCCAGTCTAATTCTTGGTTCTAGGGGATTTTCATGCATTTCTTTCTGTTCTTTAGTGGGGACATCTTTTTATCCATTCTTTCTTCATTGTTGAATTTTTAAACTGGGACAGAACTTGCAAAACAAAAATTCCCAAAATGTATGGTCCTTGAGATTCTTCCTAGTTTCATTCCTACTTTAATCTCTTTACTCTTAGAGATGGTACCTCTGATAATAGACAGGGCCACTTCCAGGCCTTTCTGTGCAGCCCTGCTGTTTTCCTCACTTAAAAAAATAAAATCTTTACAGGGACATAGAATGATGCGGGTAAAATTAGGAAGAATAATTTCCTCATCCAGTAGAAGGCACTTAAAGGTGTCAGAGGGATGCATGTTCTGTTTTCTCATTAGTATAGGTCATAGGTCCCTGAGACAGTATAGGGAGTGGGAAGAGAGAGAGAAATAAAAGCGATTTCTTATTTTTTAAGTAAAAATAACATTACGTTTCATAAATTTGGGTTTCCATAAGCTGCAGCCTGGATAGGATTTTACTCATTCTGGCTCCTTATACCTTATAATTTTATCAATTGCTATCAGATTTTGGCATCTTTTCCTTTTATCTATTTTAACTTTCATTGTTACTCTGAATTATTACCTATATCCAGGTATTCACAGAGGCCACTAGTCTTCCATCATTTTCTGTTTGTGACATATTTTAGTAAAAATTTGAATTTGACAAGAGCACAAAGAAAGCTCTTTGAGAACTAATACCTAATATCTAATTCTTGGTATTATTAAAAGGAGATAAAAGGAAATCTTTATAGTATAAGCAAAGACTTGATCAGTGAAACTTGGATGATAGCACCTCATTATCATCTGATCAAAATCAACATCTACAGAGGTATTTTTTAGCTTAAATTTGTCAGTTGGTTGAGAAAAATATAGAAATACAGTTTCTTAATTATTACAAATGTGATTTATTTTTTTAGTCATTGTTGCTACCTTTAATTTGGTGTGACACATCTCACCCTATTTCTTTTCATCCAGTGATGATATCTAATCATTGATCAATATTACTAAATCTCTCTTTTTATATGTAACATTTTTACAACATTTTATGTTTCATTGCTTTTCTAATACTTGCTGTTTTCTGCCTTAATTTTCTTTTTTTCCTACCCCATTCTTGCTCCCGGGTTTAGTTGCTGTCTTGATCCTGAACATCCATTTTATAATTGCTGACTTTCTCCAAGCCTTTTCAGTTGAAATCTGAAGGAAATAAGTGAGTCAGAAATCACTTCTTGTCAAACATAGTGCCAGAAAATGAGCACTTTTGTGCTCAGTGAGAAAGCATTTACTCTTTCTTTACTTCTTATAACTTGAAAGTAAATCCATCTTCTTCTCCTCTTTGAAGTTAATTCCCCAATTTCTATTTCAAAATAGAAAAAGACCAGGAAGAACATGCAAATGTTGGACATCCAGCCTCTACAACATATATTTATCACCTTGAATGTCCCCTTAATGTCTTTTTGTCTTGTCTTTCTAATTTAGCTATGACTCCCTTAGTAAAAATTATATGACTCATGTCCAATTCCACATTTAGCAAAATATCCAAAGCTTTGTTAGTGTGCAAAGCATTGAATATGAAATGAGATCTACATTCTTTATCTGGATTAAGTTTAAAGCTTTTCAAATAACACCATCTGAAAATGTCATAGCATGACAAAGTAACCATCTCTACAGGAGGGAATCTACCCACAGAGTACAGAAGCTTGGGAGAAAATATATTTTTTTTTGTCTTGCTATCTTATAACTTTTTTCTACTCACTGGCACACATACCTGACTCCAGAATTTTTATATATGAAAAAATAAGGTAAAAATTAACATGAAGAGAAATTTTCAGATGGAAAATAATGTAGAGAAAGTTAAAACGTAGGGATTAATATGAGATAGCTTAGGTCAGGAGTCAAAGAACTATGGCCCAAGGGCCAAATCTGACCTACTTTTGTAAATAAAGTTTTATTGGAACATAGCCATGCCCATTTATTTACATATTATGTATGGTTGCTTTCCCACTATAATGATAGAGTTGAGTAGTTACAAGAGACCATATGACCTACAAAGCTTAAAGTATTTACTGTCTGTCCCTTTATAGAAAAAATTTGCCAATCCATGGTGTGATTGTTGGTTTCTATCCAGAATTCACTTCTCTCTTTCTCTTTCTTAATACAATTTGGATTTGTCTATGTTTCTACCTCTCCCCCATGCAGCCCAGGTGTTCCAAGAGATGCTCACCCTCCTCCATCTCTGACTGGTCCAAAGGTTGTCCTATCCAGCTTGCCACAATAATTGGAATAGGATCTCAGGTCTAAGCCAATCAGTACATTGTTTCAAAAATGGGTGTGTAATCCAATCAGAATCATAGGAGGCAGAGATTGTCTAGATTTGGGGAAAATACATTCCTCTGCTTTCAATTGAAACCCATTAGAAGAGACACTCTGTCCTCTTCTGGATGGTGTTGTATGCAGTACTGAAGTTATTTTTATACTAGGTAAAAAGCCAGGAAGACATGTAGCCAGCACAAGAAAGGTATAACTAAGAGATAAGCAGAGAAATAGAGCTGGAATCCACAGATTCAGTTGACTTTGGACACTGCCTTATTTCTGGCCTCACAATTACTTGAGGTGATTATTCTAATTATAACATTTTGAGTACTAGGTTTTCTGTTATCTGCAATGTAGAGTTTCTAAATAATAATAGATGTATTCTCAATCCATTTATTTTGTAAAAAGTGTCATAAGATTTTGTATTAATCTTGTTTATTCGTAGGCCTAAAAATGTACATCTGGATAGAACCTTCCCCATTTCCTCTTGTCAGTATCTCTTAGTAGCTCCCTCTTTGAGTCGCTGTCCAGAAATTTGTTTCATTCAAAACTCAGGGCTCTAGGAGGTCTTCACTCTTTGTGATATCCTTAGGTGCTTTTTACTTTACCACGGCTCTTGTCATGATCAAGAAATCTGTGTGTGACAATCCAGGCTTGCAGCTTTTTATTATCTTTCTATTTATTGCCCCCAGAAAAGTCCAACATTCTTAATATAGTTTACAGGACCCTCTGTATCCTGTTCTGTTCACCTCCCCAGCTTCATTCTGAACCACTTTCCCCTTCCCATTCTACTTTCTAGTCACACTGTTTTTTTTATTACTTTCTCTAGAGAGCCATACTCTGAGTCCCTAAACATTTAAGAAATACTGTTCTCTTTGTCTGGATCTCTTCTTTCTAATTTTCACCTAAATCATTCTTGTTCATCTTTCAAATCTCACCTGATGGTTGCTTCTTCAAAGATGACTTACCTAACTCCCAAGAGTTTAACTTCCCCATTAGAGGCACCCATTCACCTCATCCTCCCCTTTTCATGGCACTCTTCTTACTTGTAGCTGTTAATTCAAAATCTGTATTCACAAGTACACTAGAAGCTCCATGGACGCTGAGTCTAGATCTTTTTGTTGTTGTTGTTGTTGTTGTTTATTTTTCACCACTAGGTCCCAAGTCCTCAGCACAGTGTCAAACACAGAGCTGGATCTCAATATATATGGTTCATGACTAAATTAGTAGTTGTGGTCATTTTAAAAATTGAAGTTACAGACACTAATGTTTAAATGCAGAGTACATTTCTAGTGACTCACATCTAGTGACTTAAACAGCACGTTGAGTCAACACTAATAAATTCTTATTCTCTGACTCTTCGTTTTCTAGAAAACATGCAGAACATCAGCCTTATGACAAACATTTATATCCTACAATATATCAACCTCTCAAACAGCCCCTCACTATAACTATCTCCAACTTCTAAAGTTCTTCAAAATATTTTATTCTCATTCTGCTGATGAGAAAACTGAGACTTAAACAGAAGTAACTTAACTTGCTAATTATGTGTGAATCTATCACTTCTACCACCACAGATTACCATGTTGATTTTCAGACCTAGAAAACAACTTCTCCCACATCTACATGAGTAAAGAGTCTATGGTTACTTCAATCAAGACTATAGATCTGAATTCTGTGAGTGTGTGTGTGTATATATACATATGCTGCTATGGACTGAATTGTGCCCCTTCCTCAAAAGTCATATTTTAAAGCCCTAACTCTCAATATGACAGTATTTGGAGATGGGGACTTTGGGAGGTGATCAGGTTTAGATAGGTCATGAGGGTGGCGTTTTCATGATAGGATTAATGCTCTTACAAAAAAAGACACCCCAAAACCTTCCCTTCCTCCCTCGCCCTCTACTTCCCCTCCTTTCCTTACCCTCTCCACTTCACTCTCTCCCTCCAGTCTTCTGCCAAGTGAGGACACAATGAGAAAATGGCCATCTGTAAGCCAAGAAGAAGCTTGAATCCAACCATGCTGATATCCTGATCTTGGCCATTTAGCCTCTGGAACTGTGAGAAAATAAATTTATGTTATTTAAGCTATCCAACCTATGGTATTTTGATATGGCAGCTGAGCTGACTAAGACACTTGAATACAGGAAATCTACTTTACATCTCCAAAATCTCTCTTAAGTTTCTTAGATCTTTGCTTCACGTTCACTGTCATCACTCTCACCCAACTTGTCATCATCTCTCCTGGACAACTGCAAACACTTTCTAACTGGTCTCCCACCTTCATATGTCTCCTCTCCAACCAGACAACCATGCAGCAGCCAGAGAGACCATTATAAATTATCAATTTGATATTGTCAACTCCATGCTCCATGTATAAAACATTTCAAAGACTTTCCATCACTCTTAAGAAAAAAAAAAAGAAACATTGAGATTTCTCTAAATAAAATTATCAAATATTTAGACTAAAATTCTGGAATAAGTTTCAGTTTTCAAATTGAAAAATGTTTACATGCGTTTAGAAAATAGAGCATCACTTATCTCTATGTGACTATAATTTCATAATATGTTTGAATTGAAAACTTAATACAGTTTTAAAATTTCATTTATCAGAGGCACAGTGGCTATCTCATTTTAGCTTCAGCTGAATTGACTCCCAGACTCATGTATGTCAGGATATGCTCTTGTGAGTCAACCAGATGTCAATTTGCCTCAGGTGAGGAGGAACCCCTTAAGTGAAAGTTTATTGTAAGGAAAAGAGAAGCTAGGGAAATGGGCTTCCTTGAATAAATTTTTAAAATTTCCAAGTCATTACAAAATAGCAGGGCTATTCTGAGTTTAGTAGAATCTCTATCACTCAGCCAAGCTAAGTATTCCATTAGTCCCATGTCTGAGTCCTTTGTTGAATAGGGGACAATAGATAAAAACATAATGAGCTAGTCAAATAAAAACTTTTAAGAGAAAGGGGTACAGATAGTATTCGATCAGGTCCCTTCCTACAGAGTGTTAATGAAGGGCAGGTAGAACTTCCATTCACTTTATTACATATCCTGTTCAGAGCTGGCACTTGAATAGGAAGAAAGTGGTGCTTGGGGGGAGATGCATGTGCATAGTAGAATGGCAGGCACTGTAGTCTTGCCTAACAGAATCAGTGGAATTCAGTAGATGATGGACAGAAAATAGTGAACCTAAGAGATATAGTAGTGCCTGGTAGCAAGGGCAGGCAGAAAGATGAAGCTAAAAGGAGAATGGAAAGGAGAGACAAGCTTTAGGTGGTAACTAATAAAGCAGTTAACTTATTTATGAAAGCATGTGAGAAATACCACCATAATATACTTGAGATGAATTTTCTGGAATCTGAAGTCTGTGTGGATAAAAAAATGTCAAGAAGAAAGAGTTGAATATGAGTTTAAAAATGATCTTCACTGCTAGTCAGGTTACTGAAGGAGTAATATGCATAGTGATGGGAAGGTCATGGAAAGAGATTCAAAAAAGCAGACATGGAGCACTGGAAAACTTCTCTTTCCCTTTAAAAATTAAATGTTTTCTTAGAATGTTGATGTATTTAGTATACAATGTTTTAATAAAATATTTTTAATAATATTAATTTTTAAAATAAAATAACCGATAATAAAATCCAGGGAATTGAGTCTTATAACTGGAGGAGAAAGGGAAGTAGAGAAAATCAAAAGGATGGATCTGAGGAGATTTATATATATCCTGAGGGAAGAAAATGGAATCTGGGTTTCTAGGGAGAAGTGTGGAGAGAAGCCCACAAATGGAAATGGAGGGTAGGATTTTAATGTTAATTAAGATAACACTGACAGCCAACATGAAACAAACATGCCTTCTTTTAGGCGGATTTGCAAGAAAGAAGTTTTATAGCAATGTCCAATATAATTCAGTTTCTTAAATATTCTATGAAGTATTAGCAGTGTTGAACTCTGTCCAACATTTCTGGAGAATTTTCATTCACATAATAAAAATACAAGCTGCGACATGGATGATATGACAAGCCAGGGAAGCCCATTGGACCAGAGAGCCTAGATTTCATTTGGGCAGAGGACAATCTTTGGAAAATTAGGGATTTGGTAATTTACAAATTCAACTGAAGTGACAGATTTATGCGGCTTATGATGATTCTGGTTTTGAAATGTAACATGAAATGTCAGACAGTGAGTGTTCAGGGACCACCAGCATTGGAGAGGCCTCGCTACAAGGCTGCTGCATTATTTATGTTAAGTCCATTTTTGCACATTAAGCAGTTTCATTTTCAAAGTGAAAACCAGGGTCCTTAATTTCTCAACTAGAATACTATGTTGACCTCAGAGACATTTGCTTTCCGAACACATCCAGCCTTCACTGATTCTGTGGTTGAATTTGGGCAGACGACTCACCACACACTGTTTGCTTGCAGCTGTTTGACTTTGTTTTATTTACATATCATAAGCACAGTCGGGCTGCTGAGCACAGCTCTTAACTAAGGTTCTTGCCAGTCCAGAGCAGATGGAAACATAAATCAGACCCTAACTCTCTTCCTCTGCACACAGTCACACCAGTGGGTTTTGTGTCTGGGGTACCTTTGTACTCTGTAAATAGTTATTTTCTCCCCATACATGTACAGGGCCTCAAAAAGACCAATGTCCTCTACCTTAGAGCTAGAAGTAGAGCAAGGAATGGCCACGGAGGAATTTATAACACATGTGGTTCATCTTTCTTTGAGCTCCTTGGTTATTCCTGGTATACCAGGCCATTCGCATTTAATGCACCTTATTTTCTGGTTCCAGTTTTACCACTTGAAATTTGTACTTGCCTTTCTTGGGTAGTTTAAGTATTTTTCTCTTAGTAGATATGCCATTAACTTTTAGTTGTTTTAATTACATTATCCAAAATAAAAAATCTTATGTGGTGACTTTTTTTCCTACTTGCTTTCTTTTTCTTTTTAAATCAACTGTACTAAGTTATCATTTACATACAATAACATGTACCCATTTGTAGTGCCTAGTTACATGAGTTTTGACAAATGTATATACACATGAAACTACTACTACGAGCTATGGAGCATTTCCATCACTCTCAGATATTTCCCCAAATCCCTTTGCAAGCAACCACTTGTCTCTTTGTTCTCATTATAGAGCAGATTTATCTTTTCTAGAGAGTCCAATAAACAGACTCATATAGTGTTTATTCTTTGTGTCTGGTTCCTTTCACTGAACATAGTGTTTTAGAGATTCATCCATGATTTGCTTTTATCAGTAGTTCCTTTTTATTGCCAAGTAGTATTCCACTGTATTAATATAGCATAATTCATTTATTCTTTCACCTGTGAATGGATGTTTGGACTGTTTCCAGTTTGGGGCCGGATAAAGCTACTAAGAATATTTGTGTTCATACTTTTTTAACAGACTTTTTTAGTTCCTTTAGGTAAATGTCTAGGAGAGGAATTGCTGGGTCATGTGGTGACAGTATATTTAACTTTATAAGAAATTGCCAAAGAAATCTCCAAAGCGATTGCACCATTTTGCACTCCTTTCAACCATATGTGTTCCAGTTGCTCCACATGCTTACCAACACCTGTTTAATAAGTTTGAAGCAAGATATTTTAAAATGCCAAACTGTGCATATAAATTCATGCCTCCTCATTAATGCCTAATTGCTCTTAATTTCTACCTCTACAAACAAAAAACGCAAGAAATTTAAAAAAAAAATGAAAGTAGTATCACATGTAGGCAAAAATAGATGTCATATTTTCTTGTACTTTAATTGTAAGAGAACTTTCAGGCTCTTAGTTTGTAGCTATTTACTCTGAATTTTATATTATTTTTAAAAGCCAGTTTTTCTTATGTTTTTCTTATACACATACTTAGTATTAAAATTACACAGAAATTAATATTATAAAATGAAAGTCATCCTCCCATCTCAGAAATCTAGGTATCTCCCCAGAGATTCATTCCTAACAGTTTTTGGTATATAATCAGACAATTTTAATGCATATACAAACATCATTATCTATATTCTTTATTTATAGATGCACCAAGATGTGTACACTTAGAAACCTACTTCTGCACTTGGTATCTACATTCATAGATAGATAGCCAAAAAAATGTGCATTTTTCTGATTTTTGGTATACAACAAGAACAAACTAAACACACTTCTCTATGTTTTGCCTTTTCCACTTATTATGGACATTGTGTATGCTTGTGTATGTGTGTGTGTTTCAGTCTCATTATTTTTAGAGCTAAATAGATTCCATTATATAACTATACCCTTTTTTGATTAAATTACTGATGTACTGCTCACATGCAGACTTTTGCTAACTTGTAGAGCTGCAATAAACATCCTTGAATATGCATCTTTATTATTATGGACAAAATTCCTCTTTAGTGCAAATTTCTAAAAGGAGAATTGCTAGGTTAATGACAATATCCACCTTTTCCTCTATTACCTCATTTTTACTTTTAAAATTTTGACCTATTTGGAATTTATTTTGCAATCAGATAGTATTTGAGCTACCTCCCTCTTAGATTATTTACTAGTCATTCCCATCTAATTTACCCCTAAATAATATGATTATCAAATTCATTTGCATCTACCTTTAGACTCATATGGAATTAATCTTTCTATTCACGATCCACTGCCAAAAGGTTTTAGTGATTATAGTAATTAAAATATAATGTATTTTCATGACTGTTAGGGTGAAACCTGTCAGACTCAAGAATCTTTAAAAAAATGGCTATTAAAAAACATTTATTTTTTCCTCTTAAAATTTTGAATCAGCTTATGTTGATTCATAACCAAATCTTGATAATATATTTATTGGTATTACATTAATTTATTAAGGAATGACTGATTTTTTTTATTCTTTTTTTTTTTTTTCTGATTCATTTCTATTTATTAATGTATCTTTTATATCTTTCAGCAGAGTTTTAAAGTATCTTTCATATTGATTTTATGTGTCAGGTTTATTCCTACTCTTTTCTAAACAGGTCCTTTCTTCCATTATATTTTCCACATGGTTATTTATGTGAGACACTATTGATTATTTAATCTTAATTTTAAAACTGGTCAATTTTCTGAATTCTTTGATTTCTAATAGTTTTTCGGTTGAACTTTTGTCTACAAATTTTCATTTATAATTAAAGATGATTTTGCCTCTTCTTTTAAAATTTTATTTCTCCTGTTTTTTTCTTTCATCTCTATGCATTGCCTAATGCAGCCAGAGCATTGACTAGCGAGAAGGGTGAGGTCCTTATTTCTGATTTTAATGAACCTAATCTACTTGTTATCTTTGAACATGAACGTTGTTCCTAGAATGAACATTGATTAAAGAGTATTATTTCTCCATAAATATTGCCAGAATCTAATTTCTATTTAATTTCAAATTTTTATGTCAACATTCATATGAGTGAGATTGCTCTTGCTTTTATCTTTTTATGCTATATTTTTCAGATTTTAGAATTAATGTAATGCTATATTTAAAATAGATTAAAGTATGTTCTGAAGCAATCAATTATCTTTATCTGGTCCTTAATAGGGTATATCTTTAATATTGTCTGGCGAGTGTTTTTTTAAAGTAATAGAAAAATATTTCTCAGTCTCTTCTATGGCAATTGGTCTAGTATATTTCCTATGTCTTCTGAGTCAGTTGAATTTATTTATATTTTGCTAGGAAATCGTCTGTTTAACTCAAGTATTCACATTAATTTTCAGAGAATAAAGTATTACCCTACACAGATGTTTTTTTTTTTTTTTTGGTATATATTTTACTTTAAAAAAAAACAACTCTTTTATTTACTTATTGAATTTATCACTATTCTATATTCTAACTTATTAAAAAACTATATATTTTATCCTTAGCAATTTATTTTTCCATATAAGTATCTAGTTGTTCTAGCATCATTGCTGAAAAAAAATTTCTTTCCTTACTTAATGGCTTTGGCTTCTTTATCAAAAAATCAATTCATTATTTAGGACTGCTTCTGTTACTGGACTTTATTCTATTCTATTGATTGATTTGTCTGTGCTCATTCTCATACCACTATGTCTTGATTACTATATATTTACAGCAAGTTTTACCATCAGACAGAGTAAATCTAACTATTCTTTTTCAAAATCGTTTTGTATATAAAAAGTCATCTGCATTTCCATATGTGTTTTAAATCAGCTTATTAATTTCCACAAAAAGAAAAAGACTATTATTGACTGGGAAGTTGTTGGATTTCTAGATCAAGTAGGGAATAATTGACATTTTAAGTATAGTAAGTCTTTCAAATGATGAGGAGAGCAAATATGTCCATTTATTTAGGTCATATTTTCAACATTCTTTTGTAGTTTTGGTATAGGGATCTTACAGAATTTTTATTAAATTTATTACTACTTATGTTTTTTGATGCCATTGTGTATGGTATTTTTAAAAATTCACTTCTTATTTGTTCATTGTTGGCTTATAGACCTACAATTGATTTTTGTATACTGACCAGATATCTTGCAAACCTGTTAAATTTAATTGCTCTTATATTTTTTGTAGATTCCTTTGGATTTTCTCTCTATATTTTTTATATTACCTGAAAATAAAGGCTCTTTTCATCTCATTTTCCAATATTTATGCCTTATTTCTTGTCTCATGTTATTTCATTGAGCAGGACCTCAAACATAATGTTGAATAGAAGTGTAGGGAGTAGACATCCTCATTGTCATGAATTGTAGGGGAAATCTATTCAGTGCTTCATCATTAAGTGCAATTTTATCTGTAGCTTTTTCTTGGGTGATGTTGATCAAATTGAAAAAGTTTCCTTCTTAGTTTGATGAACGTTTTTATCATGGCTAAGTGTTAAACTTTGTTAAATGTTGTTTCCACAACTATTAAAGCAATTATTTTGTTTTCTTAATTTTGTTAATGTAGTGAATTACATGGATTGATATTTTTTAAACGTTAAAACAGCCTTATGTTCCTTGGATTAACTCTATTTGGTTATGATGTATTAATCTCTTTATATATTGCTAGACTTTATTTTCTAATATTTTGGTATGATTTTTATGTCTGTATTCATGAAGGATATTGGTCATAATTTTTTTATAATGTTCTTGGTTTTGTTATCAGGATTATACATTCCTGAAAAAATAAATAAAATTGGAAAGTGAGACTTCCACCTCTAGTTTCTGAAATTGTTTATGTAAAATTGATTTTTTTTTTTCTTGAATGTTTAATAGAATTCATCAGTACACCTCTTTGGGCTTCCTTTCAGGAAGATATTCAATTACATAATTTCTATAAAAGATAAATCACTATTAGATTTTCTTTTTATTCCTATGATAAGTTGTTTTTAGAAAGGAATTGATCATATTTTTCTAAGTTGTCAAAATTAACAGCTTAACATTTTTCATCATTTTAGTGTTTCATCTTTTATGCTTCTTCAACATTTTTATGTCTGTAGAATCTGGATGTATGTTTTCTTCCTTATTTAGGTATTCTTTCTCCTTGATCAATCTTGCCAGGAAATCACAAATTTAATCTTTTCAAAGACTCAAACTCTGTCCTTGCTAATTTTCTCTATTTTTTAAGTGTTTTCTGTTTCATCAATTAGTCGCTTAGTTTTGCTGTTTTTTTTTTTTCCTTCTGTTGGTTTTGGGCTTAATTTGTACTTCTTTTTCTTGTTTTTCAAGGTAAGAGCTTAGATCATTGATTTTTAAATATTTTTTCTTTTCTAGTACAATTATTTATAGTTATAATTTTTCCAACATGTACTAAAAATTTAACAGAATCTCATAAAAATATCGTTATTATTATTATTTATTCAAAATATTTTTTGATTTCTCTTGTGATTTTCTGATTTCTTTTGACTCTTAGATTATTGAGAAGTGCTTATTTAATTTCCAAATGTTACTGAATTTTCCAGATATAATTTTTTTTATTGATTTCTAAATTATTTCCATGAGATCAGAGAATATACTTTGTGTGATTTCAATCCTTCTAAATGTGTTGGTACTTGCTTTATATCACAGCATATGGTCTATTTTAGGAAATATTTCATCATGCACTTAGAAGAATGTGTATTTTACTGTTATTAGGGTAGAGTTCTACAAATGTCAATTAAACTGATTTTGTTGAAATATATTCCAATCTTCTATATTCTTACTAATATTTGCTGTGTATTCTTATTCTATTAATTACCAAGAGAATGTTAAAATCTGCAGCTGTAATAGTGAGGTTTCCTATTTCTCTCCTTGATTTTGTCAAGTTGTGTATCATTTTTTAAAGCAAGGTGTTTAGGAGCATAAATGTTTAGAATTTTCATATCTTCTTTATAAATTGATATAGCTTTATTAGAAATGAGAAAACTGAGACTCAAAGAAATTAAATGAGTTTTCATTAGCTTGGAGTAAACTTAGGAAACCTAATTCTCACAAAGAGGATAAGTAATCACCCCCAAGGAGATGAAAAGGAGATCATACATTTTGGACTTGGATTGCCTCACACACTCACTATTTAAAAGAAAAAGAATGCTTATTGACTCATTAAAAACTAGAAGGTAAGAACTAGTCTAGTACACCAAAAAATTACAAAATCTGACTTACATGACCATTTATTCTTCACTCTTATGACACTGGAAGAATACTACTTATGAAAGGCAATAGAGTTTGTTTTGCATTTAGGTTACATTTTATCTAAAGCCTTAATTCTGAAGGGGTTCATAACAGACCTCCCCAAGATGTGCTACTTTGGCATGTGGATTACTTTGAGCTGAAAGCAATCAAGACCCTGTGGGCTCGAGAGAAAGCGTTATCACTAGAAATAACTTTTTATGACCTATCTATAGGGCCAGGCAAACTTCTAATTACTGAACATGGGCTCTTCCTAATGTCTTATGAACTACCCTTTTCCTCTCTGAAGTCTTAGGGCATCTTACCTTATTCCTTGGTTCAGAATGTCTTATATACTTCATTTTACCTTTCTGTCTCTGTACTTCTCATTTATGTGGGGTACTCTTACATATGTATATAATTCGATTTGGTTATTTTCTCTTGTCAACCTATCTCATGTATATTTAATTTTTAGAGCAGCAAAAAGAACATGGAAAGGTAGAGAAAAATTTATTTCTTTCCTGTAATTCACAAGTTTTTGTGTTCAATTGAAAAGGATCAAATAAACAAACTATTTTGTGTTTCTTCGTGAAAAAAAAACAACCCATGAGCAATATCAGTCCATTCTAAAACTTCAAATAAGGGCAGATAACTGCCTAGGACAAAATATTCAGGTTGAGTGCCTTCTGGTCAAGATGGAGGAGTAGATACATTCTGTGCTTGCCTGCTCTTACAACCACATCAAAATTACAACTACAGAATAGCCATTATTGAGAGTCTCCTGAAGTCTAGCTGAACAGAAGTTCTACAACTGGGGAGGAGAGGCCACCTTGAGACTGGTAGGAGGGGCAGAGATGTGGCACAGGCTGGTCCCACACCCGCGTGTGGTGGTTGAAAATTAGCAAAAAATATCTCGACTGTGGAGGAACTCCTGGAGAAGCAAGGGGTCCCAGATCCACACCTGGCTCCCTGGCCCAGGATTCCAGTGCTAGGAAGAGAAGTCTCCACAAGTTCTGGCTGTGAAAACCAGCAGAAATTGTGGCCGAGTGAGATGAAGTACCTTTGGAGTCGCAGACATTCCTCTCACGGGGCCCACATGCTGATGGACTCACTTGCTCTGAGAGCCAATTCTGGGAGGTGCCAGGGAGGAACTGAGTTGTCTGGCTTTGAGGCAAGGGCTGGAGGGGCAGCTTTCTCACAGACAGAAGTGCTGGCAGAGCCTTTGTTCCTTTGTTGAGCTCTCCCTCACCCAGCTTGCAGACAGAGGCAGCCACCACATCTGAGTCTCTATCAACCTGGCTAACACTGATTCCCTGAGACCCCACCCCACTCACCTTGTGGGCCACCCAAGCCACTTCCAGTGGATTTTCCATATAAACAATCTCTCTCAGCTCATGCTATAGACTTTCCTAAAATCTCTCAAAGGTTCACAAAACCTAAACAAACGGCATCAGGCCTCAGCATGCCCTGTACTTCTTGCTGAGCTACCCCAAGCCAAGCACTAATGGCAGCCAGCCTCGGTTTGCAGCTTGGCCTCTCAAGACACCTCCAAGCCCACTGTGGGTAGCGGCCATCTGTGGATTGCTTGGTGACCTATGCCAAGTAGCCCTGGGCATGGCACAGGCTACGGTTGAACTTGGCCTGTGGCAGGGCCCCTGCCAGGAGGCCCTGGCCTGCATGCCCTGTGGCAGCCTTCTGTCTGAGTCAGAGCACCATCCAGAGGATAATACACCCAAAGGGCAGACTGGGCAGGCACCAGAGCCCTACTAAAATGAATTCTGCTCTATAGAGTCAGCCCCTGCACAACACCTCCTTCACTGATCATGACCAGTCCTCACAACCAATCAACTCGAGAGTCAATCCTTCCCATTCAACTATTACAGGAGGGAACACACAACCCATGCAAAGGACAGGTGACTAGGCTCAGGTGACCAGGGAGACAGCACCACTGGGCCCCACAGCACACCTACTACATAAGACACTCTACTAAGACCAGAGACATAGCAGTTTCACCTAATAGATAGTAACAAACACAGGGAGGCAGGACAAATGGGGAGACAAAGAAACATGTCCCAAATGAAAGAATAGAACAACACTTCAGAAAAAGGACTAAACAAAATGGAGACAAGGAATCTATCAGATGCAGAGTTTGAAACACTTGTTAAAAAATGTTCAATGAACATGGTGAAGAGTAGAAGAATTCAGTGAGAACTTTAACAGAGATAGAAAACATAAAAATGGAAATAGAAAAGATAAAAAAGAGCCAGTCTGAAATGAAGAATACAATAACTGAAGTGAAGACTAAAATAGAGGAAATCAGAGAATCAAATCAAACTTTAGTTGAGAATCAGAATAATCTGGGCCGGGACGGGGGACACTTACTAAAATGTCTGTTTGAGCCCCAAAGATTGTGATCCATTAATTCTAAGATAAAGCCCAAGAATCTGCATCTTTAGTAACAGCTATCATTGTTTGAGCACTTATTATATTCCAGAGATTATGTGAAGTGACATTAATTAGAAATAAAAAGACAAATACTATATTACTCATATGTGGAATCTAAAAAAGCCAACTGAGTAAAACAGAGTAAAATGGTGTTTACCAGGGGCTTGTGGGGGTTGGGGGTAGGGCAGATGTTGTTTAAGGGTATGAACTTGTAATGAGTAGTAAATAAGCCCTGGAGCTCTAATGCACATTACAGCAAATACAGACAACAAAATCGTATTATAATAAAACTGACTAACAGACTAGACCTTAATTATCCCAACCACTAAAAAAAAATTATAATTATGCTACAAGATTGATAGAGATAATTTTCATTGCATCAATGGCAATTATGTTACATATATAAATTTATCATATTAACATGCTGTACACCTTAAATTTACACAATGTTGTATGTCAAATATATTTCAACAAAAAATAAATAAACCCTTTTAAAAATATTCAGGTTGATTGTGTTCTGCTTGTGTTTTCAAGGCTTCTGCTCAACATGGATTTTGTTTTCCAAGTATCTGTTTATTTATGTAAACATAGGAATACATGACACTATGCATTTACGAGTGCACCATAAGCTAGGTTAAAGGTGAGATATACAATAATCAGACAATATCAAGGTCCATTTAGGAAGTATAGAAGTATGGGGAGTTTTAATATAAAACTTTTTAATAACCAATAGAAATTTCAACAGTGCTACAGCCATGAAAGGAATCTAGTGTTAATTATAAGTCTATTAAGTATGTTAGGAAGCAATCTCATTTATAAAACATACCAGTGTCTCTGCCCTTCTATCTGTTCTCTTTGAGAGCGCACTTCTAATCTGTTTGTTACCCTATGTTGTATCTGTAGTTTTGCTTAAGTAGGAGAAATAGCAGGAAAGAAATAAAAAGGGGTATGTAAAATAT